>NC_142721.1:18726432-19031967 GCF_055471065.1 Atractosteus spatula | reverse complement strand
GAAATTGTCACAACGTGTTTTTCAGCAGAAATAAACACGTTTTGGCAACTTTGGTCACCACCATGTAACTTATAGGGCAGGAACAGCACAGTTTTCAAAACGTGTTTTTCAGCCCGAAATAAACGTGTTTTCTCAGCCCTTGGAATCGCAGTGTAACTGCCTGGCTCAGAAGAGCACACTGAGTCAGCCCTTAACCCCAGTGTGCAGAAATTGTCACAACGTGTTTTTCAGCAGAAATAAACATGTTTTGGCAACTTTGGTCACCACCATGTAACTTATAGGGCAGGAACAGCACAGTTTTCAAAACGTGTTTTTCAGCCCGAAATAAACGCGTTTTCTCAGCCCTTGGAATCGCAGTGTAACTGCCTGGCTCAGAAGAGCACACTGAGTCAGCCCTTAACTCCAGTGTGCAGAAATTGTCACAACTTGTTTTTCAGCAGAAATAAACACGTTTTGGCAACTTTGGTCACCACCATGTAACTTATAGGGCAGGAACAGCACAGTTTTCAAAACGTGTTTTTCAGCCCGAAATAAACGCGTTTTCTCAGCCCTTGGAATCGCAGTGTAACTGCCTGGCTCAGAAGAGCACACTGAGTCAGCCCTTAACCCCAGTGTGCAGAAATTGTCACAACGTGTTTTTAAGCAGAAATAAACACGTTTTGGCAACTTTGGTCACCACCATGTAACTTATAGGGCAGGAACAGCACAGTTTTCAAAACGTGTTTTTCAGCTCGAAATAAACGCCATTTCTCAGCCCTTGGAATCGCAGTGTAACTGCCTGGCTCCAAAGAGCACACTGAGTCAGCCCTTAACCCCAGTGATCAGAAATTGTCACAACGTGTTTTTCAGCAGAAATAAACACGTTTTGGCAACTTTGGTCACCACCATGTAACTTATAGGGAAGGAATAGCACAGTTTTCAAAACGTGTTTTTCAGCCCGAAATAAACGCGTTTTCTCAGCCCTTGGAATCGCAGTGTAACTGCCTGGCTCAGAAGAGCACACTGAGTCAGCCCTTAACCCCAGTGATCAGAAATTGTCACAACGTGTTTTTCAGCAGAAATAAACACGTTTTGGCAACTTTGGTCACCACCATGTAACTTATAGGGAAGGAATAGCACAGTTTTCAAAACGTGTTTTTCAGCCCGAAATAAACGCGTTTTCTCAGCCCTTGGAATCGCACTGTAACTGCCTGGCTCAGAAGAGCACACTAAGTCAGCCCTTAACCCCAGTGTGCAGAAATTGTCACAACTTGTTTTTCAGCAGAAATAAACATGTTTTGGCAACTTTGGTCACCACCATGTAACTTATAGGGCAGGAACAGCACAGTTTTCAAAACGTGTTTTTTAGCCCGAAATAAACGCGTTTTCTCAGCCCTTGGAATCGCAGTGTAACTGCCTGGCTCAGAAGAGCACACTGAGTCAGCCCTTAACCCCAGTGTGCAGAAATTGTCACAACGTGTTTTTCAGCAGAAATAAACACGTTTTGGCAACTTTGGTCACCACCATGTAACTTATAGGGCAGGAACAGCACAGTTTTCAAAACGTGTTTTTCAGCCCGAAATAAACGCGTTTTCTCAGCCCTTGGAATCGCAGTGTAACTGCCTGGCTCAGAAGAGCACACTGAATCAGCCCTTAACCCCAGTGTGCAGAAATTGTCACAACGTGTTTTTCAGCAGAAATAAACACGTTTCGGCAACTTTGGTCACCACCATGTAACTTATAGGGCAGGAACAGCACAGTTTTCAAAACGTGTTTTTCAGCCCGAAATAAACACGTTTTCTCAACCCTTGGAATCGCAGTGTAACTGCCTGGCTCAGAAGAGCACACTGAGTCAGCCCTTAACCCCAGTGTGCAGAAATTGTCACAACGTGTTTTTCAGTAGAAATAAACATGTTTTGGCAACTTTGGTCACCACCATGTAACTTATAGGGCAGGAACAGCACAGTTTTCAAAACGTGTTTTTCAGCCCGAAATAAACGCGTTTTCTCAGCCCTTGGAATCGCAGTGTAACTGCCTGGCTCAGAAGAGCACACTGAATCAGCCCTTAACCCCAGTGTGCAGAAATTGTCACAACGTGTTTTTCAGCAGAAATAAACACGTTTCGGCAACTTTGGTCACCACCATGTAACTTATAGGGCAGGAACAGCACAGTTTTCAAAACGTGTTTTTCAGCCCGAAATAAACGCGTTTACTCAGCCCTTGGAATCGCAGTGTAACTGCCTGGCTCAGAAGAGCACACTGAGTCAGCCCTTAACCCCAGTGTGCAGAAATTGTCACAACGTGTTTTTAAGCAGAAATAAACACGTTTTGGCAACTTTGGTCACCACCATGTAACTTATAGGGCAGGAACAGCACAGTTTTCAAAACGTGTTTTTCAGCTCGAAATAAACGCCATTTCTCAGCCCTTGGAATCGCAGTGTAACTGCCTGGCTCCAAAGAGCACACTGAGTCAGCCCTTAACCCCAGTGATCAGAAATTGTCACAACGTGTTTTTCAGCAGAAATAAACACGTTTTGGCAACTTTGGTCACCACCATGTAACTTATAGGGAAGGAATAGCACAGTTTTCAAAACGTGTTTTTCAGCCCGAAATAAACGCGTTTTCTCAGCCCTTGGAATCGCACTGTAACTGCCTGGCTCAGAAGAGCACACTAAGTCAGCCCTTAACCCCAGTGTGCAGAAATTGTCACAACTTGTTTTTCAGCAGAAATAAACATGTTTTGGCAACTTTGGTCACCACCATGTAACTTATAGGGCAGGAACGCACAGTTTTCAAAACGTGTTTTTTAGCCCGAAATAAACGCGTTTTCTCAGCCCTTGGAATCGCAGTGTAACTGCCTGGCTCAGAAGAGCACACTGAGTCAGCCCTTAACCCCAGTGTGCAGAAATTGTCACAACGTGTTTTTCAGCAGAAATAAACACGTTTTGGCAACTTTGGTCACCACCATGTAACTTATAGGGCAGGAACAGCACAGTTTTCAAAACGTGTTTTTCAGCCCGAAATAAACGTGTTTTCTCAGCCCTTGGAATCGCAGTGTAACTGCCTGGCTCAGAAGAGCACACTGAGTCAGCCCTTAACCCCAGTGTGCAGAAATTGTCACAACGTGTTTTTCAGCAGAAATAAACATGTTTTGGCAACTTTGGTCACCACCATGTAACTTATAGGGCAGGAACAGCACAGTTTTCAAAACGTGTTTTTCAGCCCGAAATAAACGCGTTTTCTCAGCCCTTGGAATCGCAGTGTAACTGCCTGGCTCAGAAGAGCACACTGAGTCAGCCCTTAACCCCAGTGTGCAGAAATTGTCACAACGTGTTTTTCAGCAGAAATAAACACGTTTCGGCAACTTTGGTCACCACCATGTAACTTATAGGGCAGGAACAGCACAGTTTTCAAAACGTGTTTTTCAGCCCGAAATAAACACGTTTTCTCAGCCCTTGGAATCGCAGTGTAACTGCCTGGCTCAGAAGAGCACACTGAGTCAGCCCTTAACCCCAGTGTGCAGAAATTGTCACAACGTGTTTTTCAGTAGAAATAAACATGTTTTGGCAACTTTGGTCACCACCATGTAACTTATAGGGCAGGAACAGCACAGTTTTCAAAACGTGTTTTTCAGCCCGAAATAAACGCGTTTTCTCAGCCCTTGGAATCGCAGTGTAACTGCCTGGCTCAGAAGAGCACACTGAATCAGCCCTTAACCCCAGTGTGCAGAAATTGTCACAACGTGTTTTTCAGCAGAAATAAACACGTTTCGGCAACTTTGGTCACCACCATGTAACTTATAGGGCAGGAACAGCACAGTTTTCAAAACGTGTTTTTCAGCCCGAAATAAACACGTTTTCTCAACCCTTGGAATCGCAGTGTAACTGCCTGGCTCAGAAGAGCACACTGAGTCAGCCCTTAACCCCAGTGTGCAGAAATTGTCACAACGTGTTTTTCAGTAGAAATAAACATGTTTTGGCAACTTTGGTCACCACCATGTAACTTATAGGGCAGGAACAGCACAGTTTTCAAAACGTGTTTTTCAGCCCGAAATAAACGCGTTTTCTCAGCCCTTGGAATCGCAGTGTAACTGCCTGGCTCAGAAGAGCACACTGAATCAGCCCTTAACCCCAGTGTGCAGAAATTGTCACAACGTGTTTTTCAGCAGAAATAAACACGTTTCGGCAACTTTGGTCACCACCATGTAACTTATAGGGCAGGAACAGCACAGTTTTCAAAACGTGTTTTTCAGCCCGAAATAAACGCGTTTACTCAGCCCTTGGAATCGCAGTGTAACTGCCTGGCTCAGAAGAGCACACTGAGTCAGCCCTTAACCCCAGTGTGCAGAAATTGTCACAACATGTTTTTAAGCAGAAATAAACACGTTTTGGCAACTTTGGTCACCACCATGTAACTTATAGGGCAGGAACAGCACAGTTTTCAAAACGTGTTCTTCAGCTCGAAATAAACGCCATTTCTCAGCCCTTGGAATCGCAGTGTAACTGCCTGGCTCCAAAGAGCACACTGAGTCAGCCCTTAACCCCAGTGATCAGAAATTGTCACAACGTGTTTTTCAGCAGAAATAAACACGTTTTGGCAACTTTGGTCACCACCATGTAACTTATAGGGAAGGAATAGCACAGTTTTCAAAACGTGTTTTTCAGCCCGAAATAAACGCGTTTTCTCAGCCCTTGGAATCGCAGTGTAACTGCCTGGCTCAGAAGAGCACACTGAGTCGGCCCTTAACCCCAGTGTGCAGAAATTGTCACAACGTGTTTTTCAGCAGAAATAAACATGTTTTGGCAACTTTGGTCACCACCATGTAACTTATAGGGCAGGAACAGCACAGTTTTCAAAACGTGTTTTTCAGCCCGAAATAAACTCGTTTTCTCAGCCCTTGGAATCGCAGTGTAACTGCCTGGCTCAGAAGAGCACACTGAATCAGCCCTTAACCCCAGTGTGCAGAAATTGTCACAACGTGTTTTTCAGCAGAAATAAACACGTTTCGGCAACTTTGGTCACCACCATGTAACTTATAGGGCAGGAACAGCACAGTTTTCAAAACGTGTTTTTCAGCCCGAAATAAACGCGTTTTCTCAGCCCTTGGAATCGCAGTGTAACTGCCTGGCTCAGAAGACCACACTGAGTCAGCCCTTAACCCCAGTGTGCAGAAATTGTCACAACGTGTTTTTAAGCAGAAATAAACACGTTTTGGCAACTTTGGTCACCACCATGTAACTTATAGGGCAGGAACAGCACAGTTTTCAAAACGTGTTTTTCAGCTCGAAATAAACGCCATTTCTCAGCCCTTGGAATCGCAGTGTAACTGCCTGGCTCCAAAGAGCACACTGAGTCAGCCCTTAACCCCAGTGATCAGAAATTGTCACAACGTGTTTTTCAGCAGAAATAAACACGTTTTGGCAACTTTGGTCACCACCATGTAACTTATAGGGAAGGAATAGCACAGTTTTCAAAACGTGTTTTTCAGCCCGAAATAAACGCGTTTTCTCAGCCCTTGGAATCGCAGTGTAACTGCCTGGCTCAGAAGAGCACACTGAGTCAGCCCTTAACCCCAGTGATCAGAAATTGTCACAACGTGTTTTTCAGCAGAAATAAACACGTTTTGGCAACTTTGGTCACCACCATGTAACTTATAGGGAAGGAATAGCACAGTTTTCAAAACGTGTTTTTCAGCCCGAAATAAACGCGTTTTCTCAGCCCTTGGAATCGCACTGTAACTGCCTGGCTCAGAAGAGCACACTAAGTCAGCCCTTAACCCCAGTGTGCAGAAATTGTCACAACTTGTTTTTCAGCAGAAATAAACATGTTTTGGCAACTTTGGTCACCACCATGTAACTTATAGGGCAGGAACAGCACAGTTTTCAAAACGTGTTTTTTAGCCCGAAATAAACGCGTTTTCTCAGCCCTTGGAATCGCAGTGTAACTGCCTGGCTCAGAAGAGCACACTGAGTCAGCCCTTAACCCCAGTGTGCAGAAATTGTCACAACGTGTTTTTCAGCAGAAATAAACACGTTTTGGCAACTTTGGTCACCACCATGTAACTTATAGGGCAGGAACAGCACAGTTTTCAAAACGTGTTTTTCAGCCCGAAATAAACGTGTTTTCTCAGCCCTTGGAATCGCAGTGTAACTGCCTGGCTCAGAAGAGCACACTGAGTCAGCCCTTAACCCCAGTGTGCAGAAATTGTCACAACGTGTTTTTCAGCAGAAATAAACATGTTTTGGCAACTTTGGTCACCACCATGTAACTTATAGGGCAGGAACAGCACAGTTTTCAAAACGTGTTTTTCAGCCCGAAATAAACGCGTTTTCTCAGCCCTTGGAATCGCAGTGTAACTGCCTGGCTCAGAAGAGCACACTGAGTCAGCCCTTAACTCCAGTGTGCAGAAATTGTCACAACTTGTTTTTCAGCAGAAATAAACACGTTTTGGCAACTTTGGTCACCACCATGTAACTTATAAGGCTGGAACAACACAGTTTTCAAAACGTGTTTTTCAGCCCGAAATAAACGCGTTTTCTCAGCCCTTGGAATCGCAGTGTAACTGCCTGGCTCAGAAGAGCACACTGAATCAGCCCTTAACCCCAGTGGGCAGAAATTGTCACAACGTGTTTTTCAGCAGAAATAAACACGTTTCGGCAACTTTGGTCACCACCATGTAACTTATAGGGCAGGAACAGCACAGTTTTCAAAACGTGTTTTTCAGCCCGAAATAAACACGTTTTCTCAGCCCTTGGAATCGCAGTGTAACTGCCTGGCTCAGAAGAGCACACTGAGTCAGCCCTTAACCCCAGTGTGCAGAAATTGTCACAACGTGTTTTTCAGTAGAAATAAACATGTTTTGGCAACTTTGGTCACCACCATGTAACTTATAGGGCAGGAACAGCACAGTTTTCAAAACGTGTTTTTCAGCCCGAAATAAACGCGTTTTCTCAGCCCTTGGAATCGCAGTGTAACTGCCTGGCTCAGAAGAGCACACTGAATCAGCCCTTAACCCCAGTGTGCAGAAATTGTCACAACGTGTTTTTCAGCAGAAATAAACACGTTTCGGCAACTTTGGTCACCACCATGTAACTTATAGGGCAGGAACAGCACAGTTTTCAAAACGTGTTTTTCAGCCCGAAATAAACGCGTTTTCTCAGCCCTTGGAATCGCAGTGTAACTGCCTGGCTCAGAAGAGCACACTGAGTCAGCCCTTAACCCCAGTGTGCAGAAATTGTCACAACGTGTTTTTAAGCAGAAATAAACACGTTTTGGCAACTTTGGTCACCACCATGTAACTTATAGGGCAGGAACAGCACAGTTTTCAAAACGTGTTTTTCAGCTCGAAATAAACGCCATTTCTCAGCCCTTGGAATCGCAGTGTAACTGCCTGGCTCCAAAGAGCACACTGAGTCAGCCCTTAACCCCAGTGATCAGAAATTGTCACAACGTGTTTTTCAGCAGAAATAAACACGTTTTGGCAACTTTGGTCACCACCATGTAACTTATAGGGCAGGAACAGCACAGTTTTCAAAACGTGTTTTTCAGCCCGAAATAAACGCGTTTTCTCAGCCCTTGGAATCGCAGTGTAACTGCCTGGCTCAGAAGAGCACACTGAGTCAGCCCTTAACCCCAGTGTGCAGAAATTGTCACAACGTGTTTTTCAGCAGAAATAAACACGTTTTGGCAACTTTGGTCACCACCATGTAACTTATAGGGCAGGAACAGCACAGTTTTCAAAACGTGTTTTTCAGCCCGAAATAAACGCGTTTTCTCAGCCCTTGGAATCGCAGTGTAACTGCCTGGCTCAGAAGAGCACACTGAGTCAACCCTTAACCCCAGTGTGCAGAAATTGTCACAACGTGTTTTTAAGCAGAAATAAACACGTTTCGGCAACTTTGGTCACCACCATGTACTTATAGGGCAGGAACAGCACAGTTTTCAAAACGTGTTTTTCAGCCCGAAATAAACGCGTTTTCTCAGCCCTTGGAATCGCAGTGTAACTGCCTGGCTCCAAAGAGCACACTGAGTCGGCCCTTAACCCCAGTGATCAGAAATTGTCACAACGTGTTTTTCAGCAGAAATAAACACGTTTTGGCAACTTTGGTCACCACCATGTAACTTATAGGGAAGGAATAGCACAGTTTTCAAAACGTGTTTTTCAGCCCGAAATAAACGCGTTTTCTCAGCCCTTGGAATCGCAGTGTAACTGCCTGGCTCAGAAGAGCACACTGAGTCGGCCCTTAACCCCAGTGTGCAGAAATTGTCACAACGTGTTTTTCAGCAGAAATAAACATGTTTTGGCAACTTTGGTCACCACCATGTAACTTATAGGGCAGGAACAGCACAGTTTTCAAAACGTGTTTTTCAGCCCGAAATAAACGCGTTTTCTCAGCCCTTGGAATCGCAGTGTAACTGCCTGGCTCAGAAGAGCACACTGAATCAGCCCTTAACCCCAGTGTGCAGAAATTGTCACAACGTGTTTTTCAGCAGAAATAAACACGTTTCGGCAACTTTGGTCACCACCATGTAACTTATAGGGCAGGAACAGCACAGTTTTCAAAACGTGTTTTTCAGCCCGAAATAAACGCGTTTTCTCAGCCCTTGGAATCGCAGTGTAACTGCCTGGCTCAGAAGAGCACACTGAGTCAGCCCTTAACCCCAGTGTGCAGAAATTGTCACAACGTGTTTTTAAGCAGAAATAAACACGTTTTGGCAACTTTGGTCACCACCATGTAACTTATAGGGCAGGAACAGCACAGTTTTCAAAACGTGTTTTTCAGCTCGAAATAAACGCCATTTCTCAGCCCTTGGAATCGCAGTGTAACTGCCTGGCTCCAAAGAGCACACTGAGTCAGCCCTTAACCCCAGTGATCAGAAATTGTCACAACGTGTTTTTCAGCAGAAATAAACACGTTTTGGCAACTTTGGTCACCACCATGTAACTTATAGGGAAGGAATAGCACAGTTTTCAAAACGTGTTTTTCAGCCCGAAATAAACGCGTTTTCTCAGCCCTTGGAATCGCACTGTAACTGCCTGGCTCAGAAGAGCACACTAAGTCAGCCCTTAACCCCAGTGTGCAGAAATTGTCACAACTTGTTTTTCAGCAGAAATAAACATGTTTTGGCAACTTTGGTCACCACCATGTAACTTATAGGGCAGGAACAGCACAGTTTTCAAAACGTGTTTTTTAGCCCGAAATAAACGCGTTTTCTCAGCCCTTGGAATCGCAGTGTAACTGCCTGGCTCAGAAGAGCACACTGAGTCAGCCCTTAACCCCAGTGTGCAGAAATTGTCACAACGTGTTTTTCAGCAGAAATAAACACGTTTTGGCAACTTTGGTCACCACCATGTAACTTATAGGGCAGGAACAGCACAGTTTTCAAAACGTGTTTTTCAGCCCGAAATAAACGTGTTTTCTCAGCCCTTGGAATCGCAGTGTAACTGCCTGGCTCAGAAGAGCACACTGAGTCAGCCCTTAACCCCAGTGTGCAGAAATTGTCACAACGTGTTTTTCAGCAGAAATAAACATGTTTTGGCAACTTTGGTCACCACCATGTAACTTATAGGGCAGGAACAGCACAGTTTTCAAAACGTGTTTTTCAGCCCGAAATAAACGCGTTTTCTCAGCCCTTGGAATCGCAGTGTAACTGCCTGGCTCAGAAGAGCACACTGAGTCAGCCCTTAACTCCAGTGTGCAGAAATTGTCACAACTTGTTTTTCAGCAGAAATAAACACGTTTTGGCAACTTTGGTCACCACCATGTAACTTATAGGGCTGGAACAACACAGTTTTCAAAACGTGTTTTTCAGCCCGAAATAAAAGCGTTTTCTCAGCCCTTGGAATCGCAGTGTAACTGCCTGGCTCAGAAGAGCACACTGAATCAGCCCTGAACCCCAGGGTGCAGAAATTGTCACAACGTGTTTTTCAGCAGAAATAAACACGTTTCGGCAACTTTGGTCACCACCATGTAACTTATAGGGCAGGAACAGCAAAGTTTTCAAAACGTGTTTTTCAGCCCGAAATAAACGCGTTTTCTCAGCCCTTGGAATCGCAGTGTAACTGCCTGGCTCAGAAGAGCACACTGAGTCAGCCCTTAACCCCAGTGTGCAGAAATTGTCACAACGTGTTTTTCAGCAGAAATAAACACGTTTTGGCAACTTTGGTCACCACCATGTAACTTATAGGGCAGGAACAGCACAGTTTTCAAAACGTGTTTTTCAGCTCGAAATAAACGCCATTTCTCAGCCCTTGGAATCGCAGTGTAACTGCCTGGCTCCAAAGAGCACCCTGAGTCAGCCCTTAACCCCAGTGATCAGAAATTGTCACAACGTGTTTTTCAGCAGAAATAAACACGTTTTGGCAACTTTGGTCACCACCATGTAACTTATAGGGAAGGAATAGCACAGTTTTCAAAACGTGTTTTTCAGCCCGAAATAAACGCGTTTTCTCAGCCCTTGGAATCGCAGTGTAACTGCCTGGCTCAGAAGAGCACACTGAGTCAGCCCTTAACCCCAGTGATCAGAAATTGTCACAACGTGTTTTTCAGCAGAAATAAACACGTTTTGGCAACTTTGGTCACCACCATGTAACTTATAGGGAAGGAATAGCACAGTTTTCAAAACGTGTTTTTCAGCCCGAAATAAACGCGTTTTCTCAGCCCTTGGAATCGCAGTGTAACTGCCTGGCTCAGAAGAGCACACTAAGTCAGCCCTTAACCCCAGTGTGCAGAAATTGTCACAACTTGTTTTTCAGCAGAATTAAACATGTTTTGGCAACTTTAGTCACCACCATGTAACTTATAGGGCAGGAACAGCACAGTTTTCAAAACATGTTTTTTAGCCCGAAATAAACGCGTTTTCTCAGCCCTTGGAATCGCAGTGTAACTGCCTGGCTCAGAAGAGCACACTGAGTCAGCCCTTAACCCCAGTGTGCAGAAATTGTCACAACGTGTTTTTCAGCAGAAATAAATACGTTTTGGCAACTTTGGTCACCACCATGTAACTTATAGGGCAGGAACAGCACAGTTTTCAAAACGTGCTTTCAGCCCGAAATAAACGTGTTTTCTCAGCCCTTGGAATCGCAGTGTAACTGCCTGGCTCAGAAGAGCACACTGAGTCAGCCCTTAACCCCAGTGTGCAGAAATTGTCACAACGTGTTTTTTCAGCAGAAATAAACATGTTTTGGCAACTTTGGTCACCACCATGTAACTTATAGGGCAGGAACAGCACAGTTTTCAAAACGTGTTTTTCAGCCCGAAATAAACGCGTTTTCTCAGCCCTTGGAATCGCAGTGTAACTGCCTGGCTCAGAAGAGCACACAGAGTCAGCCCTTAACCCCAGTGTGCAGAAATTGTCACAACGTGTTTTTCAGCAGAAATAAACACGTTTTGGCAACTTTGGTCACCACCATGTAACTTATAGGGCTGGAACAACACAGTTTTCAAAACGTGTTTTTCAGCCCGAAATAAACGCGTTTTCTCAGCCCTTGGAATCGCAGTGTAACTGCCTGGCTCAGAAGAGCACACTAAGTCAGCCCTTAACCCCAGTGTGCAGAAATTGTCACAACTTGTTTTTCAGCAGAAATAAACATGTTTTGCCAACTTTGGTCACCACCATGTAACTTATAGGGCAGGAACAGCACAGTTTTCAAAACGTGTTTTTTAGCCCGAAATAAACGCGTTTTCTCAGCCCTTGGAATCGCAGTGTAACTGCCTGGCTCAGAAGAGCACACTGAGTCAGCCCTTAACCCCAGTGTGCAGAAATTGTCACAACGTGTTTTTAAGCAGAAATAAACACGTTTTGGCAACTTTGGTCACCACCATGTAACTTATAGGGCAGGAACAGCACAGTTTTCAAAACGTGTTTTTCAGCTCGAAATAAACGCCATTTCTCAGCCCTTGGAATCGCAGTGTAACTGCCTGGCTCCAAAGAGCACACTGAGTCAGCCCTTAACCCCAGTGATCAGAAATTGTCACAACGTGTTTTTCAGCAGAAATAAACACGTTTTGGCAACTTTGGTCACCACCATGTAACTTATAGGGCAGGAACAGCACAGTTTTCAAAACGTGTTTTTCAGCCCGAAATAAACGCGTTTTCTCAGCCCTTGGAATCGCAGTGTAACTGCCTGGCTCAGAAGAGCACACTGAGTCAACCCTTAACCCCAGTGTGCAGAAATTGTCACAACGTGTTTTTAAGCAGAAATAAACACGTTTCGGCAACTTTGGTCACCACCATGTACTTATAGGGCAGGAACAGCACAGTTTTCAAAACGTGTTTTTCAGCCCGAAATAAACGCGTTTTCTCAGCCCTTGGAATCGCAGTGTAACTGCCTGGCTCCAAAGAGCACACTGAGTCGGCCCTTAACCCCAGTGATCAGAAATTGTCACAACGTGTTTTTCAGCAGAAATAAACACGTTTTGGCAACTTTGGTCACCACCATGTAACTTATAGGGAAGGAATAGCACAGTTTTCAAAACGTGTTTTTCAGCCCGAAATAAACGCGTTTTCTCAGCCCTTGGAATCGCAGTGTAACTGCCTGGCTCAGAAGAGCACACTGAGTCGGCCCTTAACCCCAGTGTGCAGAAATTGTCACAACGTGTTTTTCAGCAGAAATAAACATGTTTTGGCAACTTTGGTCACCACCATGTAACTTATAGGGCAGGAACAGCACAGTTTTCAAAACGTGTTTTTCAGCCCGAAATAAACGCGTTTTCTCAGCCCTTGGAATCGCAGTGTAACTGCCTGGCTCAGAAGAGCACACTGAATCAGCCCTTAACCCCAGTGTGCAGAAATTGTCACAACGTGTTTTTCAGCAGAAATAAACACGTTTCGGCAACTTTGGTCACCACCATGTAACTTATAGGGCAGGAACAGCACAGTTTTCAAAACGTGTTTTTCAGCCCGAAATAAACGCGTTTTCTCAGCCCTTGGAATCGCAGTGTAACTGCCTGGCTCAGAAGAGCACACTGAGTCAGCCCTTAACCCCAGTGTGCAGAAATTGTCACAACGTGTTTTTAAGCAGAAATAAACACGTTTTGGCAACTTTGGTCACCACCATGTAACTTATAGGGCAGGAACAGCACAGTTTTCAAAACGTGTTTTTCAGCTCGAAATAAACGCCATTTCTCAGCCCTTGGAATCGCAGTGTAACTGCCTGGCTCCAAAGAGCACACTGAGTCAGCCCTTAACCCCAGTGATCAGAAATTGTCACAACGTGTTTTTCAGCAGAAATAAACACGTTTTGGCAACTTTGGTCACCACCATGTAACTTATAGGGAAGGAATAGCACAGTTTTCAAAACGTGTTTTTCAGCCCGAAATAAACGCGTTTTCTCAGCCCTTGGAATCGCAGTGTAACTGCCTGGCTCAGAAGAGCACACTGAGTCAGCCCTTAACCCCAGTGATCAGAAATTGTCACAACGTGTTTTTCAGCAGAAATAAACACGTTTTGGCAACTTTGGTCACCACCATGTAACTTATAGGGAAGGAATAGCACAGTTTTCAAAACGTGTTTTTCAGCCCGAAATAAACGCGTTTTCTCAGCCCTTGGAATCGCACTGTAACTGCCTGGCTCAGAAGAGCACACTAAGTCAGCCCTTAACCCCAGTGTGCAGAAATTGTCACAACTTGTTTTTCAGCAGAAATAAACATGTTTTGGCAACTTTGGTCACCACCATGTAACTTATAGGGCAGGAACAGCACAGTTTTCAAAACGTGTTTTTTAGCCCGAAATAAACGCGTTTTCTCAGCCCTTGGAATCGCAGTGTAACTGCCTGGCTCAGAAGAGCACACTGAGTCAGCCCTTAACCCCAGTGTGCAGAAATTGTCACAACGTGTTTTTCAGCAGAAATAAACACGTTTTGGCAACTTTGGTCACCACCATGTAACTTATAGGGCAGGAACAGCACAGTTTTCAAAACGTGTTTTTCAGCCCGAAATAAACGTGTTTTCTCAGCCCTTGGAATCGCAGTGTAACTGCCTGGCTCAGAAGAGCACACTGAGTCAGCCCTTAACCCCAGTGTGCAGAAATTGTCACAACGTGTTTTTCAGCAGAAATAAACATGTTTTGGCAACTTTGGTCACCACCATGTAACTTATAGGGCAGGAACAGCACAGTTTTCAAAACGTGTTTTTCAGCCCGAAATAAACGCGTTTTCTCAGCCCTTGGAATCGCAGTGTAACTGCCTGGCTCAGAAGAGCACACTGAGTCAGCCCTTAACTCCAGTGTGCAGAAATTGTCACAACTTGTTTTTCAGCAGAAATAAACACGTTTTGGCAACTTTGGTCACCACCATGTAACTTATAGGGCTGGAACAACACAGTTTTCAAAACGTGTTTTTCAGCCCGAAATAAACGCGTTTTCTCAGCCCTTGGAATCGCAGTGTAACTGCCTGGCTCAGAAGAGCACACTGAATCAGCCCTTAACCCCAGGGTGCAGAAATTGTCACAACGTGTTTTTCAGCAGAAATAAACACGTTTCGGCAACTTTGGTCACCACCATGTAACTTATAGGGCAGGAACAGCAAAGTTTTCAAAACGTGTTTTTCAGCCCGAAATAAACGCGTTTTCTCAGCCCTTGGAATCGCAGTGTAACTGCCTGGCTCAGAAGAGCACACTGAGTCAGCCCTTAACCCCAGTGTGCAGAAATTGTCACAACGTGTTTTTCAGCAGAAATAAACACGTTTTGGCAACTTTGGTCACCACCATGTAACTTATAGGGCAGGAACAGCACAGTTTTCAAAACGTGTTTTTCAGCTCGAAATAAACGCCATTTCTCAGCCCTTGGAATCGCAGTGTAACTGCCTGGCTCCAAAGAGCACCCTGAGTCAGCCCTTAACCCCAGTGATCAGAAATTGTCACAACGTGTTTTTCAGCAGAAATAAACACGTTTTGGCAACTTTGGTCACCACCATGTAACTTATAGGGAAGGAATAGCACAGTTTTCAAAACGTGTTTTTCAGCCCGAAATAAACGCGTTTTCTCAGCCCTTGGAATCGCAGTGTAACTGCCTGGCTCAGAAGAGCACACTGAGTCAGCCCTTAACCCCAGTGATCAGAAATTGTCACAACGTGTTTTTCAGCAGAAATAAACACGTTTTGGCAACTTTGGTCACCACCATGTAACTTATAGGGAAGGAATAGCACAGTTTTCAAAACGTGTTTTTCAGCCCGAAATAAACGCGTTTTCTCAGCCCTTGGAATCGCAGTGTAACTGCCTGGCTCAGAAGAGCACACTAAGTCAGCCCTTAACCCCAGTGTGCAGAAATTGTCACAACTTGTTTTTCAGCAGAATTAAACATGTTTTGGCAACTTTAGTCACCACCATGTAACTTATAGGGCAGGAACAGCACAGTTTTCAAAACATGTTTTTTAGCCCGAAATAAACGCGTTTTCTCAGCCCTTGGAATCGCAGTGTAACTGCCTGGCTCAGAAGAGCACACTGAGTCAGCCCTTAACCCCAGTGTGCAGAAATTGTCACAACGTGTTTTTCAGCAGAAATAAACACGTTTTGGCAACTTTGGTCACCACCATGTAACTTATAGGGCAGGAACAGCACAGTTTTCAAAACGTGCTTTCAGCCCGAAATAAACGTGTTTTCTCAGCCCTTGGAATCGCAGTGTAACTGCCTGGCTCAGAAGAGCACACTGAGTCAGCCCTTAACCCCAGTGTGCAGAAATTGTCACAACGTGTTTTTTCAGCAGAAATAAACATGTTTTGGCAACTTTGGTCACCACCATGTAACTTATAGGGCAGGAACAGCACAGTTTTCAAAACGTGTTTTTCAGCCCGAAATAAACGCGTTTTCTCAGCCCTTGGAATCGCAGTGTAACTGCCTGGCTCAGAAGAGCACACTAAGTCAGCCCTTAACCCCAGTGTGCAGAAATTGTCACAACTTGTTTTTCAGCAGAAATAAACATGTTTTGCCAACTTTGGTCACCACCATGTAACTTATAGGGCAGGAACAGCACAGTTTTCAAAACGTGTTTTTTAGCCCGAAATAAACGCGTTTTCTCAGCCCTTGGAATCGCAGTGTAACTGCCTGGCTCAGAAGAGCACACTGAGTCAGCCCTTAACCCCAGTGTGCAGAAATTGTCACAACGTGTTTTTAAGCAGAAATAAACACGTTTTGGCAACTTTGGTCACCACCATGTAACTTATAGGGCAGGAACAGCACAGTTTTCAAAACGTGTTTTTCAGCTCGAAATAAACGCCATTTCTCAGCCCTTGGAATCGCAGTGTAACTGCCTGGCTCCAAAGAGCACACTGAGTCAGTCCTTAACCCCAGTGATCAGAAATTGTCACAACGTGTTTTTCAGCAGAAATAAACACGTTTTGGCAACTTTGGTCACCACCATGTAACTTATAGGGAAGGAATAGCACAGTTTTCAAAACGTGTTTTTCAGCCCGAAATAAACGCGTTTTCTCAGCCCTTGGAATCGCAGTGTAACTGCCTGGCTCAGAAGAGCACACTGAGTCAGCCCTTAACCCCAGTGATCAGAAATTGTCACAACGTGTTTTTCAGCAGAAATAAACACGTTTTGGCAACTTTGGTCACCACCATGTAACTTATAGGGAAGGAATAGCACAGTTTTCAAAACGTGTTTTTCAGCCCGAAATAAACGCGTTTTCTCAGCCCTTGGAATCGCACTGTAACTGCCTGGCTCAGAAGAGCACACTAAGTCAGCCCTTAACCCCAGTGTGCAGAAATTGTCACAACTTGTTTTTCAGCAGAAATAAACATGTTTTGGCAACTTTGGTCACCACCATGTAACTTATAGGGCAGGAACAGCACAGTTTTCAAAACGTGTTTTTTAGCCCGAAATAAACGCGTTTTCTCAGCCCTTGGAATCGCAGTGTAACTGCCTGGCTCAGAAGAGCACACTGAGTCAGCCCTTAACCCCAGTGTGCAGAAATTGTCACAACGTGTTTTTCAGCAGAAATAAACACGTTTTGGCAACTTTGGTCACCACCATGTAACTTATAGGGCAGGAACAGCACAGTTTTCAAAACGTGTTTTTCAGCCCGAAATAAACGTGTTTTCTCAGCCCTTGGAATCGCAGTGTAACTGCCTGGCTCAGAAGAGCACACTGAGTCAGCCCTTAACCCCAGTGTGCAGAAATTGTCACAACGTGTTTTTCAGCAGAAATAAACATGTTTTGGCAACTTTGGTCACCACCATGTAACTTATAGGGCAGGAACAGCACAGTTTTCAAAACGTGTTTTTCAGCCCGAAATAAACGCGTTTTCTCAGCCCTTGGAATCGCAGTGTAACTGCCTGGCTCAGAAGAGCACACTGAGTCAGCCCTTAACTCCAGTGTGCAGAAATTGTCACAACTTGTTTTTCAGCAGAAATAAACACGTTTTGGCAACTTTGGTCACCACCATGTAACTTATAAGGCTGGAACAACACAGTTTTCAAAACGTGTTTTTCAGCCCGAAATAAACGCGTTTTCTCAGCCCTTGGAATCGCAGTGTAACTGCCTGGCTCAGAAGAGAACACTGAATCAGCCCTTAACCCCAGTGTGCAGAAATTGTCACAACGTGTTTTTCAGCAGAAATAAACACGTTTCGGCAACTTTGGTCACCACCATGTAACTTATAGGGCAGGAACAGCACAGTTTTCAAAACGTGTTTTTCAGCCCGAAATAAACACGTTTTCTCAACCCTTGGAATCGCAGTGTAACTGCCTGGCTCAGAAGAGCACACTGAGTCAGCCCTTAACCCCAGTGTGCAGAAATTGTCACAACGTGTTTTTCAGTAGAAATAAACATGTTTTGGCAACTTTGGTCACCACCATGTAACTTATAGGGCAGGAACAGCACAGTTTTCAAAACGTGTTTTTCAGCCCGAAATAAACGCGTTTTCTCAGCCCTTGGAATCGCAGTGTAACTGCCTGGCTCAGAAGAGCACACTGAATCAGCCCTTAACCCCAGTGTGCAGAAATTGTCACAACGTGTTTTTCAGCAGAAATAAACACGTTTCGGCAACTTTGGTCACCACCATGTAACTTATAGGGCAGGAACAGCACAGTTTTCAAAACGTGTTTTTCAGCCCGAAATAAACGCGTTTACTCAGCCCTTGGAATCGCAGTGTAACTGCCTGGCTCAGAAGAGCACACTGAGTCAGCCCTTAACCCCAGTGTGCAGAAATTGTCACAACGTGTTTTTAAGCAGAAATAAACACGTTTTGGCAACTTTGGTCACCACCATGTAACTTATAGGGCAGGAACAGCACAGTTTTCAAAACGTGTTTTTCAGCCCGAAATAAACGTGTTTTCTCAGCGCTTGGAATCGCAGTGTAACTGCCTGGCTCAGAAGAGCACACTGAGTCAGCCCTTAACCCCAGTGTGCAGAAATTGTCACAACGTGTTTTTCAGCAGAAATAAACACGTTTTGGCAACTTTGGTCACCACCATGTAACTTATAGGGCAGGAACAGCACAGTTTTCAAAACGTGTTTTTCAGCCCGAAATAAACGTGTTTTCTCAGCCCTTGGAATCGCAGTGTAACTGCCTGGCTCAGAAGAGCACACTGAGTCAGCCCTTAACCCCAGTGTGCAGAAATTGTCACAACGTGTTATTCAGCAGAAATAAACACGTTTTGGCAACTTTGGTCACCACCATGTAACTTATAGGGCTGGAACAACACAGTTTTCGAAACGTGTTTTTCAGCCCGAAATAAACGCGATTTCTCAGCCCTTGGAATCGCAGTGTAACTGCCTGGCTCAGAAGAGCACACTGAATCAGCCCTTAACCCCAGTGTGCAGAAATTGTCACAACGTGTTTTTCAGCAGAAATAAACACGTTTCGGCAACTTTGGTCACCACCATGTAACTTATAGGGCAGGAACAGCACAGTTTTCAAAACGTGTTTTTCAGCCCGAAATAAACGCGTTTTCTCAGCCCTTGGAATCGCAGTGTAACTGCCTGGCTCAGAAGAGCACACTGAGTCAACCCTTAACCCCAGTGTGCAGAAATTGTCACAACGTGTTTTTAAGCAGAAATAAACACGTTTCGGCAACTTTGGTCACCACCATGTACTTATAGGGCAGGAACAGCACAGTTTTCAAAACGTGTTTTTCAGCCCGAAATAAACTCGTTTTCTCAGCCCTTGGAATCGCAGTGTAACTGCCTGGCTCAGAAGAGCACACTGAATCAGCCCTTAACCCCATGGTGCAGAAATTGTCACAACGTGTTTTTCAGCAGAAATAAACACGTTTCGGCAACTTTGGTCACCACCATGTAACTTATAGGGCAGGAACAGCACAGTTTTCAAAACGTGTTTTTCAGCCCGAAATAAACGCGTTTTCTCAGCCCTTGGAATCGCAGTGTAACTGCCTGGCTCAGAAGACCACACTGAGTCAGCCCTTAACCCCAGTGTGCAGAAATTGTCACAACGTGTTTTTAAGCAGAAATAAACACGTTTTGGCAACTTTGGTCACCACCATGTAACTTATAGGGCAGGAACAGCACAGTTTTCAAAACGTGTTTTTCAGCTCGAAATAAACGCCATTTCTCAGCCCTTGGAATCGCAGTGTAACTGCCTGGCTCCAAAGAGCACACTGAGTCAGCCCTTAACCCCAGTGATCAGAAATTGTCACAACGTGTTTTTCAGCAGAAATAAACACGTTTTGGCAACTTTGGTCACCACCATGTAACTTATAGGGAAGGAATAGCACAGTTTTCAAAACGTGTTTTTCAGCCCGAAATAAACGCGTTTTCTCAGCCCTTGGAATCGCAGTGTAACTGCCTGGCTCAGAAGAGCACACTGAGTCAGCCCTTAACCCCAGTGATCAGAAATTGTCACAACGTGTTTTTCAGCAGAAATAAACACGTTTTGGCAACTTTGGTCACCACCATGTAACTTATAGAGAAGGAATAGCACAGTTTTCAAAACGTGTTTTTCAGCCCGAAATAAACGCGTTTTCTCAGCCCTTGGAATCGCACTGTAACTGCCTGGCTCAGAAGAGCACACTAAGTCAGCCCTTAACCCCAGTGTGCAGAAATTGTCACAACTTGTTTTTCAGCAGAAATAAACATGTTTTGGCAACTTTGGTCACCACCATATAACTTATAGGGCAGGAACAGCACAGTTTTCAAAACGTGTTTTTTAGCCCGAAATAAACGCGTTTTCTCAGCCCTTGGAATCGCAGTGTAACTGCCTGGCTCAGAAGAGCACACTGAGTCAGCCCTTAACCCCAGTGTGCAGAAATTGTCACAACGTGTTTTTCAGCAGAAATAAACACGTTTTGGCAACTTTGGTCACCACCATGTAACTTATAGGGCAGGAACAGCACAGTTTTCAAAACGTGTTTTTCAGCCCGAAATAAACGTGTTTTCTCAGCCCTTGGAATCGCAGTGTAACTGCCTGGCTCAGAAGAGCACACTGAGTCAGCCCTTAACCCCAGTGTGCAGAAATTGTCACAACGTGTTTTTCAGCAGAAATAAACATGTTTTGGCAACTTTGGTCACCACCATGTAACTTATAGGGCAGGAACAGCACAGTTTTCAAAACGTGTTTTTCAGCCCGAAATAAACGCGTTTTCTCAGCCCTTGGAATCGCAGTGTAACTGCCTGGCTCAGAAGAGCACACTGAGTCAGCCCTTAACTCCAGTGTGCAGAAATTGTCACAACGTGTTTTTCAGCAGAAATAAACATGTTTTGGCAACTTTGGTCACCACCATGTAACTTATAGGGTAGGAACAGCACAGTTTTCAAAACGTGTTTTTCAGCCCGAAATAAACGCGTTTTCTCAGCCCTTGGAATCGCAGTGTAACTGCCTGGCTCAGAAGAGCACACTGAGTCAGCCCTTAACTCCAGTGTGCAGAAATTGTCACAACTTGTTTTTCAGCAGAAATAAACACGTTTTGGCAACTTTGGTCACCACCATGTAACTTATAAGGCTGGAACAACACAGTTTTCAAAACGTGTTTTTCAGCCCGAAATAAACGCGTTTTCTCAGCCCTTGGAATCGCAGTGTAACTGCCTGGCTCAGAAGAGCACACTGAATCAGCCCTTAACCCCAGTGTGCAGAAATTGTCACAACGTGTTTTTCAGCAGAAATAAACACGTTTCGGCAACTTTGGTCACCACCATGTAACTTATAGGGCAGGAACAGCACAGTTTTCAAAACGTGTTTTTCAGCCCGAAATAAACACGTTTTCTCAGCCCTTGGAATCGCAGTGTAACTGCCTGGCTCAGAAGAGCACACTGAGTCAGCCCTTAACCCCAGTGTGCAGAAATTGTCACAACGTGTTTTTCAGTAGAAATAAACATGTTTTGGCAACTTTGGTCACCACCATGTAACTTATAGGGCAGGAACAGCACAGTTTTCAAAACGTGTTTTTCAGCCCGAAATAAACGCGTTTTCTCAGCCCTTGGAATCGCAGTGTAACTGCCTGGCTCAGAAGAGCACACTGAATCAGCCCTTAACCCCAGTGTGCAGAAATTGTCACAACGTGTTTTTCAGCAGAAATAAACACGTTTCGGCAACTTTGGTCACCACCATGTAACTTATAGGGCAGGAACAGCACAGTTTTCAAAACGTGTTTTTCAGCCCGAAATAAACACGTTTTCTCAACCCTTGGAATCGCAGTGTAACTGCCTGGCTCAGAAGAGCACACTGAGTCAGCCCTTAACCCCAGTGTGCAGAAATTGTCACAACGTGTTTTTCAGTAGAAATAAACATGTTTTGGCAACTTTGGTCACCACCATGTAACTTATAGGGCAGGAACAGCACAGTTTTCAAAACGTGTTTTTCAGCCCGAAATAAACGCGTTTTCTCAGCCCTTGGAATCGCAGTGTAACTGCCTGGCTCAGAAGAGCACACTGAATCAGCCCTTAACCCCAGTGTGCAGAAATTGTCACAACGTGTTTTTCAGCAGAAATAAACACGTTTCGGCAACTTTGGTCACCACCATGTAACTTATAGGGCAGGAACAGCAGTTTTCAAAACGTGTTTTTCAGCCCGAAATAAACGCGTTTACTCAGCCCTTGGAATCGCAGTGTAACTGCCTGGCTCAGAAGAGCACACTGAGTCAGCCCTTAACCCCAGTGTGCAGAAATTGTCACAACGTGTTTTTAAGCAGAAATAAACACGTTTTGGCAACTTTGGTCACCACCATGTAACTTATAGGGCAGGAACAGCACAGTTTTCAAAACGTGTTTTTCAGCTCGAAATAAACGCCATTTCTCAGCCCTTGGAATCGCAGTGTAACTGCCTGGCTCCAAAGAGCACACTGAGTCAGCCCTTAACCCCAGTGATCAGAAATTGTCACAACGTGTTTTTCAGCAGAAATAAACACGTTTTGGCAACTTTGGTCACCACCATGTAACTTATAGGGAAGGAATAGCACAGTTTTCAAAACGTGTTTTTCAGCCCGAAATAAACGCGTTTTCTCAGCCCTCGGAATCGCACTGTAACTGCCTGGCTCAGAAGAGCACACTAAGTCAGCCCTTA
This sequence comes from Atractosteus spatula, assembly GCF_055471065.1. NCBI lineage: Eukaryota > Metazoa > Chordata > Actinopteri > Semionotiformes > Lepisosteidae > Atractosteus > Atractosteus spatula. The sequence continues at coordinate 19,009,532 of NC_142721.1, read as the reverse complement.
ACCCCAGTGTGCAGAAATTGTCACAACTTGTTTTTCAGCAGACATAAACATGTTTTGGCAACTTTGGTCACCACCATGTAACTTATAGGGCAGGAACAGCACAGTTTTCAAAACGTGTTTTTCAGCCCGAAATAAACGCGTTTTCTCAGCCCTTGGAATCGCAGTGTAACTGCCTGGCTCAGAAGAGCACACTGAGTCAGCCCTTAACCCCAGTGTGCAGAAATTGTCACAACGTGTTTTTCAGCAGAAATAAACATGTTTTGGCAACTTTGGTCACCACCATGTAACTTATAGGGCAGGAACAGCACAGTTTTCAAAACGTGTTTTTCAGCCCGAAATAAACGTGTTTTCTCAGCGCTTGGAATCGCAGTGTAACTGCCTGGCTCAGAAGAGCACACTGAGTCAGCCCTTAACCCCAGTGTGCAGAAATTGTCACAACGTGTTTTTCAGCAGAAATAAACACGTTTTGGCAACTTTGGTCACCACCATGTAACTTATAGGGCAGGAACAGCACAGTTTTCAAAACGTGTTTTTCAGCCCGAAATAAACGTGTTTTCTCAGCCCTTGGAATCGCAGTGTAACTGCCTGGCTCAGAAGAGCACACTGAGTCAGCCCTTAACCCCAGTGTGCAGAAATTGTCACAACGTGTTATTCAGCAGAAATAAACACGTTTTGGCAACTTTGGTCACCACCATGTAACTTATAGGGCTGGAACAACACAGTTTTCGAAACGTGTTTTTCAGCCCGAAATAAACGCGATTTCTCAGCCCTTGGAATCGCAGTGTAACTGCCTGGCTCAGAAGAGCACACTGAATCAGCCCTTAACCCCAGTGTGCAGAAATTGTCACAACGTGTTTTTCAGCAGAAATAAACACGTTTCGGCAACTTTGGTCACCACCATGTAACTTATAGGGCAGGAACAGCACAGTTTTCAAAACGTGTTTTTCAGCCCGAAATAAACGCGTTTTCTCAGCCCTTGGAATCGCAGTGTAACTGCCTGGCTCAGAAGAGCACACTGAGTCAACCCTTTACCCCAGTGTGCAGAAATTGTCACAACGTGTTTTTAAGCAGAAATAAACACGTTTCGGCAACTTTGGTCACCACCATGTACTTATAGGGCAGGAACAGCACAGTTTTCAAAACGTGTTTTTCAGCCCGAAATAAACTCGTTTTCTCAGCCCTTGGAATCGCAGTGTAACTGCCTGGCTCAGAAGAGCACACTGAATCAGCCCTTAACCCCATGGTGCAGAAATTGTCACAACGTGTTTTTCAGCAGAAATAAACACGTTTCGGCAACTTTGGTCACCACCATGTAACTTATAGGGCAGGAACAGCACAGTTTTCAAAACGTGTTTTTCAGCCCGAAATAAACGCGTTTTCTCAGCCCTTGGAATCGCAGTGTAACTGCCTGGCTCAGAAGACCACACTGAGTCAGCCCTTAACCCCAGTGTGCAGAAATTGTCACAACGTGTTTTTAAGCAGAAATAAACACGTTTTGGCAACTTTGGTCACCACCATGTAACTTATAGGGCAGGAACAGCACAGTTTTCAAAACGTGTTTTTCAGCTCGAAATAAACGCCATTTCTCAGCCCTTGGAATCGCAGTGTAACTGCCTGGCTCCAAAGAGCACACTGAGTCAGCCCTTAACCCCAGTGATCAGAAATTGTCACAACGTGTTTTTCAGCAGAAATAAACACGTTTTGGCAACTTTGGTCACCACCATGTAACTTATAGGGAAGGAATAGCACAGTTTTCAAAACGTGTTTTTCAGCCCGAAATAAACGCGTTTTCTCAGCCCTTGGAATCGCAGTGTAACTGCCTGGCTCAGAAGAGCACACTGAGTCAGCCCTTAACCCCAGTGATCAGAAATTGTCACAACGTGTTTTTCAGCAGAAATAAACACGTTTTGGCAACTTTGGTCACCACCATGTAACTTATAGAGAAGGAATAGCACAGTTTTCAAATCGTGTTTTTCAGCCCGAAATAAACGCGTTTTCTCAGCCCTTGGAATCGCACTGTAACTGCCTGGCTCAGAAGAGCACACTAAGTCAGCCCTTAACCCCAGTGTGCAGAAATTGTCACAACTTGTTTTTCAGCAGAAATAAACATGTTTTGGCAACTTTGGTCACCACCATGTAACTTATAGGGCAGGAACAGCACAGTTTTCAAAACGTGTTTTTTAGCCCGAAATAAACGCGTTTTCTCAGCCCTTGGAATCGCAGTGTAACTGCCTGGCTCAGAAGAGCACACTGAGTCAGCCCTTAACCCCAGTGTGCAGAAATTGTCACAACGTGTTTTTCAGCAGAAATAAACACGTTTTGGCAACTTTGGTCACCACCATGTAACTTATAGGGCAGGAACAGCACAGTTTTCAAAACGTGTTTTTCAGCCCGAAATAAACGTGTTTTCTCAGCCCTTGGAATCGCAGTGTAACTGTCTGGCTCAGAAGAGCACACTGAGTCAGCCCTTAACCCCAGTGTGCAGAAATTGTCACAACGTGTTTTTCAGCAGAAATAAACATGTTTTGGCAACTTTGGTCACCACCATGTAACTTATAGGGCAGGAACAGCACAGTTTTCAAAACGTGTTTTTCAGCCCGAAATAAACGCGTTTTCTCAGCCCTTGGAATCGCAGTGTAACTGCCTGGCTCAGAAGAGCACACTGAGTCAGCCCTTAACTCCAGTGTGCAGAAATTGTCACAACGTGTTTTTCAGCAGAAATAAACATGTTTTGGCAACTTTGGTCACCACCATGTAACTTATAGGGCAGGAACAGCACAGTTTTCAAAACGTGTTTTTCAGCCCGAAATAAACGCGTTTTCTCAGCCCTTGGAATCGCAGTGTAACTGCCTGGCTCAGAAGAGCACACTGAGTCAGCCCTTAACTCCAGTGTGCAGAAATTGTCACAACTTGTTTTTCAGCAGAAATAAACACGTTTTGGCAACTTTGGTCACCACCATGTAACTTATAAGGCTGGAACAACACAGTTTTCAAAACGTGTTTTTCAGCCCGAAATAAACGCGTTTTCTCAGCCCTTGGAATCGCAGTGTAACTGCCTGGCTCAGAAGAGCACACTGAATCAGCCCTTAACCCCAGTGTGCAGAAATTGTCACAACGTGTTTTTCAGCAGAAATAAACACGTTTCGGCAACTTTGGTCACCACCATGTAACTTATAGGGCAGGAACAGCACAGTTTTCAAAACGTGTTTTTCAGCCCGAAATAAACACGTTTTCTCAGCCCTTGGAATCGCAGTGTAACTGCCTGGCTCAGAAGAGCACACTGAGTCAGCCCTTAACCCCAGTGTGCAGAAATTGTCACAACGTGTTTTTCAGTAGAAATAAACATGTTTTGGCAACTTTGGTCACCACCATGTAACTTATAGGGCAGGAACAGCACAGTTTTCAAAACGTGTTTTTCAGCCCGAAATAAACGCGTTTTCTCAGCCCTTGGAATCGCAGTGTAACTGCCTGGCTCAGAAGAGCACACTGAATCAGCCCTTAACCCCAGTGTGCAGAAATTGTCACAACGTGTTTTTCAGCAGAAATAAACACGTTTCGGCAACTTTGGTCACCACCATGTAACTTATAGGGCAGGAACAGCACAGTTTTCAAAACGTGTTTTTCAGCCCGAAATAAACGCGTTTTCTCAGCCCTTGGAATCGCAGTGTAACTGCCTGGCTCAGAAGAGCACACTGAGTCAGCCCTTAACCCCAGTGTGCAGAAATTGTCACAACGTGTTTTTAAGCAGAAATAAACACGTTTTGGCAACTTTGGTCACCACCATGTAACTTATAGGGCAGGAACAGCACAGTTTTCAAAACGTGTTTTTCAGCTCGAAATAAACGCCATTTCTCAGCCCTTGGAATCGCAGTGTAACTGCCTGGCTCCAAAGAGCACACTGAGTCAGCCCTTAACCCCAGTGATCAGAAATTGTCACAACGTGTTTTTCAGCAGAAATAAACACGTTTTGGCAACTTTGGTCACCACCATGTAACTTATAGGGCAGGAACAGCACAGTTTTCAAAACGTGTTTTTCAGCCCGAAATAAACGCGTTTTCTCAGCCCTTGGAATCGCAGTGTAACTGCCTGGCTCAGAAGAGCACACTGAGTCAGCCCTTAACCCCAGTGTGCAGAAATTGTCACAACGTGTTTTTCAGCAGAAATAAACACGTTTTAGCAACTTTGGTCACCACCATGTAACTTATAGGGCAGGAACAGCACAGTTTTCAAAACGTGTTTTTCAGCCCGAAATAAACGCGTTTTCTCAGCCCTTGGAATCGCAGTGTAACTGCCTGGCTCAGAAGAGCACACTGAGTCAACCCTTAACCCCAGTGTGCAGAAATTGTCACAACGTGTTTTTAAGCAGAAATAAACACGTTTCGGCAACTTTGGTCACCACCATGTACTTATAGGGCAGGAACAGCACAGTTTTCAAAACGTGTTTTTCAGCCCGAAATAAACGCGTTTTCTCAGCCCTTGGAATCGCAGTGTAACTGCCTGGCTCCAAAGAGCACACTGAGTCGGCCCTTAACCCCAGTGATCAGAAATTGTCACAACGTGTTTTTCAGCAGAAATAAACACGTTTTGTCAACTTTGGTCACCACCATGTAACTTATAGGGAAGGAATAGCACAGTTTTCAAAACGTGTTTTTCAGCCCGAAATAAACGCGTTTTCTCAGCCCTTGGAATCGCAGTGTAACTGCCTGGCTCAGAAGAGCACACTGAGTCGGCCCTTAACCCCAGTGTGCAGAAATTGTCACAACGTGTTTTTCAGCAGAAATAAACATGTTTTGGCAACTTTGGTCACCACCATGTAACTTATAGGGCAGGAACAGCACAGTTTTCAAAACGTGTTTTTCAGCCCGAAATAAACGCGTTTTCTCAGCCCTTGGAATCGCAGTGTAACTGCCTGGCTCAGAAGAGCACACTGAATCAGCCCTTAACCCCAGTGTGCAGAAATTGTCACAACGTGTTTTTCAGCAGAAATAAACACGTTTCGGCAACTTTGGTCACCACCATGTAACTTATAGGGCAGGAACAGCACAGTTTTCAAAACGTGTTTTTCAGCCCGAAATAAACGCGTTTTCTCAGCCCTTGGAATCGCAGTGTAACTGCCTGGCTCAGAAGAGCACACTGAGTCAGCCCTTAACCCCAGTGTGCAGAAATTGTCACAACGTGTTTTTAAGCAGAAATAAACACGTTTTGGCAACTTTGGTCACCACCATGTAACTTATAGGGCAGGAACAGCACAGTTTTCAAAACGTGTTTTTCAGCTCGAAATAAACGCCATTTCTCAGCCCTTGGAATCGCAGTGTAACTGCCTGGCTCCAAAGAGCACACTGAGTCAGCCCTTAACCCCAGTGATCAGAAATTGTCACAACGTGTTTTTCAGCAGAAATAAACACGTTTTGGCAACTTTGGTCACCACCATGTAACTTATAGGGAAGGAATAGCACAGTTTTCAAAACGTGTTTTTCAGCCCGAAATAAACGCGTTTTCTCAGCCCTTGGAATCGCAGTGTAACTGCCTGGCTCAGAAGAGCACACTGAGTCAGCCCTTAACCCCAGTGTGCAGAAATTGTCACAACGTGTTTTTAAGCAGAAATAAACACGTTTTGGCAACTTTGGTCACCACCATGTAACTTATAGGGCAGGAACAGCACAGTTTTCAAAACGTGTTTTTCAGCTCGAAATAACGCCATTTCTCAGCCCTTGGAATCGCAGTGTAACTGCCTGGCTCCAAAGAGCACACTGAGTCAGCCCTTAACCCCAGTGATCAGAAATTGTCACAACGTGTTTTTCAGCAGAAATAAACACGTTTTGGCAACTTTGGTCACCACCATGTAACTTATAGGGAAGGAATAGCACAGTTTTCAAAACGTGTTTTTCAGCCCGAAATAAACGCGTTTTCTCAGCCCTTGGAATCGCACTGTAACTGCCTGGCTCAGAAGAGCACACTAAGTCAGCCCTTAACCCCAGTGTGCAGAAATTGTCACAACTTGTTTTTCAGCAGAAATAAACATGTTTTGGCAACTTTGGTCACCACCATGTAACTTATAGGGCAGGAACAGCACAGTTTTCAAAACGTGTTTTTTAGCCCGAAATAAACGCGTTTTCTCAGCCCTTGGAATCGCAGTGTAACTGCCTGGCTCAGAAGAGCACACTGAGTCAGCCCTTAACCCCAGTGTGCAGAAATTGTCACAACGTGTTTTTCAGCAGAAATAAACACGTTTTGGCAACTTTGGTCACCACCATGTAACTTATAGGGCAGGAACAGCACAGTTTTCAAAACGTGTTTTTCAGCCCGAAATAAACGTGTTTTCTCAGCCCTTGGAATCGCAGTGTAACTGCCTGGCTCAGAAGAGCACACTGAGTCAGCCCTTAACCCCAGTGTGCAGAAATTGTCACAACGTGTTTTTCAGCAGAAATAAACATGTTTTGGCAACTTTGGTCACCACCATGTAACTTATAGGGCAGGAACAGCACAGTTTTCAAAACGTGTTTTTCAGCCCGAAATAAACGCGTTTTCTCAGCCCTTGGAATCGCAGTGTAACTGCCTGGCTCAGAAGAGCACACTGAGTCAGCCCTTAACCCCAGTGTGCAGAAATTGTCACAACGTGTTTTTAAGCAGAAATAAACACGTTTTGGCAACTTTGGTCACCACCATGTAACTTATAGGGCAGGAACAGCACAGTTTTCAAAACGTGTTTTTCAGCTCGAAATAACGCCATTTCTCAGCCCTTGGAATCGCAGTGTAACTGCCTGGCTCCAAAGAGCACACTGAGTCAGCCCTTAACCCCAGTGATCAGAAATTGTCACAACGTGTTTTTCAGCAGAAATAAACATGTTTTGGCAACTTTGGTCACCACCATGTAACTTATAGGGCAGGAACAGCACAGTTTTCAAAACGTGTTTTTCAGCCCGAAATAAACGCGTTTTCTCAGCCCTTGGAATCGCAGTGTAACTGCCTGGCTCAGAAGAGCACACTGAATCAGCCCTTAACCCCAGTGTGCAGAAATTGTCACAACGTGTTTTTCAGCAGAAATAAACACGTTTCGGCAACTTTGGTCACCACCATGTAACTTATAGGGCAGGAACAGCACAGTTTTCAAAACGTGTTTTTCAGCCCGAAATAAACGCGTTTTCTCAGCCCTTGGAATCGCAGTGTAACTGCCTGGCTCAGAAGAGCACACTGAGTCAGCCCTTAACCCCAGTGATCAGAAATTGTCACAACGTGTTTTTCAGCAGAAATAAACACGTTTTGGCAACTTTGGTCACCACCATGTAACTTATAGGGAAGGAATAGCACAGTTTTCAAAACGTGTTTTTCAGCCCGAAATAAACGCGTTTTCTCAGCCCTTGGAATCGCAGTGTAACTGCCTGGCTCAGAAGAGCACACTAAGTCAGCCCTTAACCCCAGTGTGCAGAAATTGTCACAACTTGTTTTTCAGCAGAATTAAACATGTTTTGGCAACTTTAGTCACCACCATGTAACTTATAGGGCAGGAACAGCACAGTTTTCAAAACTTGTTTTTTAGCCCGAAATAAACGCGTTTTCTCAGCCCTTGGAATCGCAGTGTAACTGCCTGGCTCAGAAGAGCACACTGAGTCAGCCCTTAACCCCAGTGTGCAGAAATTGTCACAATGTGTTTTTCAGCAGAAATAAACACGTTTTGGCAACTTTGGTCACCACCATGTAACTTATAGGGCAGGAACAGCACAGTTTTCAAAACGTGCTTTCAGCCCGAAATAAACGTGTTTTCTCAGCCCTTGGAATCGCAGTGTAACTGCCTGGCTCAGAAGAGCACACTGAGTCAGCCCTTAACCCCAGTGTGCAGAAATTGTCACAACGTGTTTTTTCAGCAGAAATAAACATGTTTTTGCAACTTTGGTCACCACCATGTAACTTATAGGGCAGGAACAGCACAGTTTTCAAAACGTGTTTTTCAGCCCGAAATAAACGCGTTTTCTCAGCCCTTGGAATCGCAGTGTAACTGCCTGGCTCAGAAGAGCACACAGAGTCAGCCCTTAACCCCAGTGTGCAGAAATTGTCACAACGTGTTTTTCAGCAGAAATAAACACGTTTTGGCAACTTTGGTCACCACCATGTAACTTATAGGGCTGGAACAACACAGTTTTCAAAACGTGTGTGTTTTTCAGCCCGAAATAAACACGTTTTCTCAGCCCTTGGAATCGCAGTGTAACTGCCTGGCTCAGAAGAGCACACTAAGTCAGCCCTTAACCCCAGTGTGCAGAAATTGTCACAACTTGTTTTTCAGCAGAAATAAACATGTTTTGCCAACTTTGGTCACCACCATGTAACTTATAGGGCAGGAACAGCACAGTTTTCAAAACGTGTTTTTTAGCCCGAAATAAACGCGATTTCTCAGCCCTTGGAATCGCAGTGTAACTGCCTGGCTCAGAAGAGCACACTGAATCAGCCCTTAACCCCAGTGTGCAGAAATTGTCACAACGTGTTTTTCAGCAGAAATAAACACGTTTCGGCAACTTTGGTCACCACCATGTAACTTATAGGGAAGGAACAGCACAGTTTTCAAAACGTGTTTTTCAGCTCGAAATAAACGCCATTTCTCAGCCCTTGGAATCGCAGTGTAACTGCCTGGCTCCAAAGAGCACACTGAGTCAGCCCTTAACCCCAGTGATCAGAAATTGTCACAACGTGTTTTTCAGCAGAAATAAACACGTTTTGGCAACTTTGGTCACCACCATGTAACTTATAGGGAAGGAATAGCACAGTTTTCAAAACGTGTTTTTCAGCCCGAAATAAACGCGTTTTCTCAGCCCTTGGAATCGCAGTGTAACTGCCTGGCTCAGAAGAGCACACTGAGTCAGCCCTTAACCCCAGTGATCAGAAATTGTCACAACGTGTTTTTCAGCAGAAATAAACACGTTTTGGCAACTTTGGTCACCACCATGTAACTTATAGGGAAGGAATAGCACAGTTTTCAAAACGTGTTTTTCAGCCCGAAATAAACGCGTTTTCTCAGCCCTTGGAATCGCACTGTAACTGCCTGGCTCAGAAGAGCACACTAAGTCAGCCCTTAACCCCAGTGTGCAGAAATTGTCACAACTTGTTTTTCAGCAGAAATAAACATGTTTTGGCAACTTTGGTCACCACCATGTAACTTATAGGGCAGGAACAGCACAGTTTTCAAAACGTGTTTTTTAGCCCGAAATAAACGCGTTTTCTCAGCCCTTGGAATCGCAGTGTAACTGCCTGGCTCAGAAGAGCACACTGAGTCAGCCCTTAACCCCAGTGTGCAGAAATTGTCACAACGTGTTTTTCAGCAGAAATAAACACGTTTTGGCAACTTTGGTCACCACCATGTAACTTATAGGGCAGGAACAGCACAGTTTTCAAAACGTGTTTTTCAGCCCGAAATAAACGTGTTTTCTCAGCCCTTGGAATCGCAGTGTAACTGCCTGGCTCAGAAGAGCACACTGAGTCAGCCCTTAACCCCAGTGTGCAGAAATTGTCACAACGTGTTTTTCAGCAGAAATAAACATGTTTTGGCAACTTTGGTCACCACCATGTAACTTATAGGGCAGGAACAGCACAGTTTTCAAAACGTGTTTTTCAGCCCGAAATAAACGCGTTTTCTCAGCCCTTGGAATCGCAGTGTAACTGCCTGGCTCAGAAGAGCACACTGAGTCAGCCCTTAACTCCAGTGTGCAGAAATTGTCACAACTTGTTTTTCAGCAGAAATAAACACGTTTTGGCAACTTTGGTCACCACCATGTAACTTATAGGGCTGGAACAACACAGTTTTCAAAACGTGTTTTTCAGCCCGAAATAAACGCGTTTTCTCAGCCCTTGGAATCGCAGTGTAACTGCCTGGCTCAGAAGAGCACACTGAATCAGCCCTTAACCCCAGGGTGCAGAAATTGTCACAACGTGTTTTTCAGCAGAAATAAACACGTTTCGGCAACTTTGGTCACCACCATGTAACTTATAGGGCAGGAACAGCAAAGTTTTCAAAACGTGTTTTTCAGCCCGAAATAAACGCGTTTTCTCAGCCCTTGGAATCGCAGTGTAACTGCCTGGCTCAGAAGAGCACACTGAGTCAGCCCTTAACCCCAGTGTGCAGAAATTGTCACAACGTGTTTTTCAGCAGAAATAAACACGTTTTGGCAACTTTGGTCACCACCATGTAACTTATAGGGCAGGAACAGCACAGTTTTCAAAACGTGTTTTTCAGCTCGAAATAAACGCCATTTCTCAGCCCTTGGAATCGCAGTGTAACTGCCTGGCTCCAAAGAGCACCCTGAGTCAGCCCTTAACCCCAGTGATCAGAAATTGTCACAACGTGTTTTTCAGCAGAAATAAACACGTTTTGGCAACTTTGGTCACCACCATGTAACTTATAGGGAAGGAATAGCACAGTTTTCAAAACGTGTTTTTCAGCCCGAAATAAACGCGTTTTCTCAGCCCTTGGAATCGCAGTGTAACTGCCTGGCTCAGAAGAGCACACTGAGTCAGCCCTTAACCCCAGTGATCAGAAATTGTCACAACGTGTTTTTCAGCAGAAATAAACACGTTTTGGCAACTTTGGTCACCACCATGTAACTTATAGGGAAGGAATAGCACAGTTTTCAAAACGTGTTTTTCAGCCCGAAATAAACGCGTTTTCTCAGCCCTTGGAATCGCAGTGTAACTGCCTGGCTCAGAAGAGCACACTAAGTCAGCCCTTAACCCCAGTGTGCAGAAATTGTCACAACTTGTTTTTCAGCAGAATTAAACATGTTTTGGCAACTTTAGTCACCACCATGTAACTTATAGGGCAGGAACAGCACAGTTTTCAAAACTTGTTTTTTAGCCCGAAATAAACGCGTTTTCTCAGCCCTTGGAATCGCAGTGTAACTGCCTGGCTCAGAAGAGCACACTGAGTCAGCCCTTAACCCCAGTGTGCAGAAATTGTCACAACGTGTTTTTCAGCAGAAATAAACACGTTTTGGCAACTTTGGTCACCACCATGTAACTTATAGGGCAGGAACAGCACAGTTTTCAAAACGTGCTTTCAGCCCGAAATAAACGTGTTTTCTCAGCCCTTGGAATCGCAGTGTAACTGCCTGGCTCAGAAGAGCACACTGAGTCAGCCCTTAACCCCAGTGTGCAGAAATTGTCACAACGTGTTTTTTCAGCAGAAATAAACATGTTTTGGCAACTTTGGTCACCACCATGTAACTTATAGGGCAGGAACAGCACAGTTTTCAAAACGTGTTTTTCAGCCCGAAATAAACGCGTTTTCTCAGCCCTTGGAATCGCAGTGTAACTGCCTGGCTCAGAAGAGCACACAGAGTCAGCCCTTAACCCCAGTGTGCAGAAATTGTCACAACGTGTTTTTCAGCAGAAATAAACACGTTTTGGCAACTTTGGTCACCACCATGTAACTTATAGGGCTGGAACAACACAGTTTTCAAAACGTGTTTTTCAGCCCGAAATAAACGCGTTTTCTCAGCCCTTGGAATCGCAGTGTAACTGCCTGGCTCAGAAGAGCACACTAAGTCAGCCCTTAACCCCAGTGTGCAGAAATTGTCACAACTTGTTTTTCAGCAGAAATAAACATGTTTTGCCAACTTTGGTCACCACCATGTAACTTATAGGGCAGGAACAGCACAGTTTTCAAAACGTGTTTTTTAGCCCGAAATAAACGCGATTTCTCAGCCCTTGGAATCGCAGTGTAACTGCCTGGCTCAGAAGAGCACACTGAATCAGCCCTTAACCCCAGTGTGCAGAAATTGTCACAACGTGTTTTTCAGCAGAAATAAACACGTTTCGGCAACTTTGGTCACCACCATGTAACTTATAGGGCAGGAACAGCACAGTTTTCAAAACGTGTTTTTCAGCCCGAAATAAACGCGTTTTCTCAGCCCTTGGAATCGCAGTGTAACTGCCTGGCTCAGAAGAGCACACTGAGTCAACCCTTAACCCCAGTGTGCAGAAATTGTCACAACGTGTTTTTAAGCAGAAATAAACACGTTTCGGCAACTTTGGTCACCACCATGTACTTATAGGGCAGGAACAGCACAGTTTTCAAAACGTGTTTTTCAGCCCGAAATAAACGCGTTTTCTCAGCCCTTGGAATCGCAGTGTAACTGCCTGGCTCCAAAGAGCACACTGAGTCGGCCCTTAACCCCAGTGATCAGAAATTGTCACAACGTGTTTTTCAGCAGAAATAAACACGTTTTGGCAACTTTGGTCACCACCATGTAACTTATAGGGAAGGAATAGCACAGTTTTCAAAACGTGTTTTTCAGCCCGAAATAAACGCGTTTTCTCAGCCCTTGGAATCGCAGTGTAACTGCCTGGCTCAGAAGAGCACACTGAGTCGGCCCTTAACCCCAGTGTGCAGAAATTGTCACAACGTGTTTTTCAGCAGAAATAAACATGTTTTGGCAACTTTGGTCACCACCATGTAACTTATAGGGCAGGAACAGCACAGTTTTCAAAACGTGTTTTTCAGCCCGAAATAAACTCGTTTTCTCAGCCCTTGGAATCGCAGTGTAACTGCCTGGCTCAGAAGAGCACACTGAATCAGCCCTTAACCCCAGTGTGCAGAAATTGTCACAACGTGTTTTTCAGCAGAAATAAACACGTTTCGGCAACTTTGGTCACCACCATGTAACTTATAGGGCAGGAACAGCACAGTTTTCAAAACGTGTTTTTCAGCCCGAAATAAACGCGTTTTCTCAGCCCTTGGAATCGCAGTGTAACTGCCTGGCTCAGAAGACCACACTGAGTCAGCCCTTAACCCCAGTGTGCAGAAATTGTCACAACGTGTTTTTAAGCAGAAATAAACACGTTTTGGCAACTTTGGTCACCACGATGTAACTTATAGGGCAGGAACAGCACAGTTTTCAAAACGTGTTTTTCAGCTCGAAATAAACGCCATTTCTCAGCCCTTGGAATCGCAGTGTAACTGCCTGGCTCCAAAGAGCACACTGAGTCAGCCCTTAACCCCAGTGATCAGAAATTGTCACAACGTGTTTTTCAGCAGAAATAAACACGTTTTGGCAACTTTGGTCACCACCATGTAACTTATAGGGAAGGAATAGCACAGTTTTCAAAACGTGTTTTTCAGCCCGAAATAAACGCGTTTTCTCAGCCCTTGGAATCGCAGTGTAACTGCCTGGCTCAGAAGAGCACACTGAGTCAGCCCTTAACCCCAGTGATCAGAAATTGTCACAACGTGTTTTTCAGCAGAAATAAACACGTTTTGGCAACTTTGGTCACCACCATGTAACTTATAGGGAAGGAATAGCACAGTTTTCAAAACGTGTTTTTCAGCCCGAAATAAACGCGTTTTCTCAGCCCTTGGAATCGCACTGTAACTGCCTGGCTCAGAAGAGCACACTAAGTCAGCCCTTAACCCCAGTGTGCAGAAATTGTCACAACTTGTTTTTCAGCAGAAATAAACATGTTTTGGCAACTTTGGTCACCACCATGTAACCTATAGGGCAGGAACAGCACAGTTTTCAAAACGTGTTTTTTAGCCCGAAATAAACGCGTTTTCTCAGCCCTTGGAATCGCAGTGTAACTGCCTGGCTCAGAAGAGCACACTGAGTCAGCCCTTAACCCCAGTGTGCAGAAATTGTCACAACGTGTTTTTCAGCAGAAATAAACACGTTTTGGCAACTTTGGTCACCACCATGTAACTTATAGGGCAGGAACAGCACAGTTTTCAAAACGTGTTTTTCAGCCCGAAATAAACGTGTTTTCTCAGCCCTTGGAATCGCAGTGTAACTGCCTGGCTCAGAAGAGCACACTGAGTCAGCCCTTAACCCCAGTGTGCAGAAATTGTCACAACGTGTTTTTCAGCAGAAATAAACATGTTTTGGCAACTTTGGTCACCACCATGTAACTTATAGGGCAGGAACAGCACAGTTTTCAAAACGTGTTTTTCAGCCCGAAATAAACGCGTTTTCTCAGCCCTTGGAATCGCAGTGTAACTGCCTGGCTCAGAAGAGCACACTGAGTCAGCCCTTAACTCCAGTGTGCAGAAATTGTCACAACTTGTTTTTCAGCAGAAATAAACACGTTTTGGCAACTTTGGTCACCACCATGTAACTTATAAGGCTGGAACAACACAGTTTTCAAAACGTGTTTTTCAGCCCGAAATAAACGCGTTTTCTCAGCCCTTGGAATCGCAGTGTAACTGCCTGGCTCAGAAGAGCACACTGAATCAGCCCTTAACCCCAGTGTGCAGAAATTGTCACAACGTGTTTTTCAGCAGAAATAAACACGTTTTGGCAACTTTGGTCACCACCATGTAACTTATAGGGCAGGAACAGCACAGTTTTCAAAACGTGTTTTTCAGCCCGAAATAAACACGTTTTCTCAGCCCTTGGAATCGCAGTGTAACTGCCTGGCTCAGAAGAGCACACTGAGTCAGCCCTTAACCCCAGTGTGCAGAAATTGTCACAACGTGTTTTTCAGTAGAAATAAACATGTTTTGGCAACTTTGGTCACCACCATGTAACTTATAGGGCAGGAACAGCACAGTTTTCAAAGCGTGTTTTTCAGCCCGAAATAAACGCGTTTTCTCAGCCCTTGGAATCGCAGTGTAACTGCCTGGCTCAGAAGAGCACACTGAATCAGCCCTTAACCCCAGTGTGCAGAAATTGTCACAACGTGTTTTTCAGCAGAAATAAACACGTTTCGGCAACTTTGGTCACCACCATGTAACTTATAGGGCAGGAACAGCACAGTTTTCAAAACGTGTTTTTCAGCCCGAAATAAACGCGTTTTCTCAGCCCTTGGAATCGCAGTGTAACTGCCTGGCTCAGAAGAGCACACTGAGTCAGCCCTTAACCCCAGTGTGCAGAAATTGTCACAACGTGTTTTTAAGCAGAAATAAACACGTTTTGGCAACTTTGGTCACCACCATGTAACTTATAGGGCAGGAACAGCACAGTTTTCAAAACGTGTTTTTCAGCTCGAAATAAACGCCATTTCTCAGCCCTTGGAATCGCAGTGTAACTGCCTGGCTCCAAAGAGCACACTGAGTCAGACCTTAACCCCAGTGATCAGAAATTGTCACAACGTGTTTTTCAGCAGAAATAAACACGTTTTGGCAACTTTGGTCACCACCATGTAACTTATAGGGCAGGAACAGCACAGTTTTCAAAACGTGTTTTTCAGCCCGAAATAAACGCGTTTTCTCAGCCCTTGGAATCGCAGTGTAACTGCCTGGCTCAGAAGAGCACACTGAGTCAGCCCTTAACCCCAGTGTGCAGAAATTGTCACAACGTGTTTTTCAGCAGAAATAAACACGTTTTGGCAACTTTGGTCACCACCATGTAACTTATAGGGCAGGAACAGCACAGTTTTCAAAACGTGTTTTTCAGCCCGAAATAAACGCGTTTTCTCAGCCCTTGGAATCGCAGTGTAACTGCCTGGCTCAGAAGAGCACACTGAGTCAACCCTTAACCCCAGTGTGCAGAAATTGTCACAACGTGTTTTTAAGCAGAAATAAACACGTTTCGGCAACTTTGGTCACCACCATGTACTTATAGGGCAGGAACAGCACAGTTTTCAAAACGTGTTTTTCAGCCCGAAATAAACGCGTTTTCTCAGCCCTTGGAATCGCAGTGTAACTGCCTGGCTCCAAAGAGCACACTGAGTCGGCCCTTAACCCCAGTGATCAGAAATTGACACAACGTGTTTTTCAGCAGAAATAAACACGTTTTGGCAACTTTGGTCACCACCATGTAACTTATAGGGAAGGAATAGCACAGTTTTCAAAACGTGTTTTTCAGCCCGAAATAAACGCGTTTTCTCAGCCCTTGGAATCGCAGTGTAACTGCCTGGCTCAGAAGAGCACACTGAGTCGGCCCTTAACCCCAGTGTGCAGAAATTGTCACAACGTGTTTTTCAGCAGAAATAAACATGTTTTGGCAACTTTGGTCACCACCATGTAACTTATAGGGCAGGAACAGCACAGTTTTCAAAACGTGTTTTTCAGCCCGAAATAAACGCGTTTTCTCAGCCCTTGGAATCGCAGTGTAACTGCCTGGCTCAGAAGAGCACACTGAATCAGCCCTTAACCCCAGTGTGCAGAAATTGTCACAACGTGTTTTTCAGCAGAAATAAACACGTTTCGGCAACTTTGGTCACCACCATGTAACTTATAGGGCAGGAACAGCACAGTTTTCAAAACGTGTTTTTCAGCCAGAAATAAACGCGTTTTCTCAGCCCTTGGAATCGCAGTGTAACTGCCTGGCTCAGAAGAGCACACTGAGTCAGCCCTTAACCCCAGTGTGCAGAAATTGTCACAACGTGTTTTTAAGCAGAAATAAACACGTTTTGGCAACTTTGGTCACCACCATGTAACTTATAGGGCAGGAACAGCACAGTTTTCAAAACGTGTTTTTCAGCTCGAAATAAACGCCATTTCTCAGCCCTTGGAATCGCAGTGTAACTGCCTGGCTCCAAAGAGCACACTGAGTCAGCCCTTAACCCCAGTGATCAGAAATTGTCACAACGTGTTTTTCAGCAGAAATAAACACGTTTTGGCAACTTTGGTCACCACCATGTAACTTATAGGGAAGGAATAGCACAGTTTTCAAAACGTGTTTTTCAGCCCGAAATAAACGCGTTTTCTCAGCCCTTGGAATCGCAGTGTAACTGCCTGGCTCAGAAGAGCACACTGAGTCAGCCCTTAACCCCAGTGATCAGAAATTGTCACAACGTGTTTTTCAGCAGAAATAAACACGTTTTGGCAACTTTGGTCACCACCATGTAACTTATAGGGAAGGAATAGCACAGTTTTCAAAACGTGTTTTTCAGCCCGAAATAAACGCGTTTTCTCAGCCCTTGGAATCGCACTGTAACTGCCTGGCTCAGAAGAGCACACTAAGTCAGCCCTTAACCCCAGTGTGCAGAAATTGTCACAACTTGTTTTTCAGCAGAAATAAACATGTTTTGGCAACTTTGGTCACCACCATGTAACTTATAGGGCAGGAACAGCACAGTTTTCAAAACGTGTTTTTTAGCCCGAAATAAACGCGTTTTCTCAGCCCTTGGAATCGCAGTGTAACTGCCTGGCTCAGAAGAGCACACTGAGTCAGCCCTTAACCCCAGTGTGCAGAAATTGTCACAACGTGTTTTTCAGCAGAAATAAACACGTTTTGGCAACTTTGGTCACCACCATGTAACTTATAGGGCAGGAACAGCACAGTTTTCAAAACGTGTTTTTCAGCCCGAAATAAACGTGTTTTCTCAGCCCTTGGAATCGCAGTGTAACTGCCTGGCTCAGAAGAGCACACTGAGTCAGCCCTTAACCCCAGTGTGCAGAAATTGTCACAACGTGTTTTTCAGCAGAAATAAACATGTTTTGGCAACTTTGGTCACCACCATGTAACTTATAGGGCAGGAACAGCACAGTTTTCAAAACGTGTTTTTCAGCCCGAAATAAACGCGTTTTCTCAGCCCTTGGAATCGCAGTGTAACTGCCTGGCTCAGAAGAGCACACTGAGTCAGCCCTTAACTCCAGTGTGCAGAAATTGTCACAACTTGTTTTTCAGCAGAAATAAACACGTTTTGGCAACTTTGGTCACCACCATGTAACTTATAGGGCTGGAACAACACAGTTTTCAAAACGTGTTTTTCAGCCCGAAATAAACGCGTTTTCTCAGCCCTTGGAATCGCAGTGTAACTGCCTGGCTCAGAAGAGCACACTGAATCAGCCCTTAACCCCAGGGTGCAGAAATTGTCACAACGTGTTTTTCAGCAGAAATAAACACGTTTCGGCAACTTTGGTCACCACCATGTAACTTATAGGGCAGGAACAGCAAAGTTTTCAAAACGTGTTTTTCAGCCCGAAATAAACGCGTTTTCTCAGCCCTTGGAATCGCAGTGTAACTGCCTGGCTCAGAAGAGCACACTGAGTCAGCCCTTAACCCCAGTGTGCAGAAATTGTCACAACGTGTTTTTCAGCAGAAATAAACACGTTTTGGCAACTTTGGTCACCACCATGTAACTTATAGGGCAGGAACAGCACAGTTTTCAAAACGTGTTTTTCAGCTCGAAATAAACGCCATTTCTCAGCCCTTGGAATCGCAGTGTAACTGCCTGGCTCCAAAGAGCACCCTGAGTCAGCCCTTAACCCCAGTGATCAGAAATTGTCACAACGTGTTTTTCAGCAGAAATAAACACGTTTTGGCAACTTTGGTCACCACCATGTAACTTATAGGGAAGGAATAGCACAGTTTTCAAAACGTGTTTTTCAGCCCGAAATAAACGCGTTTTCTCAGCCCTTGGAATCGCAGTGTAACTGCCTGGCTCAGAAGAGCACACTGAGTCAGCCCTTAACCCCAGTGATCAGAAATTGTCACAACGTGTTTTTCAGCAGAAATAAACACGTTTTGGCAACTTTGGTCACCACCATGTAACTTATAGGGAAGGAATAGCACAGTTTTCAAAACGTGTTTTTCAGCCCGAAATAAACGCGTTTTCTCAGCCCTTGGAATCGCAGTGTAACTGCCTGGCTCAGAAGAGCACACTAAGTCAGCCCTTAACCCCAGTGTGCAGAAATTGTCACAACTTGTTTTTCAGCAGAATTAAACATGTTTTGGCAACTTTAGTCACCACCATGTAACTTATAGGGCAGGAACAGCACAGTTTTCAAAACATGTTTTTTAGCCCGAAATAAACGCGTTTTCTCAGCCCTTGGAATCGCAGTGTAACTGCCTGGCTCAGAAGAGCACACTGAGTCAGCCCTTAACCCCAGTGTGCAGAAATTGTCACAACGTGTTTTTCAGCAGAAATAAACACGTTTTGGCAACTTTGGTCACCACCATGTAACTTATAGGGCAGGAACAGCACAGTTTTCAAAACGTGCTTTCAGCCCGAAATAAACGTGTTTTCTCAGCCCTTGGAATCGCAGTGTAACTGCCTGGCTCAGAAGAGCACACTGAGTCAGCCCTTAACCCCTGTGTGCAGAAATTGTCACAACGTGTTTTTTCAGCAGAAATAAACATGTTTTGGCAACTTTGGTCACCACCATGTAACTTATAGGGCAGGAACAGCACAGTTTTCAAAACGTGTTTTTCAGCCCGAAATAAACGCGTTTTCTCAGCCCTTGGAATCGCAGTGTAACTGCCTGGCTCAGAAGAGCACACAGAGTCAGCCCTTAACCCCAGTGTGCAGAAATTGTCACAACGTGTTTTTCAGCAGAAATAAACACGTTTTGGCAACTTTGGTCACCACCATGTAACTTATAGGGCTGGAACAACACAGTTTTCAAAACGTGTTTTTCAGCCCGAAATAAACGCGTTTTCTCAGCCCTTGGAATCGCAGTGTAACTGCCTGGCTCAGAAGAGCACACTAAGTCAGCCCTTAACCCCAGTGTGCAGAAATTGTCACAACTTGTTTTTCAGCAGAAATAAACATGTTTTGCCAACTTTGGTCACCACCATGTAACTTATAGGGCAGGAACAGCACAGTTTTCAAAACGTGTTTTTTAGCCCGAAATAAACGCGTTTTCTCAGCCCTTGGAATCGCAGTGTAACTGCCTGGCTCAGAAGAGCACACTGAGTCAGCCCTTAACCCCAGTGTGCAGAAATTGTCACAACGTGTTTTTCAGCAGAAATAAACACGTTTTGGCAACTTTGGTCACCACCATGTAACTTATAGGGCAGGAACAGCACAGTTTTCAAAACGTGTTTTTCAGCCCGAAATAAACGTGTTTTCTCAGCCCTTGGAATCGCAGTGTAACTGCCTGGCTCAGAAGAGCACACTGAGTCAGCCCTTAACCCCAGTGTGCAGAAATTGTCACAACGTGTTTTTCAGCAGAAATAAACACGTTTTGGCAACTTTGGTCACCACCATGTAACTTATAGGGCTGGAACAACACAGTTTTCAAAACGTGTTTTTCAGCCCGAAATAAACGCGATTTCTCAGCCCTTGGAATCGCAGTGTAACTGCCTGGCTCAGAAGAGCACACTGAATCAGCCCTTAACCCCAGTGTGCAGAAATTGTCACAACGTGTTTTTCAGCAGAAATAAACACGTTTCGGCAACTTTGGTCACCACCATGTAACTTATAGGGCAGGAACAGCACAGTTTTCAAAACGTGTTTTTCAGCCCGAAATAAACGCGTTTTCTCAGCCCTTGGAATCGCAGTGTAACTGCCTGGCTCAGAAGAGCACACTGAGTCAACTCTTAACCCCAGTGTGCAGAAATTGTCACAACGTGTTTTTCAGCAGAAATAAACACGTTTCGGCAACTTTGGTCACCACCATGTAACTTATAGGGCAGGAACAGCACAGTTTTCAAAACGTGTTTTTCAGCCCGAAATAAACGCGTTTTCTCAGCCCTTGGAATCGCAGTGTAACTGCCTGGCTCCAAAGAGCACACTGAGTCAGCCCTTAACCCCAGTGATCAGAAATTGTCACAACGTGTTTTTCAGCAGAAATAAACACGTTTTGGCAACTTTGGTCACCACCATGTAACTTATAGGGAAGGAATAGCACAGTTTTCAAAACGTGTTTTTCAGCCCGAAATAAACGCGTTTTCTCAGCCCTTGGAATCGCAGTGTAACTGCCTGGCTCAGAAGAGCACACTGAGTCGGCCCTTAACCCCAGTGTGCAGAAATTGTCACAACGTGTTTTTCAGCAGAAATAAACATGTTTTGGCAACTTTGGTCACCACCATGTAACTTATAGGGCAGGAACAGCACAGTTTTCAAAACGTGTTTTTCAGCCCGAAATAAACGCGTTTTCTCAGCCCTTGGAATCGCAGTGTAACTGCCTGGCTCAGAAGAGCACACTGAATCAGCCCTTAACCCCAGTGTGCAGAAATTGTCACAACGTGTTTTTCAGCAGAAATAAACACGTTTCGGCAACTTTGGTCACCACCATGTAACTTATAGGGCAGGAACAGCACAGTTTTCAAAACGTGTTTTTCAGCCCGAAATAAACGCGTTTTCTCAGCCCTTGGAATCGCAGTGTAACTGCCTGGCTCAGAAGAGCACACTGAGTCAGCCCTTAACCCCATTGTGCAGAAATTGTCACAACGTGTTTTTAAGCAGAAATAAACACGTTTTGGCAACTTTGGTCACCACCATGTAACTTATAGGGCAGGAACAGCACAGTTTTCAAAACGTGTTTTTCAGCTCGAAATAAACGCCATTTCTCAGCCCTTGGAATCGCAGTGTAACTGCCTGGCTCCAAAGAGCACACTGAGTCAGCCCTTAACCCCAGTGATCAGAAATTGTCACAACGTGTTTTTCAGCAGAAATAAACACGTTTTGGCAACTTTGGTCACCACCATGTAACTTATAGGGAAGGAATAGCACAGTTTTCAAAACGTGTTTTTCAGCCCGAAATAAACGCGTTTTCTCAGCCCTTGGAATCGCAGTGTAACTGCCTGGCTCAGAAGAGCACACTGAGTCAGCCCTTAACCCCAGTGTGCAGAAATTGTCACAACGTGTTTTTCAGCAGAAATAAACACGTTTTGGCAACTTTGGTCACCACCATGTAACTTATAGGGCAGGAACAGCACAGTTTTCAAAACGTGTTTTTCAGCCCGAAATAAACGTGTTTTCTCAGCCCTTGGAATCGCAGTGTAACTGCCTGGCTCAGAAGAGCACACTGAGTCAGCCCTTAACCCCAGTGTGCAGAAATTGTCACAACGTGTTTTTCAGCAGAAATAAACATGTTTTGGCAACTTTGGTCACCACCATGTAACTTATAGGGCAGGAACAGCACAGTTTTCAAAACGTGTTTTTCAGCCCGAAATAAACGCGTTTTCTCAGCCCTTGGAATCGCAGTGTAACTGCCTGGCTCAGAAGAGCACACTGAGTCAGCCCTTAACCCCAGTGTGCAGAAATTGTCACAACTTGTTTTTCAGCAGAAATAAACACGTTTTGGCAACTTTGGTCACCACCATGTAACTTATAGGGCTGGAACAACACAGTTTTCAAAACGTGTTTTTCAGCCCGAAATAAACGCGTTTTCTCATCCCTTGGAATCGCAGTGTAACTGCCTGGCTCAGAAGAGCACACTGAATCAGCCCTTAACCCCAGGGTGCAGAAATTGTCACAACGTGTTTTTCAGCAGAAATAAACACGTTTCGGCAACTTTGGTCACCACCATGTAACTTATAGGGCAGGAACAGCACAGTTTTCAAAACGTGTTTTTCAGCCCGAAATAAACGCGTTTTCTCAGCCCTTGGAATCGCAGTGTAACTGCCTGGCTCAGAAGAGCACACTGAGTCAGCCCTTAACCCCAGTGTGCAGAAATTGTCACAACGTGTTTTTCAGCAGAAATAAACACGTTTTGGCAACTTTGGTCACCACCATGTAACTTATAGGGCAGGAACAGCACAGTTTTCAAAACGTGTTTTTCAGCTCGAAATAAACGCCATTTCTCAGCCCTTGGAATCGCAGTGTAACTGCCTGGCTCCAAAGAGCACACTGAGTCAGCCCTTAACCCCAGTGATCAGAAATTGTCACAACGTGTTTTTCAGCAGAAATAAACACGTTTTGGCAACTTTGGTCACCACCATGTAACTTATAGGGAAGGAATAGCACAGTTTTCAAAACGTGTTTTTCAGCCCGAAATAAACGCGTTTTCTCAGCCCTTGGAATCGCAGAGTAACTGCCTGGCTCAGAAGAGCACACTGAGTCAGCCCTTAACCCCAGTGATCAGAAATTGTCACAACGTGTTTTTAAGCAGAAATAAACACGTTTTGGCAACTTTGGTCACCACCATGTAACTTATAGGGCAGGAACAGCACAGTTTTCAAAACGTGTTTTTCAGCCCGAAATAAACGCGTTTTCTCAGCCCTTGGAATCGCAGTGTAACTGCCTGGCTCAGAAGAGCACACTGAGTCAGCCCTTAACCCCAGTATGCAGAAATTGTCACAACGTGTTTTTCAGCAGAAATAAACATGTTTTGGCAACTTTGGTCACCACCATGTAACTTATAGGGCAGGAACAGCACAGTTTTCAAAACGTGTTTTTCAGCCCGAAATAAACACGTTTTCTCAGCCCTTGGAATCGCAGTGTAACTGCCTGGCTCAGAAGAGCACACTGAGTCAGCCCTTAACCCCAGTGTGCAGAAATTGTCACAACGTGTTTTTCAGCAGAAATAAACACGTTATGGCAACTTTGGTCACCACCATGTAACTTATAGGGCAGGAACAGCAGAGTTTTCAAAACGTGTTTTTCAGCTCGAAATAAACGCCATTTCTCAGCCCTTGGAATCGCAGTGTAACTGCCTGGCTCAGAAGAGCACACTGAGTCAGCCCTTAACCCCAGTGTGCAGAAATTGTCACAACGTGTTTTTAAGCAGAAATAAACACGTTTTGGAAACTTTGGTCACCACCATGTAACTTATAGGGCAGGAACAGCACAGTTTTCAAAACGTGTTTTTCAGCTCGAAATAAACGCCATTTCTCAGCCCTTGGAATCGCAGTGTAACTGCCTGGCTCCAAAGAGCACACTGAGTCAGCCCTTAACCCCAGTGATCAGAAATTGTCACAACTTGTTTTTCAGCAGAAATAAACACGTTTTGGCAACTTTGGTCACCACCATGTAACTTATAGGGAAGGAATAGCACAGTTTTCAAAACGTGTTTTTCAGCCCGAAATAAACGCGTTTTCTCAGCCCTTGGAATCGCAGTGTAACTGCCTGGCTCAGAAGAGCACACTGAGTCAGCCCTTAACCCCAGTGATCAGAAATTGTCACAACGTGTTTTTCAGCAGAAATAAACACGTTTTGGCAACTTTGGTCACCACCATGTAACTTATAGGGAAGGAATAGCACAGTTTTCAAAACGTGTTTTTCAGCCCGAAATAAACGCGTTTTCTCAGCCCTTGGAATCGCACTGTAACTGCCTGGCTCAGAAGAGCACACTAAGTCAGCCCTTAACCCCAGTGTGCAGAAATTGTCACAACTTGTTTTTCAGCAGAAATAAACATGTTTTGGCAACTTTGGTCACCACCATGTAACTTATAGGGCAGGAACAGCACAGTTTTCAAAACGTGTTTTTTAGCCCGAAATAAACGCGTTTTCTCAGCCCTTGGAATCGCAGTGTAACTGCCTGGCTCAGAAGAGCACACTGAGTCAGCCCTTAACCCCAGTGTGCAGAAATTGTCACAACGTGTTTTTCAGCAGAAATAAACACGTTTTGGCAACTTTGGTCACCACCATGTAACTTATAGGGCAGGAACAGCACAGTTTTCAAAACGTGTTTTTCAGCCCGAAATAAACGTGTTTTCTCAGCCCTTGGAATCGCAGTGTAACTGCCTGGCTCAGAAGAGCACACTGAGTCAGCCCTTAACCCCAGTGTGCAGAAATTGTCACAACGTGTTTTTCAGCAGAAATAAACATGTTTTGGCAACTTTGGTCACCACCATGTAACTTATAGGGCAGGAACAGCACAGTTTTCAAAACGTGTTTTTCAGCCCGAAATAAACGCGTTTTCTCAGCCCTTGGAATCGCAGTGTAACTGCCTGGCTCAGAAGAGCACACTGAGTCAGCCCTTAACTCCAGTGTGCAGAAATTGTCACAACTTGTTTTTCAGCAGAAATAAACACGTTTTGGCAACTTTGGTCACCACCATGTAACTTATAGGGCTGGAACAACACAGTTTTCAAAACGTGTTTTTCAGCCCGAAATAAACGCGTTTTCTCAGCCCTTGGAATCGCAGTGTAACTGCCTGGCTCAGAAGAGCACACTGAATCAGCCCTTAACCCCAGGGTGCAGAAATTGTCACAACGTGTTTTTCAGCAGAAATAAACACGTTTCGGCAACTTTGGTCACCACCATGTAACTTATAGGGCAGGAACAGCAAAGTTTTCAAAACGTGTTTTTCAGCCCGAAATAAACGCGTTTTCTCAGCCCTTGGAATCGCAGTGTAACTGCCTGGCTCAGAAGAGCACACTGAGTCAGCCCTTAACCCCAGTGTGCAGAAATTGTCACAACGTGTTTTTCAGCAGAAATAAACACGTTTTGGCAACTTTGGTCACCACCATGTAACTTATAGGGCAGGAACAGCACAGTTTTCAAAACGTGTTTTTCAGCTCGAAATAAACGCCATTTCTCAGCCCTTGGAATCGCAGTGTAACTGCCTGGCTCCAAAGAGCACCCTGAGTCAGCCCTTAACCCCAGTGATCAGAAATTGTCACAACGTGTTTTTCAGCAGAAATAAACACGTTTTGGCAACTTTGGTCACCACCATGTAACTTATAGGGAAGGAATAGCACAGTTTTCAAAACGTGTTTTTCAGCCCGAAATAAACGCGTTTTCTCAGCCCTTGGAATCGCAGTGTAACTGCCTGGCTCAGAAGAGCACACTGAGTCAGCCCTTAACCCCAGTGATCAGAAATTGTCACAACGTGTTTTTCAGCAGAAATAAACACGTTTTGGCAACTTTGGTCACCACCATGTAACTTATAGGGAAGGAATAGCACAGTTTTCAAAACGTGTTTTTCAGCCCGAAATAAACGCGTTTTCTCAGCCCTTGGAATCGCAGTGTAACTGCCTGGCTCAGAAGAGCACACTAAGTCAGCCCTTAACCCCAGTGTGCAGAAATTGTCACAACTTGTTTTTCAGCAGAATTAAACATGTTTTGGCAACTTTAGTCACCACCATGTAACTTATAGGGCAGGAACAGCACAGTTTTCAAAACATGTTTTTCAGCCCGAAATAAACACGTTTTCTCAGCCCTTGGAATCGCAGTGTAACTGCCTGGCTCAGAAGAGCACACTGAGTCAGCCCTTAACCCCAGTGTGCAGAAATTGTCACAACGTGTTTTTCAGCAGAAATAAACACGTTTTGGCAACTTTGGTCACCACCATGTAACTTATAGGGCAGGAACAGCACAGTTTTCAAAACGTGTTTTTCAGCCCGAAATAAACGTGTTTTCTCAGCCCTTGGAATCGCAGTGTAACTGCCTGGCTCAGAAGAGCACACTGAGTCAGCCCTTAACCCCAGTGTGCAGAAATTGTCACAACGTGTTTTTCAGCAGAAATAAACATGTTTTGGCAACTTTGGTCACCACCATGTAACTTATAGGGCAGGAACAGCACAGTTTTCAAAACGTGTTTTTCAGCCCGAAATAAACGCGTTTTCTCAGCCCTTGGAATCGCAGTGTAACTGCCTGGCTCAGAAGAGCACACTGAGTCAGCCCTTAACTCCAGTGTGCAGAAATTGTCACAACTTGTTTTTCAGCAGAAATAAACACGTTTTGGCAACTTTGGTCACCACCATGTAACTTATAGGGCTGGAACAACACAGTTTTCAAAACGTGTTTTTCAGCCCGAAATAAACGCGTTTTCTCAGCCCTTGGAATCGCAGTGTAACTGCCTGGCTCAGAAGAGCACACTGAATCAGCCCTTAACCCCAGGGTGCAGAAATTGTCACAACGTGTTTTTCAGCAGAAATAAACACGTTTCGGCAACTTTGGTCACCACCATGTAACTTATAGGGCAGGAACAGCAAAGTTTTCAAAACGTGTTTTTCAGCCCGAAATAAACGCGTTTTCTCAGCCCTTGGAATCGCAGTGTAACTGCCTGGCTCAGAAGAGCACACTGAGTCAGCCCTTAACCCCAGTGTGCAGAAATTGTCACAACGTGTTTTTCAGCAGAAATAAACACGTTTTGGCAACTTTGGTCACCACCATGTAACTTATAGGGCAGGAACAGCACAGTTTTCAAAACGTGTTTTTCAGCTCGAAATAAACGCCATTTCTCAGCCCTTGGAATCGCAGTGTAACTGCCTGGCTCCAAAGAGCACCCTGAGTCAGCCCTTAACCCCAGTGATCAGAAATTGTCACAACGTGTTTTTCAGCAGAAATAAACACGTTTTGGCAACTTTGGTCACCACCATGTAACTTATAGGGAAGGAATAGCACAGTTTTCAAAACGTGTTTTTCAGCCCGAAATAAACGCGTTTTCTCAGCCCTTGGAATCGCAGTGTAACTGCCTGGCTCAGAAGAGCACACTGAGTCAGCCCTTAACCCCAATGATCAGAAATTGTCACAACGTGTTTTTCAGCAGAAATAAACACGTTTTGGCAACTTTGGTCACCACCATGTAACTTATAGGGAAGGAATAGCACAGTTTTCAAAACGTGTTTTTCAGCCCGAAATAAACGCGTTTTCTCAGCCCTTGGAATCGCAGTGTAACTGCCTGGCTCAGAAGAGCACACTAAGTCAGCCCTTAACCCCAGTGTGCAGAAATTGTCACAACTTGTTTTTCAGCAGAATTAAACATGTTTTGGCAACTTTAGTCACCACCATGTAACTTATAGGGCAGGAACAGCACAGTTTTCAAAACATGTTTTTTAGCCCGAAATAAACGCGTTTTCTCAGCCCTTGGAATCGCAGTGTAACTGCCTGGCTCAGAAGAGCACACTGAGTCAGCCCTTAACCCCAGTGTGCAGAAATTGTCACAACGTGTTTTTCAGCAGAAATAAACACGTTTTGGCAACTTTGGTCACCACCATGTAACTTATAGGGCAGGAACAGCACAGTTTTCAAAACGTGCTTTCAGCCCGAAATAAACGTGTTTTCTCAGCCCTTGGAATCGCAGTGTAACTGCCTGGCTCAGAAGAGCACACTGAGTCAGCCCTTAACCCCAGTGTGCAGAAATTGTCACAACGTGTTTTTTCAGCAGAAATAAACATGTTTTGGCAACTTTGGTCACCACCATGTAACTTATAGGGCATTAACAGCACAGTTTTCAAAACGTGTTTTTCAGCCCGAAATAAACGCGTTTTCTCAGCCCTTGGAATCGCAGTGTAACTGCCTGGCTCAGAAGAGCACAAAGAGTCAGCCCTTAACCCCAGTGTGCAGAAATTGTCACAACGTGTTTTTCAGCAGAAATAAACACGTTTTGGCAACTTTGGTCACCACCATGTAACTTATAGGGCTGGAACAACACAGTTTTCAAAACGTGTTTTTCAGCCCGAAATAAACGCGTTTTCTCAGCCCTTGGAATCGCAGTGTAACTGCCTGGCTCAGAAGAGCACACTAAGTCAGCCCTTAACCCCAGTGTGCAGAAATTGTCACAACTTGTTTTTCAGCAGAAATAAACATGTTTTGCCAACTTTGGTCACCACCATGTAACTTATAGGGCAGGAACAGCACAGTTTTCAAAACGTGTTTTTTAGCCCGAAATAAACGCGTTTTCTCAGCCCTTGGAATCGCAGTGTAACTGCCTGGCTCAGAAGAGCACACTGAGTCAGCCCTTAACCCCAGTGTGCAGAAATTGTCACAACGTGTTTTTCAGCAGAAATAAACACGTTTTGGCAACTTTGGTCACCACCATGTAACTTATAGGGCAGGAACAGCACAGTTTTCAAAACGTGTTTTTCAGCCCGAAATAAACGTGTTTTCTCAGCCCTTGGAATCGCAGTGTAACTGCCTGGCTCAGAAGAGCACACTGAGTCAGCCCTTAACCCCAGTGTGCAGAAATTGTCACAACGTGTTTTTCAGCAGAAATAAACACGTTTCGGCAACTTTGGTCACCACCATGTAACTTATAGGGCAGGAACAGCACAGTTTTCAAAACGTGTTTTTCAGCCCGAAATAAACGCGTTTTCTCAGCCCTTGGAATCGCAGTGTAACTGCCTGGCTCAGAAGAGCACACTGAGTCAACTCTTAACCCCAGTGTGCAGAAATTGTCACAACGTGTTTTTCAGCAGAAATAAACACGTTTCGGCAACTTTGGTCACCACCATGTAACTTATAGGGCAGGAACAGCACAGTTTTCAAAACGTGTTTTTCAGCCCGAAATAAACGCGTTTTCTCAGCCCTTGGAATCGCAGTGTAACTGCCTGGCTCCAAAGAGCACACTGAGTCAGCCCTTAACCCCAGTGATCAGAAATTGTCACAACTTGTTTTTCAGCAGAAATAAACACGTTTTGGCAACTTTGGTCACCACCATGTAACTTATAGGGAAGGAATAGCACAGTTTTCAAAACGTGTTTTTCAGCCCGAAATAAACGCGTTTTCTCAGCCCTTGGAATCGCAGTGTAACTGCCTGGCTCAGAAGAGCACACTGAGTCGGCCCTTAACCCCAGTGTGCAGAAATTGTCACAACGTGTTTTTCAGCAGAAATAAACATGTTTTGGCAACTTTGGTCACCACCATGTAACTTATAGGGCAGGAACAGCACAGTTTTCAAAACGTGTTTTTCAGCCCGAAATAAACGCGTTTTCTCAGCCCTTGGAATCGCAGTGTAACTGCCTGGCTCAGAAGAGCACACTGAATCAGCCCTTAACCCCAGTGTGCAGAAATTGTCACAACGTGTTTTTCAGCAGAAATAAACACGTTTCGGCAACTTTGGTCACCACCATGTAACTTATAGGGCAGGAACAGCACAGTTTTCAAAACGTGTTTTTCAGCCCGAAATAAACGCGTTTTCTCAGCCCTTGGAATCGCAGTGTAACTGCCTGGCTCAGAAGAGCACACTGAGTCAGCCCTTAACCCCATTGTGCAGAAATTGTCACAACGTGTTTTTAAGCAGAAATAAACACGTTTTGGCAACTTTGGTCACCACCATGTAACTTATAGGGCAGGAACAGCACAGTTTTCAAAACGTGTTTTTCAGCTCGAAATAAACGCCATTTCTCAGCCCTTGGAATCGCAGTGTAACTGCCTGGCTCCAAAGAGCACACTGAGTCAGCCCTTAACCCCAGTGATCAGAAATTGTCACAACGTGTTTTTCAGCAGAAATAAACACGTTTTGGCAACTTTGGTCACCACCATGTAACTTATAGGGAAGGAATAGCACAGTTTTCAAAACGTGTTTTTCAGCCCGAAATAAACGCGTTTTCTCAGCCCTTGGAATCGCAGTGTAACTGCCTGGCTCAGAAGAGCACACTGAGTCAGCCCTTAACCCCAGTGATCAGAAATTGTCACAACGTGTTTTTCAGCAGAAATAAACACGTTTTGGCAACTTTGGTCACCACCATGTAACTTATAGGGAAGGAATAGCACAGTTTTCAAAACGTGTTTTTCAGCCCGAAATAAACGCGTTTTCTCAGCCCTTGGAATCGCACTGTAACTGCCTGGCTCAGAAGAGCACACTAAGTCAGCCCTTAACCCCAGTGTGCAGAAATTGTCACAACTTGTTTTTCAGCAGAAATAAACATGTTTTGGCAACTTTGGTCACCACCATGTAACTTATAGGGCAGGAACAGCACAGTTTTCAAAACGTGTTTTTTAGCCCGAAATAAACGCGTTTTCTCAGCCCTTGGAATCGCAGTGTAACTGCCTGGCTCAGAAGAGCACACTGAGTCAGCCCTTAACCCCAGTGTGCAGAAATTGTCACAACGTGTTTTTCAGCAGAAATAAACACGTTTTGGCAACTTTGGTCACCACCATGTAACTTATAGGGCAGGAACAGCACAGTTTTCAAAACGTGTTTTTCAGCCCGAAATAAACGTGTTTTCTCAGCCCTTGGAATCGCAGTGTAACTGCCTGGCTCAGAAGAGCACACTGAGTCAGCCCTTAACCCCAGTGTGCAGAAATTGTCACAACGTGTTTTTCAGCAGAAATAAACATGTTTTGGCAACTTTGGTCACCACCATGTAACTTATAGGGCAGGAACAGCACAGTTTTCAAAACGTGTTTTTCAGCCCGAAATAAACGCGTTTTCTCAGCCCTTGGAATCGCAGTGTAACTGCCTGGCTCAGAAGAGCACACTGAGTCAGCCCTTAACCCCAGTGTGCAGAAATTGTCACAACTTGTTTTTCAGCAGAAATAAACACGTTTTGGCAACTTTGGTCACCACCATGTAACTTATAGGGCTGGAACAACACAGTTTTCAAAACGTGTTTTTCAGCCCGAAATAAACGCGTTTTCTCATCCCTTGGAATCGCAGTGTAACTGCCTGGCTCAGAAGAGCACACTGAATCAGCCCTTAACCCCAGGGTGCAGAAATTGTCACAACGTGTTTTTCAGCAGAAATAAACACGTTTCGGCAACTTTGGTCACCACCATGTAACTTATAGGGCAGGAACAGCACAGTTTTCAAAACGTGTTTTTCAGCCCGAAATAAACGCGTTTTCTCAGCCCTTGGAATCGCAGTGTAACTGCCTGGCTCAGAAGAGCACACTGAGTCAGCCCTTAACCCCAGTGTGCAGAAATTGTCACAACATGTTTTTCAGCAGAAATAAACACGTTTTGGCAACTTTGGTCACCACCATGTAACTTATAGGGCAGGAACAGCACAGTTTTCAAAACGTGTTTTTCAGCTCGAAATAAACGCCATTTCTCAGCCCTTGGAATCGCAGTGTAACTGCCTGGCTCCAAAGAGCACACTGAGTCAGCCCTTAACCCCAGTGATCAGAAATTGTCACAACGTGTTTTTCAGCAGAAATAAACACGTTTTGGCAACTTTGGTCACCACCATGTAACTTATAGGGAAGGAATAGCACAGTTTTCAAAACGTGTTTTTCAGCCCGAAATAAACGCGTTTTCTCAGCCCTTGGAATCGCAGAGTAACTGCCTGGCTCAGAAGAGCACACTGAGTCAGCCCTTAACCCCAGTGATCAGAAATTGTCACAACGTGTTTTTAAG
Source organism: Atractosteus spatula (assembly GCF_055471065.1). Lineage (NCBI taxonomy): Eukaryota > Metazoa > Chordata > Actinopteri > Semionotiformes > Lepisosteidae > Atractosteus > Atractosteus spatula. The sequence goes on along the minus strand of NC_142721.1, from coordinate 18,977,978 downwards.
CAGAAATAAACACGTTTTGGCAACTTTGGTCACCACCATGTAACTTATAGGGCAGGAACAGCACAGTTTTCAAAACGTGTTTTTCAGCCCGAAATAAACGCGTTTTCTCAGCCCTTGGAATCGCAGTGTAACTGCCTGGCTCAGAAGAGCACACTGAGTCAGCCCTTAACCCCAGTGTGCAGAAATTGTCACAACGTGTTTTTCAGCAGAAATAAACATGTTTTGGCAACTTTGGTCACCACCATGTAACTTATAGGGCAGGAACAGCACAGTTTTCAAAACGTGTTTTTCAGCCCGAAATAAACGCGTTTTCTCAGCCCTTGGAATCGCAGTGTAACTGCCTGGCTCAGAAGAGCACACAGAGTCAGCCCTTAACCCCAGTGTGCAGAAATTGTCACAACTTGTTTTTCAGCAGAAATAAACACGTTTTGGCAACTTTGGTCACCACCATGTAACTTATAGGGCTGGAACAACACAGTTTTCAAAACGTGTTTTTCAGCCCGAAATAAACACGTTTTCTCAGCCCTTGGAATCGCAGTGTAACTGCCTGGCTCAGAAGAGCACACTGAGTCAGCCCTTAACCCCAGTGTGCAGAAATTGTCACAACGTGTTTTTCAGCAGAAATAAACACGTTATGGCAACTTTGGTCACCACCATGTAACTTATAGGGCAGGAACAGCACAGTTTTCAAAACGTGTTTTTCAGCTCGAAATAAACGCCATTTCTCAGCCCTTGGAATCGCAGTGTAACTGCCTTGCTCCAAAGAGCACACTGAGTCAGCCCTTAACCCCAGTGATCAGAAATTGTCACAACGTGTTTTTCAGCAGAAATAAACACGTTTTGGCAACTTTGGTCACCACCATGTAACTTATAGGGAAGGAATAGCACAGTTTTCAAAACGTGTTTTTCAGCCCGAAATAAACGCGTTTTCTCAGCCCTTGGAATCGCAGTGTAACTGCCTGGCTCAGAAGAGCACACTGAGTCAGCCCTTAACCCCAGTGTGCAGAAATTGTCACAACGTGTTTTTCAGCAGAAATAAACATGTTTTGGCAACTTTGGTCACCACCATGTAACTTATAGGGCAGGAACAGCACAGTTTTCAAAACGTGTTTTTCAGCCCGAAATAAACGCGTTTTCTCAGCCCTTGGAATCGCAGTGTAACTGCCTGGCTCAGAAGAGCACACAGAGTCAGCCCTTAACCCCAGTGTGCAGAAATTGTCACAACTTGTTTTTCAGCAGAAATAAACACGTTTTGGCAACTTTGGTCACCACCATGTAACTTATAGGGCTGGAACAACACAGTTTTCAAAACGTGTTTTTCAGCCCGAAATAAACACGTTTTCTCAGCCCTTGGAATCGCAGTGTAACTGCCTGGCTCAGAAGAGCACACTGAGTCAGCCCTTAACCCCAGTGTGCAGAAATTGTCACAACGTGTTTTTCAGCAGAAATAAACACGTTATGGCAACTTTGGTCACCACCATGTAACTTATAGGGCAGGAACAGCACAGTTTTCAAAACGTGTTTTTCAGCTCGAAATAAACGCCATTTCTCAGCCCTTGGAATCGCAGTGTAACTGCCTTGCTCCAAAGAGCACACTGAGTCAGCCCTTAACCCCAGTGATCAGAAATTGTCACAACGTGTTTTTCAGCAGAAATAAACACGTTTTGGCAACTTTGGTCACCACCATGTAACTTATAGGGAAGGAATAGCACAGTTTTCAAAACGTGTTTTTCAGCTCGAAATAAACGCGTTTTCTCAGCCCTTGGAATCGCAGTGTAACTGCCTGGCTCAGAAGAGCACAATGAGTCAGCCCTTAACCCCAGTGATCAGAAATTGTCACAACGTGTTTTTCAGCAGAAATAAACACGTTTTGGCAACTTTGGTCACCACCATGTAACTTATAGGGAAGGAATAGCACAGTTTTCAAAACGTGTTTTTCAGCCCGAAATAAACGCGTTTTCTCAGCCCTTGGAATCGCAGTGTAACTGCCTGGCTCAGAAGAGCACACTAAGTCAGCCCTTAACCCCAGTGTGCAGAAATTGTCACAACTTGTTTTTCAGCAGAAATAAACATGTTTTGGCAACTTTGGTCACCACCATGTAACTTATAGGGCAGGAACAGCACAGTTTTCAAAACGTGTTTTTTAGCCCGAAATAAACGCGTTTTCTCAGCCCTTGGAATCGCAGTGTAACTGCCTGGCTCAGAAGAGCACACTGAGTCAGCCCTTAACCCCAGTGTGCAGAAATTGTCACAACGTGTTTTTCAGCAGAAATAAACACGTTTTGGCAACTTTGGTCACCACCATGTAACTTATAGGGCAGGAACAGCACAGTTTTCAAAACGTGTTTTTCAGCTCGAAATAAACGCCATTTCTCAGCCCTTGGAATCGCAGTGTAACTGCCTGGCTCCAAAGAGCACACTGAGTCAGCCCTTAACCCCAGTGATCAGAAATTGTCACAACGTGTTTTTCAGCAGAAATAAACACGTTTTGGCAACTTTGGTCACCACCATGTAACTTATAGGGAAGGAATAGCACAGTTTTCAAAACGTGTTTTTCAGCCCGAAATAAACGCGTTTTCTCAGCCCTTGGAATCGCAGTGTAACTGCCTGGCTCAGAAGAGCACACTGAGTCAGCCCTTAACCCCAGTGATCAGAAATTGTCACAACGTGTTTTTCAGCAGAAATAAACACGTTTTGGCAACTTTGGTCACCACCATGTAACTTATAGGGAAGGAATAGCACAGTTTTCAAAACGTGTTTTTCAGCCCGAAATAAACGCGTTTTCTCAGCCCTTGGAATCGCAGTGTAACTGCCTGGCTCAGAAGAGCACACTAAGTCAGCCCTTAACCCCAGTGTGCAGAAATTGTCACAACTTGTTTTTCAGCAGAAATAAACACGTTTTGGCAACTTTGGTCACCACCATGTAACTTATAGGGCTGGAACAACACAGTTTTCAAAACGTGTTTTTCAGCCCGAAATAAACGCGTTTTCTCAGCCCTTGGAATCGCAGTGTAACTGCCTGGCTCAGAAGAGCACACTGAGTCAGCCCTTAACCCCAGTGTGCAGAAATTGTCACAACGTGTTTTTCAGCAGAAATAAACACGTTTTGGCAACTTTGGTCACCACCATGTAACTTATAGGGCAGGAACAGCACAGTTTTCAAAACGTGTTTTTCAGCTCGAAATAAACGCCATTTCTCAGCACTTGGAATCGCAGTGTAACTGCCTGGCTCCGAAGAGCACACTGAGTCAGCCCTTAACCCCAGTGATCAGAAATTTTCACAACGTGTTTTTCAGCAGAAATAAACACGTTTTGGCAACTTTGGTCACCACCATGTAACTTATAGGGAAGGAATAGCACAGTTTTCAAAACGTGTTTTTCAGCCCGAAATAAACGCGTTTTCTCAGCCCTTGGAATCGCAGTGTAACTGCCTGGCTCAGAAGAGCACACTGAGTCAGCCCTTAACCCCAGTGATCAGAAATTGTCACAACGTGTTTTTCAGCAGAAATAAACACGTTTTGGCAACTTTGGTCACCACCATGTAACTTATAGGGCAGGAACAGCACAGTTTTCAAAACGTGTTTTTCAGCCCGAAATAAACGCGTTTTCTCAGCCCTTGGAATCGCAGTGTAACTGCCTGGCTCAGAAGAGCACACTGAGTCAGCCCTTAACCCCAGTGTGCAGAAATTGTCACAACTTGTTTTTCAGCAGAAATAAACATGTTTTGGCAACTTTGGTCACCACCATGTAACTTATAGGGCAGGAACAGCACAGTTTTCAAAACGTGTTTTTTAGCCCGAAATAAACGCGTTTTCTCAGCCCTTGGAATCGCAGTGTAACTGCCTGGCTCAGAAGAGCACACTGAGTCAGCCCTTAACCCCAGTGTGCAGAAATTGTCACAACGTGTTTTTCAGCAGAAATAAACACGTTTCGGCAACTTTGGTCACCACCATGTAACTTATAGGGCAGGAACAGCACAGTTTTCAAAACGTGTTTTTCAGCCCGAAATAAACGCGTTTTCTCAGCCCTTGGAATCGCAGTGTAACTGCCTGGCTCAGAAGAGCACACTGAGTCAGCCCTTAACCCCAGTGTGCAGAAATTGTCACAACGTGTTTTTAAGCAGAAATAAACACGTTTTGGCAACTTTGGTCACCACCATGTAACTTATAGGGAAGGAATAGCACAGTTTTCAAAACGTGTTTTTCAGCCCGAAATAAACGCGTTTTCTCAGCCCTTGGAATCGCAGTGTAACTGCCTGGCTCAGAAGAGCACACTGAGTCAGCCCTTAACCCCAGTGATCAGAAATTGTCACAACGTGTTTTTCAGCAGAAATAAACACGTTTTGGCAACTTTGGTCACCACCATGTAACTTATAGGGAAGGAATAGCACAGTTTTCAAAACGTGTTTTTCAGCCCGAAATAAACGCGTTTTCTCAGCCCTTGGAATCGCAGTGTAACTGCCTGGCTCAGAAGAGCACACTAAGTCAGCCCTTAACCCCAGTGTGCAGAAATTGTCACAACTTGTTTTTCAGCAGAAATAAACATGTTTTGGCAACTTTGGTCACCACCATGTAACTTATAGGGCAGGAACAGCACAGTTTTCAAAACGTGTTTTTCAGCCCGAAATAAACGTGTTTTCTCAGCCCTTGGAAACGCAGTGTAACTGCCTGGCTCAGAAGAGCACACTGAGTCAGCCCTTAACCCCAGTGTGCAGAAATTGTCACAACTTGTTTTTCAGCAGAAATAAACACGTTTTGGCAACTTTGGTCACCACCATGTAACTTATAGGGCTGGAACAACACAGTTTTCAAAACGTGTTTTTCAGCCCGAAATAAACGCGTTTTCTCAGCCCTTGGAATCGCAGTGTAACTGCCTGGCTCAGAAGAGCACACTAAGTCAGCCCTTAACCCCAGTGTGCAGAAATTGTCACAACTTGTTTTTCAGCAGAAATAAACATGTTTTGGCAACTTTGGTCACCACCATGTAACTTATAGGGCAGGAACAACACAGTTTTCAAAACGTGTTTTTCAGCCCGAAATAAACGCGTTTTCTCAGCCCTTGGAATCGCAGTGTAACTGCCTGGCTCAGAAGAGCACACTGAATCAGCCCTTAACCCCAGTGTGCAGAAATTGTCACAACGTGTTTTTCAGCAGAAATAAACACGTTTCGGCAACTTTGGTCACCACCATGTAACTTATAGGGCAGGAACAGCACAGTTTTCAAAACGTGTTTTTCAGCCCGAAATAAACGCGTTTTCTCAGCCCTTGGAATCGCAGTGTAACTGCCTGGCTCAGAAGAGCACACTGAGTCAGCCCTTAACCCCAGTGTGCAGAAATTGTCACAACGTGTTTTTCAGCAGAAATAAACACGTTTTGGCAACTTTGGTCACCACCATGTAACTTATAGGGAAGGAATAGCACAGTTTTCAAAACGTGTTTTTCAGCCCGAAATAAACGCGTTTTCTCAGCCCTTGGAATCGCAGTGTAACTGCCTGGCTCCAAAGAGCACACTGAGTCAGCCCTTAACCCCAGTGATCAGAAATTGTCACAACGTGTTTTTCAGCAGAAATAAACACGTTTTGGCAACTTTGGTCACCACCATGTAACTTATAGGGAAGGAATAGCACAGTTTTCAAAACGTGTTTTTCAGCCCGAAATAAACGCGTTTTCTCAGCCCTTGGAATCGCAGAGTAACTGCCTGGCTCAGAAGAGCACACTGAGTCAGCCCTTAACCCCAGTGATCAGAAATTGTCACAACGTGTTTTTAAGCAGAAATAAACACGTTTTGGCAACTTTGGTCACCACCATGTAACTTATAGGGCAGGAACAGCACAGTTTTCAAAACGTGTTTTTCAGCCCGAAATAAACGCGTTTTCTCAGCCCTTGGAATCGCAGTGTAACTGCCTGGCTCAGAAGAGCACACTGAGTCAGCCCTTAACCCCAGTGTGCAGAAATTGTCACAACGTGTTTTTCAGCAGAAATAAACATGTTTTGGCAACTTTGGTCACCACCATGTAACTTATAGGGCAGGAACAGCACAGTTTTCAAAACGTGTTTTTCAGCCCGAAATAAACGCGTTTTCTCAGCCCTTGGAATCGCAGTGTAACTGCCTGGCTCAGAAGAGCACACAGAGTCAGCCCTTAACCCCAGTGTGCAGAAATTGTCACAACTTGTTTTTCAGCAGAAATAAACACGTTTTGGCAACTTTGGTCACCACCATGTAACTTATAGGGCTGGAACAACACAGTTTTCAAAACGTGTTTTTCAGCCCGAAATAAACACGTTTTCTCAGCCCTTGGAATCGCAGTGTAACTGCCTGGCTCAGAAGAGCACACTGAGTCAGCCCTTAACCCCAGTGTGCAGAAATTGTCACAACGTGTTTTTCAGCAGAAATAAACACGTTATGGCAACTTTGGTCACCACCATGTAACTTATAGGGCAGGAACAGCACAGTTTTCAAAACGTGTTTTTCAGCTCGAAATAAACGCCATTTCTCAGCCCTTGGAATCGCAGTGTAACTGCCTTGCTCCAAAGAGCACACTGAGTCAGCCCTTAACCCCAGTGATCAGAAATTGTCACAACGTGTTTTTCAGCAGAAATAAACACGTTTTGGCAACTTTGGTCACCACCATGTAACTTATAGGGAAGGAATAGCACAGTTTTCAAAACGTGTTTTTCAGCTCGAAATAAACGCGTTTTCTCAGCCCTTGGAATCGCACTGTAACTGCCTGGCTCAGAAGAGCACAATGAGTCAGCCCTTAACCCCAGTGATCAGAAATTGTCACAACGTGTTTTTCAGCAGAAATAAACACGTTTTGGCAACTTTGGTCACCACCATGTAACTTATAGGGAAGGAATAGCACAGTTTTCAAAACGTGTTTTTCAGCCCGAAATAAACGCGTTTTCTCAGCCCTTGGAATCGCAGTGTAACTGCCTGGCTCAGAAGAGCACACTGAGTCAGCCCTTAACCCCAGTGTGCAGAAATTGTCACAACGTGTTTTTCAGCAGAAATAAACATGTTTTGGCAACTTTGGTCACCACCATGTAACTTATAGGGCAGGAACAGCACAGTTTTCAAAACGTGTTTTTCAGCCCGAAATAAACGCGTTTTCTCAGCCCTTGGAATCGCAGTGTAACTGCCTGGCTCAGAAGAGCACACAGAGTCAGCCCTTAACCCCAGTGTGCAGAAATTGTCACAACTTGTTTTTCAGCAGAAATAAACACGTTTTGGCAACTTTGGTCACCACCATGTAACTTATAGGGCTGGAACAACACAGTTTTCAAAACGTGTTTTTCAGCCCGAAATAAACACGTTTTCTCAGCCCTTGGAATCGCAGTGTAACTGCCTGGCTCAGAAGAGCACACTGAGTCAGCCCTTAACCCCAGTGTGCAGAAATTGTCACAACGTGTTTTTCAGCAGAAATAAACACGTTATGGCAACTTTGGTCACCACCATGTAACTTATAGGGCAGGAACAGCACAGTTTTCAAAACGTGTTTTTCAGCTCGAAATAAACGCCATTTCTCAGCCCTTGGAATCGCAGTGTAACTGCCTTGCTCCAAAGAGCACACTGAGTCAGCCCTTAACCCCAGTGATCAGAAATTGTCACAACGTGTTTTTCAGCAGAAATAAACACGTTTTGGCAACTTTGGTCACCACCATGTAACTTATAGGGAAGGAATAGCACAGTTTTCAAAACGTGTTTTTCAGCTCGAAATAAACGCGTTTTCTCAGCCCTTGGAATCGCAGTGTAACTGCCTGGCTCAGAAGAGCACAATGAGTCAGCCCTTAACCCCAGTGATCAGAAATTGTCACAACGTGTTTTTCAGCAGAAATAAACACGTTTTGGCAACTTTGGTCACCACCATGTAACTTATAGGGAAGGAATAGCACAGTTTTCAAAACGTGTTTTTCAGCCCGAAATAAACGCGTTTTCTCAGCCCTTGGAATCGCAGTGTAACTGCCTGGCTCAGAAGAGCACACTAAGTCAGCCCTTAACCCCAGTGTGCAGAAATTGTCACAACTTGTTTTTCAGCAGAAATAAACATGTTTTGGCAACTTTGGTCACCACCATGTAACTTATAGGGCAGGAACAGCACAGTTTTCAAAACGTGTTTTTTAGCCCGAAATAAACGCGTTTTCTCAGCCCTTGGAATCGCAGTGTAACTGCCTGGCTCAGAAGAGCACACTGAGTCAGCCCTTAACCCCAGTGTGCAGAAATTGTCACAACGTGTTTTTCAGCAGAAATAAACACGTTTTGGCAACTTTGGTCACCACCATGTAACTTATAGGGCAGGAACAGCACAGTTTTCAAAACGTGTTTTTCAGCTCGAAATAAACGCCATTTCTCAGCCCTTGGAATCGCAGTGTAACTGCCTGGCTCCAAAGAGCACACTGAGTCAGCCCTTAACCCCAGTGATCAGAAATTGTCACAACGTGTTTTTCAGCAGAAATAAACACGTTTTGGCAACTTTGGTCACCACCATGTAACTTATAGGGAAGGAATAGCACAGTTTTCAAAACGTGTTTTTCAGCCCGAAATAAACGCGTTTTCTCAGCCCTTGGAATCGCAGTGTAACTGCCTGGCTCAGAAGAGCACACTGAGTCAGCCCTTAACCCCAGTGATCAGAAATTGTCACAACGTGTTTTTCAGCAGAAATAAACACGTTTTGGCAACTTTGGTCACCACCATGTAACTTATAGGGAAGGAATAGCACAGTTTTCAAAACGTGTTTTTCAGCCCGAAATAAACGCGTTTTCTCAGCCCTTGGAATCGCAGTGTAACTGCCTGGCTCAGAAGAGCACACTAAGTCAGCCCTTAACCCCAGTGTGCAGAAATTGTCACAACTTGTTTTTCAGCAGAAATAAACACGTTTTGGCAACTTTGGTCACCACCATGTAACTTATAGGGCTGGAACAACACAGTTTTCAAAACGTGTTTTTCAGCCCGAAATAAACGCGTTTTCTCAGCCCTTGGAATCGCAGTGTAACTGCCTGGCTCAGAAGAGCACACTGAGTCAGCCCTTAACCCCAGTGTGCAGAAATTGTCACAACGTGTTTTTCAGCAGAAATAAACACGTTTTGGCAACTTTGGTCACCACCATGTAACTTATAGGGCAGGAACAGCACAGTTTTCAAAACGTGTTTTTCAGCTCGAAATAAACGCCATTTCTCAGCACTTGGAATCGCAGTGTAACTGCCTGGCTCCGAAGAGCACACTGAGTCAGCCCTTAACCCCAGTGATCAGAAATTTTCACAACGTGTTTTTCAGCAGAAATAAACACGTTTTGGCAACTTTGGTCACCACCATGTAACTTATAGGGAAGGAATAGCACAGTTTTCAAAACGTGTTTTTCAGCCCGAAATAAACGCGTTTTCTCAGCCCTTGGAATCGCAGTGTAACTGCCTGGCTCAGAAGAGCACACTGAGTCAGCCCTTAACCCCAGTGATCAGAAATTGTCACAACGTGTTTTTCAGCAGAAATAAACACGTTTTGGCAACTTTGGTCACCACCATGTAACTTATAGGGCAGGAACAGCACAGTTTTCAAAACGTGTTTTTCAGCCCGAAATAAACGCGTTTTCTCAGCCCTTGGAATCGCAGTGTAACTGCCTGGCTCAGAAGAGCACACTGAGTCAGCCCTTAACCCCAGTGTGCAGAAATTGTCACAACTTGTTTTTCAGCAGAAATAAACATGTTTTGGCAACTTTGGTCACCACCATGTAACTTATAGGGCAGGAACAGCACAGTTTTCAAAACGTGTTTTTTAGCCCGAAATAAACGCGTTTTCTCAGCCCTTGGAATCGCAGTGTAACTGCCTGGCTCAGAAGAGCACACTGAGTCAGCCCTTAACCCCAGTGTGCAGAAATTGTCACAACGTGTTTTTCAGCAGAAATAAACACGTTTCGGCAACTTTGGTCACCACCATGTAACTTATAGGGCAGGAACAGCACAGTTTTCAAAACGTGTTTTTCAGCCCGAAATAAACGCGTTTTCTCAGCCCTTGGAATCGCAGTGTAACTGCCTGGCTCAGAAGAGCACACTGAGTCAGCCCTTAACCCCAGTGTGCAGAAATTGTCACAACGTGTTTTTAAGCAGAAATAAACACGTTTTGGCAACTTTGGTCACCACCATGTAACTTATAGGGAAGGAATAGCACAGTTTTCAAAACGTGTTTTTCAGCCCGAAATAAACGCGTTTTCTCAGCCCTTGGAATCGCAGTGTAACTGCCTGGCTCAGAAGAGCACACTGAGTCAGCCCTTAACCCCAGTGATCAGAAATTGTCACAACGTGTTTTTCAGCAGAAATAAACACGTTTTGGCAACTTTGGTCACCACCATGTAACTTATAGGGAAGGAATAGCACAGTTTTCAAAACGTGTTTTTCAGCCCGAAATAAACGCGTTTTCTCAGCCCTTGGAATCGCAGTGTAACTGCCTGGCTCAGAAGAGCACACTAAGTCAGCCCTTAACCCCAGTGTGCAGAAATTGTCACAACTTGTTTTTCAGCAGAAATAAACATGTTTTGGCAACTTTGGTCACCACCATGTAACTTATAGGGCAGGAACAGCACAGTTTTCAAAACGTGTTTTTCAGCCCGAAATAAACGTGTTTTCTCAGCCCTTGGAAACGCAGTGTAACTGCCTGGCTCAGAAGAGCACACTGAGTCAGCCCTTAACCCCAGTGTGCAGAAATTGTCACAACTTGTTTTTCAGCAGAAATAAACACGTTTTGGCAACTTTGGTCACCACCATGTAACTTATAGGGCTGGAACAACACAGTTTTCAAAACGTGTTTTTCAGCCCGAAATAAACGCGTTTTCTCAGCCCTTGGAATCGCAGTGTAACTGCCTGGCTCAGAAGAGCACACTAAGTCAGCCCTTAACCCCAGTGTGCAGAAATTGTCACAACTTGTTTTTCAGCAGAAATAAACATGTTTTGGCAACTTTGGTCACCACCATGTAACTTATAGGGCAGGAACAACACAGTTTTCAAAACGTGTTTTTCAGCCCGAAATAAACGCGTTTTCTCAGCCCTTGGAATCGCAGTGTAACTGCCTGGCTCAGAAGAGCACACTGAATCAGCCCTTAACCCCAGTGTGCAGAAATTGTCACAACGTGTTTTTCAGCAGAAATAAACACGTTTCGGCAACTTTGGTCACCACCATGTAACTTATAGGGCAGGAACAGCACAGTTTTCAAAACGTGTTTTTCAGCCCGAAATAAACGCGTTTTCTCAGCCCTTGGAATCGCAGTGTAACTGCCTGGCTCAGAAGAGCACACTGAGTCAGCCCTTAACCCCAGTGTGCAGAAATTGTCACAACGTGTTTTTAAGCAGAAATAAACACGTTTTGGCAACTTTGGTCACCACCATGTAACTTATAGGGCAGGAACAGCACAGTTTTCAAAACGTGTTTTTCAGCTCGAAATAAACGCCATTTCTCAGCCCTTGGAATCGCAGTGTAACTGCCTGGCTCCAAAGAGCACACTGAGTCAGCCCTTAACCCCAGTGATCAGAAATTGTCACAACGTGTTTTTCAGCAGAAATAAACACGTTTTGGCAACTTTGGTCACCACCATGTAACTTATAGGGAAGGAATAGCACAGTTTTCAAAACGTGTTTTTCAGCCCGAAATAAACGCGTTTTCTCAGCCCTTGGAATCGCAGTGTAACTGCCTGGCTCAGAAGAGCACACTGAGTCAGCCCTTAACCCCAGTGATCAGAAATTGTCACAACGTGTTTTTCAGCAGAAATAAACACGTTTTGGCAACTTTGGTCACCACCATGTAACTTATAGGGAAGGAATAGCACAGTTTTCAAAACGTGTTTTTCAGCCCGAAATAAACGCGTTTTCTCAGCCCTTGGAATCGCAGTGTAACTGCCTGGCTCAGAAGAGCACACTAAGTCAGCCCTTAACCCCAGTGTGCAGAAATTGTCACAACTTGTTTTTCAGCAGAAATAAACACGTTTTGGCAACTTTGGTCACCACCATGTAACTTATAGGGCTGGAAAAACACAGTTTTCAAAACGTGTTTTTCAGCCCGAAATAAACGCGTTTTCTCAGCCCTTGGAATCGCAGTGTAACTGCCTGGCTCAGAAGAGCACACTGAGTCAGCCCTTAACCCCAGTGATCAGAAATTGTCACAACGTGTTTTTCAGCAGAAATAAACACGTTTTGGCAACTTTGGTCACCACCATGTAACTTATAGGGAAGGAATAGCACAGTTTTCAAAACGTGTTTTTCAGCCCGAAATAAACGCGTTTTCTCAGCCCTTGGAATCGCAGTGTAACTGCCTGGCTCAGAAGAGCACACTAAGTCAGCCCTTAACCCCAGTGTGCAGAAATTGTCACAACTTGTTTTTCAGCAGAATTAAACATGTTTTGGCAACTTTAGTCACCACCATGTAACTTATAGGGCAGGAACAGCACAGTTTTCAAAACATGTTTTTTAGCCCGAAATAAACGCGTTTTCTCAGCCCTTGGAATCGCAGTGTAACTGCCTGGCTCAGAAGAGCACACTGAGTCAGCCCTTAACCCCAGTGTGCAGAAATTGTCACAACGTGTTTTTCAGCAGAAATAAACACGTTTTGGCAACTTTGGTCACCACCATGTAACTTATAGGGCAGGAACAGCACAGTTTTCAAAACGTGCTTTCAGCCCGAAATAAACGTGTTTTCTCAGCCCTTGGAATCGCAGTGTAACTGCCTGGCTCAGAAGAGCACACTGAGTCAGCCCTTAACCCCAGTGATCAGAAATTGTCACAACGTGTTTTTCAGCAGAAATAAACACGTTTTGGCAACTTTGGTCACCACCATGTAACTTATAGGGAAGGAATAGCACAGTTTTCAAAACGTGTTTTTCAGCCCGAAATAAACGCGTTTTCTCAGCCCTTGGAATCGCAGTGTAACTGCCTGGCTCAGAAGAGCACACTAAGTCAGCCCTTAACCCCAGTGTGCAGAAATTGTCACAACTTGTTTTTCAGCAGAAATAAACATGTTTTGGCAACTTTGGTCACCACCATGTAACTTATAGGGCAGGAACAGCACAGTTTTCAAAACGTGTTTTTCAGCCCGAAATAAACGTGTTTTCTCAGCCCTTGGAAACGCAGTGTAACTGCCTGGCTCAGAAGAGCACACTGAGTCAGCCCTTAACCCCAGTGTGCAGAAATTGTCACAACTTGTTTTTCAGCAGAAATAAACACGTTTTGGCAACTTTGGTCACCACCATGTAACTTATAGGGCTGGAACAACACAGTTTTCAAAACGTGTTTTTCAGCCCGAAATAAACGCGTTTTCTCAGCCCTTGGAATCGCAGTGTAACTGCCTGGCTCAGAAGAGCACACTAAGTCAGCCCTTAACCCCAGTGTGCAGAAATTGTCACAACTTGTTTTTCAGCAGAAATAAACATGTTTTGGCAACTTTGGTCACCACCATGTAACTTATAGGGCAGGAACAACACAGTTTTCAAAACGTGTTTTTCAGCCCGAAATAAACGCGTTTTCTCAGCCCTTGGAATCGCAGTGTAACTGCCTGGCTCAGAAGAGCACACTGAATCAGCCCTTAACCCCAGTGTGCAGAAATTGTCACAACGTGTTTTTCAGCAGAAATAAACACGTTTCGGCAACTTTGGTCACCACCATGTAACTTATAGGGCAGGAACAGCACAGTTTTCAAAACGTGTTTTTCAGCCCGAAATAAACGCGTTTTCTCAGCCCTTGGAATCGCAGTGTAACTGCCTGGCTCAGAAGAGCACACTGAGTCAGCCCTTAACCCCAGTGTGCAGAAATTGTCACAACGTGTTTTTAAGCAGAAATAAACACGTTTTGGCAACTTTGGTCACCACCATGTAACTTATAGGGCAGGAACAGCACAGTTTTCAAAACGTGTTTTTCAGCTCGAAATAAACGCCATTTCTCAGCCCTTGGAATCGCAGTGTAACTGCCTGGCTCCAAAGAGCACACTGAGTCAGCCCTTAACCCCAGTGATCAGAAATTGTCACAACGTGTTTTTCAGCAGAAATAAACACGTTTTGGCAACTTTGGTCACCACCATGTAACTTATAGGGAAGGAATAGCACAGTTTTCAAAACGTGTTTTTCAGCCCGAAATAAACGCGTTTTCTCAGCCCTTGGAATCGCAGTGTAACTGCCTGGCTCAGAAGAGCACACTGAGTCAGCCCTTAACCCCAGTGATCAGAAATTGTCACAACGTGTTTTTCAGCAGAAATAAACACGTTTTGGCAACTTTGGTCACCACCATGTAACTTATAGGGAAGGAATAGCACAGTTTTCAAAACGTGTTTTTCAGCCCGAAATAAACGCGTTTTCTCAGCCCTTGGAATCGCAGTGTAACTGCCTGGCTCAGAAGAGCACACTAAGTCAGCCCTTAACCCCAGTGTGCAGAAATTGTCACAACTTGTTTTTCAGCAGAAATAAACACGTTTTGGCAACTTTGGTCACCACCATGTAACTTATAGGGCTGGAAAAACACAGTTTTCAAAACGTGTTTTTCAGCCCGAAATAAACGCGTTTTCTCAGCCCTTGGAATCGCAGTGTAACTGCCTGGCTCAGAAGAGCACACTGAGTCAGCCCTTAACCCCAGTGATCAGAAATTGTCACAACGTGTTTTTCAGCAGAAATAAACACGTTTTGGCAACTTTGGTCACCACCATGTAACTTATAGGGAAGGAATAGCACAGTTTTCAAAACGTGTTTTTCAGCCCGAAATAAACGCGTTTTCTCAGCCCTTGGAATCGCAGTGTAACTGCCTGGCTCAGAAGAGCACACTAAGTCAGCCCTTAACCCCAGTGTGCAGAAATTGTCACAACTTGTTTTTCAGCAGAATTAAACATGTTTTGGCAACTTTAGTCACCACCATGTAACTTATAGGGCAGGAACAGCACAGTTTTCAAAACATGTTTTTTAGCCCGAAATAAACGCGTTTTCTCAGCCCTTGGAATCGCAGTGTAACTGCCTGGCTCAGAAGAGCACACTGAGTCAGCCCTTAACCCCAGTGTGCAGAAATTGTCACAACGTGTTTTTCAGCAGAAATAAACACGTTTTGGCAACTTTGGTCACCACCATGTAACTTATAGGGCAGGAACAGCACAGTTTTCAAAACGTGCTTTCAGCCCGAAATAAACGTGTTTTCTCAGCCCTTGGAATCGCAGTGTAACTGCCTGGCTCAGAAGAGCACACTGAGTCAGCCCTTAACCCCAGTGTGCAGAAATTGTCACAACGTGTTTTTTCAGCAGAAATAAACATGTTTTGGCAACTTTGGTCACCACCATGTAACTTATAGGGCAGGAACAGCACAGTTTTCAAAACGTGTTTTTCAGCCCGAAATAAACGCGTTTTCTCAGCCCTTGGAATCGCAGTGTAACTGCCTGGCTCAGAAGAGCACACAGAGTCAGCCCTTAACCCCAGTGTGCAGAAATTGTCACAACGTGTTTTTCAGCAGAAATAAACACGTTTTGGCAACTTTGGTCACCACCATGTAACTTATAGGGCTGGAACAACACAGTTTTCAAAACGTGTTTTTCAGCCCGAAATAAACGCGTTTTCTCAGCCCTTGGAATCGCAGTGTAACTGCCTGGCTCAGAAGAGCACACTAAGTCAGCCCTTAACCCCAGTGTGCAGAAATTGTCACAACTTGTTTTTCAGCAGAAATAAACATGTTTTGCCAACTTTGGTCACCACCATGTAACTTATAGGGCAGGAACAGCACAGTTTTCAAAACGTGTTTTTTAGCCCGAAATAAACGCGTTTTCTCAGCCCTTGGAATCGCAGTGTAACTGCCTGGCTCAGAAGAGCACACTGAGTCAGCCCTTAACCCCAGTGTGCAGAAATTGTCACAACGTGTTTTTCAGCAGAAATAAACACGTTTTGGCAACTTTGGTCACCACCATGTAACTTATAGGGCAGGAACAGCACAGTTTTCAAAACGTGTTTTTCAGCCCGAAATAAACGTGTTTTCTCAGCCCTTGGAATCGCAGTGTAACTGCCTGGCTCAGAAGAGCACACTGAGTCAGCCCTTAACCCCAGTGTGCAGAAATTTTCACAACGTGTTTTTCAGCAGAAATAAACACGTTTTGGCAACTTTGGTCACCACCATGTAACTTATAGGGCTGGAACAACACAGTTTTCAAAACGTGTTTTTCAGCCCGAAATAAACGCGATTTCTCAGCCCTTGGAATCGCAGTGTAACTGCCTGGCTCAGAAGAGCACACTGAATCAGCCCTTAACCCCAGTGTGCAGAAATTGTCACAACGTGTTTTTCAGCAGAAATAAACACGTTTCGGCAACTTTGGTCACCACCATGTAACTTATAGGGCAGGAACAGCACAGTTTTCAAAACGTGTTTTTCAGCCCGAAATAAACGCGTTTTCTCAGCCCTTGGAATCGCAGTGTAACTGCCTGGCTCAGAAGAGCACACTGAGTCAACTCTTAACCCCAGTGTGCAGAAATTGTCACAACGTGTTTTTCAGCAGAAATAAACACGTTTCGGCAACTTTGGTCACCACCATGTAACTTATAGGGCAGGAACAGCACAGTTTTCAAAACGTGTTTTTCAGCCCGAAATAAACGCGTTTTCTCAGCCCTTGGAATCGCAGTGTAACTGCCTGGCTCCAAAGAGCACACTGAGTCAGCCCTTAACCCCAGTGATCAGAAATTGTCACAACGTGTTTTTCAGCAGAAATAAACACGTTTTGGCAACTTTGGTCACCACCATGTAACTTATAGGGAAGGAATAGCACAGTTTTCAAAACGTGTTTTTCAGCCCGAAATAAACGCGTTTTCTCAGCCCTTGGAATCGCAGTGTAACTGCCTGGCTCAGAAGAGCACACTGAGTCGGCCCTTAACCCCAGTGTGCAGAAATTGTCACAACGTGTTTTTCAGCAGAAATAAACATGTGTTGGCAACTTTGGTCACCACCATGTAACTTATAGGGCAGGAACAGCACAGTTTTCAAAACGTGTTTTTCAGCCCGAAATAAACGCGTTTTCTCAGCCCTTGGAATCGCAGTGTAACTGCCTGGCTCAGAAGAGCACACTGAATCAGCCCTTAACCCCAGTGTGCAGAAATTGTCACAACGTGTTTTTCAGCAGAAATAAACACGTTTCGGCAACTTTGGTCACCACCATGTAACTTATAGGGCAGGAACAGCACAGTTTTCAAAACGTGTTTTTCAGCCCGAAATAAACGCGTTTTCTCAGCCCTTGGAATCGCAGTGTAACTGCCTGGCTCAGAAGAGCACACTGAGTCAGCCCTTAACCCCAGTGTGCAGAAATTGTCACAACGTGTTTTTAAGCAGAAATAAACACGTTTTGGCAACTTTGGTCACCACCATGTAACTTATAGGGCAGGAACAGCACAGTTTTCAAAACGTGTTTTTCAGCTCGAAATAAACGCCATTTCTCAGCCCTTGGAATCGCAGTGTAACTGCCTGGCTCCAAAGAGCACACTGAGTCAGCCCTTAACCCCAGTGATCAGAAATTGTCACAACGTGTTTTTCAGCAGAAATAAACACGTTTTGGCAACTTTGGTCACCACCATGTAACTTATAGGGAAGGAATAGCACAGTTTTCAAAACGTGTTTTTCAGCCCGAAATAAACGCGTTTTCTCAGCCCTTGGAATCGCAGTGTAACTGCCTGGCTCAGAAGAGCACACTGAGTCAGCCCTTAACCCCAGTGATCAGAAATTGTCACAACGTGTTTTTCAGCAGAAATAAACACGTTTTGGCAACTTTGGTCACCACCATGTAACTTATAGGGAAGGAATAGCACAGTTTTCAAAACGTGTTTTTCAGCCCGAAATAAACGCGTTTTCTCAGCCCTTGGAATCGCACTGTAACTGCCTGGCTCAGAAGAGCACACTAAGTCAGCCCTTAACCCCAATGTGCAGAAATTGTCACAACTTGTTTTTCAGCAGAAATAAACATGTTTTGGCAACTTTGGTCACCACCATGTAACTTATAGGGCAGGAACAGCACAGTTTTCAAAACGTGTTTTTTAGCCCGAAATAAACGCGTTTTCTCAGCCCTTGGAATCGCAGTGTAACTGCCTGGCTCAGAAGAGCACACTGAGTCAGCCCTTAACCCCAGTGTGCAGAAATTGTCACAACGTGTTTTTCAGCAGAAATAAACACGTTTTGGCAACTTTGGTCACCACCATGTAACTTATAGGGCAGGAACAGCACAGTTTTCAAAACGTGTTTTTCAGCCCGAAATAAACGTGTTTTCTCAGCCCTTGGAATCGCAGTGTAACTGCCTGGCTCAGAAGAGCACACTGAGTCAGCCCTTAACCCCAGTGTGCAGAAATTGTCACAACGTGTTTTTCAGCAGAAATAAACATGTTTTGGCAACTTTGGTCACCACCATGTAACTTATAGGGCAGGAACAGCACAGTTTTCAAAACGTGTTTTTCAGCCCGAAATAAACGCGTTTTCTCAGCCCTTGGAATCGCAGTGTAACTGCCTGGCTCAGAAGAGCACACTGAGTCAGCCCTTAACCCCAGTGTGCAGAAATTGTCACAACGTGTTTTTAAGCAGAAATAAACACGTTTTGGCAACTTTGGTCACCACCATGTAACTTATAGGGCAGGAACAGCACAGTTTTCAAAACGTGTTTTTCAGCTCGAAATAAACGCCATTTCTCAGCCCTTGGAATCGCAGTGTAACTGCCTGGCTCCAAAGAGCACACTGAGTCAGCCCTTAACCCCAGTGATCAGAAATTGTCACAACGTGTTTTTCAGCAGAAATAAACACGTTTTGGCAACTTTGGTCACCACCATGTAACTTATAGGGAAGGAATAGCACAGTTTTCAAAACGTGTTTTTCAGCCCGAAATAAACGCGTTTTCTCAGCCCTTGGAATCGCAGTGTAACTGCCTGGCTCAGAAGAGCACACTGAGTCAGCCCTTAACCCCAGTGATCAGAAATTGTCACAACGTGTTTTTCAGCAGAAATAAACACGTTTTGGCAACTTTGGTCACCACCATGTAACTTATAGGGAAGGAATAGCACAGTTTTCAAAACGTGTTTTTCAGCCCGAAATAAACGCGTTTTCTCAGCCCTTGGAATCGCAGTGTAACTGCCTGGCTCAGAAGAGCACACTAAGTCAGCCCTTAACCCCAGTGTGCAGAAATTGTCACAACTTGTTTTTCAGCAGAAATAAACACGTTTTGGCAACTTTGGTCACCACCATGTAACTTATAGGGCTGGAAAAACACAGTTTTCAAAACGTGTTTTTCAGCCCGAAATAAACGCGTTTTCTCAGCCCTTGGAATCGCAGTGTAACTGCCTGGCTCAGAAGAGCACACTGAGTCAGCCCTTAACCCCAGTGATCAGAAATTGTCACAACGTGTTTTTCAGCAGAAATAAACACGTTTTGGCAACTTTGGTCACCACCATGTAACTTATAGGGAAGGAATAGCACAGTTTTCAAAACGTGTTTTTCAGCCCGAAATAAACGCGTTTTCTCAGCCCTTGGAATCGCAGTGTAACTGCCTGGCTCAGAAGAGCACACTAAGTCAGCCCTTAACCCCAGTGTGCAGAAATTGTCACAACTTGTTTTTCAGCAGAATTAAACATGTTTTGGCAACTTTAGTCACCACCATGTAACTTATAGGGCAGGAACAGCACAGTTTTCAAAACATGTTTTTTAGCCCGAAATAAACGCGTTTTCTCAGCCCTTGGAATCGCAGTGTAACTGCCTGGCTCAGAAGAGCACACTGAGTCAGCCCTTAACCCCAGTGTGCAGAAATTGTCACAACGTGTTTTTCAGCAGAAATAAACACGTTTTGGCAACTTTGGTCACCACCATGTAACTTATAGGGCAGGAACAGCACAGTTTTCAAAACGTGCTTTCAGCCCGAAATAAACGTGTTTTCTCAGCCCTTGGAATCGCAGTGTAACTGCCTGGCTCAGAAGAGCACACTGAGTCAGCCCTTAACCCCAGTGTGCAGAAATTGTCACAACGTGTTTTTTCAGCAGAAATAAACATGTTTTGGCAACTTTGGTCACCACCATGTAACTTATAGGGCAGGAACAGCACAGTTTTCAAAACGTGTTTTTCAGCCCGAAATAAACGCGTTTTCTCAGCCCTTGGAATCGCAGTGTAACTGCCTGGCTCAGAAGAGCACACAGAGTCAGCCCTTAACCCCAGTGTGCAGAAATTGTCACAACGTGTTTTTCAGCAGAAATAAACACGTTTTGGCAACTTTGGTCACCACCATGTAACTTATAGGGCTGGAACAACACAGTTTTCAAAACGTGTTTTTCAGCCCGAAATAAACGCGTTTTCTCAGCCCTTGGAATCGCAGTGTAACTGCCTGGCTCAGAAGAGCACACTAAGTCAGCCCTTAACCCCAGTGTGCAGAAATTGTCACAACTTGTTTTTCAGCAGAAATAAACATGTTTTGCCAACTTTGGTCACCACCATGTAACTTATAGGGCAGGAACAGCACAGTTTTCAAAACGTGTTTTTTAGCCCGAAATAAACGCGTTTTCTCAGCCCTTGGAATCGCAGTGTAACTGCCTGGCTCAGAAGAGCACACTGAGTCAGCCCTTAACCCCAGTGTGCAGAAATTGTCACAACGTGTTTTTCAGCAGAAATAAACACGTTTTGGCAACTTTGGTCACCACCATGTAACTTATAGGGCAGGAACAGCACAGTTTTCAAAACGTGTTTTTCAGCCCGAAATAAACGTGTTTTCTCAGCCCTTGGAATCGCAGTGTAACTGCCTGGCTCAGAAGAGCACACTGAGTCAGCCCTTAACCCCAGTGTGCAGAAATTTTCACAACGTGTTTTTCAGGAGAAATAAACACGTTTTGGCAACTTTGGTCACCACCATGTAACTTATAGGGCTGGAACAACACAGTTTTCAAAACGTGTTTTTCAGCCCGAAATAAACGCGATTTCTCAGCCCTTGGAATCGCAGTGTAACTGCCTGGCTCAGAAGAGCACACTGAATCAGCCCTTAACCCCAGTGTGCAGAAATTGTCACAACGTGTTTTTCAGCAGAAATAAACACGTTTCGGCAACTTTGGTCACCACCATGTAACTTATAGGGCAGGAACAGCACAGTTTTCAAAACGTGTTTTTCAGCCCGAAATAAACGCGTTTTCTCAGCCCTTGGAATCGCAGTGTAACTGCCTGGCTCAGAAGAGCACACTGAGTCAACTCTTAACCCCAGTGTGCAGAAATTGTCACAACGTGTTTTTCAGCAGAAATAAACACGTTTCGGCAACTTTGGTCACCACCATGTAACTTATAGGGCAGGAACAGCACAGTTTTCAAAACGTGTTTTTCAGCCCGAAATAAACGCGTTTTCTCAGCCCTTGGAATCGCAGTGTAACTGCCTGGCTCCAAAGAGCACACTGAGTCAGCCCTTAACCCCAGTGATCAGAAATTGTCACAACGTGTTTTTCAGCAGAAATAAACACGTTTTGGCAACTTTGGTCACCACCATGTAACTTATAGGGAAGGAATAGCACAGTTTTCAAAACGTGTTTTTCAGCCCGAAATAAACGCGTTTTCTCAGCCCTTGGAATCGCAGTGTAACTGCCTGGCTCAGAAGAGCACACTGAGTCGGCCCTTAACCCCAGTGTGCAGAAATTGTCACAACGTGTTTTTCAGCAGAAATAAACATGTGTTGGCAACTTTGGTCACCACCATGTAACTTATAGGGCAGGAACAGCACAGTTTTCAAAACGTGTTTTTCAGCCAGAAATAAACGCGTTTTCTCAGCCCTTGGAATCGCAGTGTAACTGCCTGGCTCAGAAGAGCACACTGAATCAGCCCTTAACCCCAGTGTGCAGAAATTGTCACAACGTGTTTTTCAGCAGAAATAAACACGTTTCGGCAACTTTGGTCACCACCATGTAACTTATAGGGCAGGAACAGCACAGTTTTCAAAACGTGTTTTTCAGCCCGAAATAAACGCGTTTTCTCAGCCCTTGGAATCGCAGTGTAACTGCCTGGCTCAGAAGAGCACACTGAGTCAGCCCTTAACCCCAGTGTGCAGAAATTGTCACAACGTGTTTTTAAGCAGAAATAAACACGTTTTGGCAACTTTGGTCACCACCATGTAACTTATAGGGCAGGAACAGCACAGTTTTCAAAACGTGTTTTTCAGCTCGAAATAAACGCCATTTCTCAGCCCTTGGAATCGCAGTGTAACTGCCTGGCTCCAAAGAGCACACTGAGTCAGCCCTTAACCCCAGTGATCAGAAATTGTCACAACGTGTTTTTCAGCAGAAATAAACACGTTTTGGCAACTTTGGTCACCACCATGTAACTTATAGGGAAGGAATAGCACAGTTTTCAAAACGTGTTTTTCAGCCCGAAATAAACGCGTTTTCTCAGCCCTTGGAATCGCAGTGTAACTGCCTGGCTCAGAAGAGCACACTGAGTCAGCCCTTAACCCCAGTGATCAGAAATTGTCACAACGTGTTTTTCAGCAGAAATAAACACGTTTTGGCAACTTTGGTCACCACCATGTAACTTATAGGGAAGGAATAGCACAGTTTTCAAAACGTGTTTTTCAGCCCGAAATAAACGCGTTTTCTCAGCCCTTGGAATCGCACTGTAACTGCCTGGCTCAGAAGAGCACACTAAGTCAGCCCTTAACCCCAGTGTGCAGAAATTGTCACAACTTGTTTTTCAGCAGAAATAAACATGTTTTGGCAACTTTGGTCACCACCATGTAACTTATAGGGCAGGAACAGCACAGTTTTCAAAACGTGTTTTTTAGCCCGAAATAAACGCGTTTTCTCAGCCCTTGGAATCGCAGTGTAACTGCCTGGCTCAGAAGAGCACACTGAGTCAGCCCTTAACCCCAGTGTGCAGAAATTGTCACAACGTGTTTTTCAGCAGAAATAAACACGTTTTGGCAACTTTGGTCACCACCATGTAACTTATAGGGCAGGAACAGCACAGTTTTCAAAACGTGTTTTTCAGCCCGAAATAAACGTGTTTTCTCAGCCCTTGGAATCGCAGTGTAACTGCCTGGCTCAGAAGAGCACACTGAGTCAGCCCTTAACCCCAGTGTGCAGAAATTGTCACAACGTGTTTTTCAGCAGAAATAAACATGTTTTGGCAACTTTGGTCACCACCATGTAACTTATAGGGCAGGAACAGCACAGTTTTCAAAACGTGTTTTTCAGCCCGAAATAAACGCGTTTTCTCAGCCCTTGGAATCGCAGTGTAACTGCCTGGCTCAGAAGAGCACACTGAGTCAGCCCTTAACCCCAGTGTGCAGAAATTGTCACAACTTGTTTTTCAGCAGAAATAAACACGTTTTGGCAACTTTGGTCACCACCATGTAACTTATAGGGCTGGAACAACACAGTTTTCAAAACGTGTTTTTCAGCCCGAAATAAACGCGTTTTCTCATCCCTTGGAATCGCAGTGTAACTGCCTGGCTCAGAAGAGCACACTGAATCAGCCCTTAACCCCAGGGTGCAGAAATTGTCACAACGTGTTTTTCAGCAGAAATAAACACGTTTCGGCAACTTTGGTCACCACCATGTAACTTATAGGGCAGGAACAGCACAGTTTTCAAAACGTGTTTTTCAGCCCGAAATAAACGCGTTTTCTCAGCCCTTGGAATCGCAGTGTAACTGCCTGGCTCAGAAGAGCACACTGAGTCAGCCCTTAACCCCAGTGTGCAGAAATTGTCACAACGTGTTTTTCAGCAGAAATAAACACGTTTTGGCAACTTTGGTCACCACCATGTAACTTATAGGGCAGGAACAGCACAGTTTTCAAAACGTGTTTTTCAGCTCGAAATAAACGCCATTTCTCAGCCCTTGGAATCGCAGTGTAACTGCCTGGCTCCAAAGAGCACACTGAGTCAGCCCTTAACCCCAGTGATCAGAAATTGTCACAACGTGTTTTTCAGCAGAAATAAACACGTTTTGGCAACTTTGGTCACCACCATGTAACTTATAGGGAAGGAATAGCACAGTTTTCAAAACGTGTTTTTCAGCCCGAAATAAACGCGTTTTCTCAGCCCTTGGAATCGCAGAGTAACTGCCTGGCTCAGAAGAGCACACTGAGTCAGCCCTTAACCCCAGTGATCAGAAATTGTCACAACGTGTTTTTAAGCAGAAATAAACACGTTTTGGCAACTTTGGTCACCACCATGTAACTTATAGGGCAGGAACAGCACAGTTTTCAAAACGTGTTTTTCAGCCCGAAATAAACGCGTTTTCTCAGCCCTTGGAATCGCAGTGTAACTGCCTGGCTCAGAAGAGCACACTGAGTCAGCCCTTAACCCCAGTGTGCAGAAATTGTCACAACGTGTTTTTCAGCAGAAATAAACATGTTTTGGCAACTTTGGTCACCACCATGTAACTTATAGGGCAGGAACAGCACAGTTTTCAAAACGTGTTTTTCAGCCCGAAATAAACGCGTTTTCTCAGCCCTTGGAATCGCAGTGTAACTGCCTGGCTCAGAAGAGCACACAGAGTCAGCCCTTAACCCCAGTGTGCAGAAATTGTCACAACTTGTTTTTCAGCAGAAATAAACACGTTTTGGCAACTTTGGTCACCACCATGTAACTTATAGGGCTGGAACAACACAGTTTTCAAAACGTGTTTTTCAGCCCGAAATAAACACGTTTTCTCAGCCCTTGGAATCGCAGTGTAACTGCCTGGCTCAGAAGAGCACACTGAGTCAGCCCTTAACCCCAGTGTGCAGAAATTGTCACAACGTGTTTTTCAGCAGAAATAAACACGTTATGGCAACTTTGGTCACCACCATGTAACTTATAGGGCAGGAACAGCACAGTTTTCAAAACGTGTTTTTCAGCTCGAAATAAACGCCATTTCTCAGCCCTTGGAATCGCAGTGTAACTGCCTTGCTCCAAAGAGCACACTGAGTCAGCCCTTAACCCCAGTGATCAGAAATTGTCACAACGTGTTTTTCAGCAGAAATAAACACGTTTTGGCAACTTTGGTCACCACCATGTAACTTATAGGGAAGGAATAGCACAGTTTTCAAAACGTGTTTTTCAGCTCGAAATAAACGCGTTTTCTCAGCCCTTGGAATCGCAGTGTAACTGCCTGGCTCAGAAGAGCACACTGAGTCAGCCCTTAACCCCAGTGATCAGAAATTGTCACAACGTGTTTTTCAGCAGAAATAAACACGTTTTGGCAACTTTGGTCACCACCATGTAACTTATAGGGAAGGAATAGCACAGTTTTCAAAACGTGTTTTTCAGCCCGAAATAAACGCGTTTTCTCAGCCCTTGGAATCGCAGTGTAACTGCCTGGCTCAGAAGAGCACACTAAGTCAGCCCTTAACCCCAGTGTGCAGAAATTGTCACAACTTGTTTTTCAGCAGAAATAAACATGTTTTGGCAACTTTGGTCACCACCATGTAACTTATAGGGCAGGAACAGCACAGTTTTCAAAACGTGTTTTTTAGCCCGAAATAAACGCGTTTTCTCAGCCCTTGGAATCGCAGTGTAACTGCCTGGCTCAGAAGAGCACACTGAGTCAGCCCTTAACCCCAGTGTGCAGAAATTGTCACAACGTGTTTTTCAGCAGAAATAAACACGTTTTGGCAACTTTGGTCACCACCATGTAACTTATAGGGCAGGAACAGCACAGTTTTCAAAACGTGTTTTTCAGCCCGAAATAAACGCGTTTTCTCAGCCCTTGGAATCGCAGTGTAACTGCCTGGCTCAGAAGAGCACACTGAGTCAGCCCTTAACCCCAGTGTGCAGAAATTGTCACAACGTGTTTTTAAGCAGAAATAAACACGTTTTGGCAACTTTGGTCACCACCATGTAACTTATAGGGCAGGAACAGCACAGTTTTCAAAACGTGTTTTTCAGCTCGAAATAAACGCCATTTCTCAGCCCTTGGAATCGCAGTGTAACTGCCTGGCTCCAAAGAGCACACTGAGTCAGCCCTTAACCCCAGTGATCAGAAATTGTCACAACGTGTTTTTCAGCAGAAATAAACACGTTTTGGCAACTTTGGTCACCACCATGTAACTTATAGGGAAGGAATAGCACAGTTTTCAAAACGTGTTTTTCAGCCCGAAATAAACGCGTTTTCTCAGCCCTTGGAATCGCAGTGTAACTGCCTGGCTCAGAAGAGCACACTGAGTCAGCCCTTAACCCCAGTGATCAGAAATTGTCACAACGTGTTTTTCAGCAGAAATAAACATGTTTTGGCAACTTTGGTCACCACCATGTAACTTATAGGGCAGGAACAGCACAGTTTTCAAAACGTGTTTTTTAGCCCGAAATAAACGCGTTTTCTCAGCCCTTGGAATCGCAGTGTAACTGCCTGGCTCAGAAGAGCACACTGAGTCAGCCCTTAACCCCAGTGTGCAGAAATTGTCACAACGTGTTTTTCAGCAGAAATAAACACGTTTTGGCAACTTTGGTCACCACCATGTAACTTATAGGGCAGGAACAGCACAGTTTTCAAAACGTGTTTTTCAGCCCGAAATAAACGCGTTTTCTCAGCCCTTGGAATCGCAGTGTAACTGCCTGGCTCAGAAGAGCACACTGAGTCAGCCCTTAACCCCAGTGTGCAGAAATTGTCACAACGTGTTTTTAAGCAGAAATAAACACGTTTTGGCAACTTTGGTCACCACCATGTAACTTATAGGGCAGGAACAGCACAGTTTTCAAAACGTGTTTTTCAGCTCGAAATAAACGCCATTTCTCAGCCCTTGGAATCGCAGTGTAACTGCCTGGCTCCAAAGAGCACACTGAGTCAGCCCTTAACCCCAGTGATCAGAAATTGTCACAACGTGTTTTTCAGCAGAAATAAACACGTTTTGGCAACTTTGGTCACCACCATGTAACTTATAGGGAAGGAATAGCACAGTTTTCAAAACGTGTTTTTCAGCCCGAAATAAACGCGTTTTCTCAGCCCTTGGAATCGCAGTGTAACTGCCTGGCTCAGAAGAGCACACTGAGTCAGCCCTTAACCCCAGTGATCAGAAATTGTCACAACGTGTTTTTCAGCAGAAATAAACACGTTTTGGCAACTTTGGTCACCACCATGTAACTTATAGGGAAGGAATAGCACAGTTTTCAAAACGTGTTTTTCAGCCCGAAATAAACGCGTTTTCTCAGCCCTTGGAATCGCAGTGTAACTGCCTGGCTCAGAAGAGCACACTAAGTCAGCCCTTAACCCCAGTGTGCAGAAATTGTCACAACTTGTTTTTCAGCAGAAATAAACACGTTTTGGCAACTTTGGTCACCACCATGTAACTTATAGGGCTGGAACAACACAGTTTTCAAAACGTGTTTTTCAGCCCGAAATAAACGCGTTTTCTCAGCCCTTGGAATCGCAGTGTAACTGCCTGGCTCAGAAGAGCACACTGAGTCAGCCCTTAACCCCAGTGTGCAGAAATTGTCACAACGTGTTTTTCAGCAGAAATAAACACGTTTTGGCAACTTTGGTCACCACCATGTAACTTATAGGGCAGGAACAGCACAGTTTTCAAAACGTGTTTTTCAGCCCGAAATAAACGCGTTTTCTCAGCCCTTGGAATCGCAGTGTAACTGCCTGGCTCAGAAGAGCACACTGAGTCAGCCCTTAACCCCAGTGTGCAGAAATTGTCACAACGTGTTTTTCAGCAGAAATAAACACGTTTTGGCAACTTTGGTCACCACCATGTAACTTATAGGGCAGGAACAGCACAGTTTTCAAAACGTGTTTTTCAGCTCGAAATAAACGCCATTTCTCAGCACTTGGAATCGCAGTGTAACTGCCTGGCTCCGAAGAGCACACTGAGTCAGCCCTTAACCCCAGTGATCAGAAATTTTCACAACGTGTTTTTCAGCAGAAATAAACACGTTTTGGCAACTTTGGTCACCACCATGTAACTTATAGGGAAGGAATAGCACAGTTTTCAAAACGTGTTTTTCAGCCCGAAATAAACGCGTTTTCTCAGCCCTTGGAATCGCAGTGTAACTGCCTGGCTCAGAAGAGCACACTGAGTCAGCCCTTAACCCCAGTGATCAGAAATTGTCACAACGTGTTTTTCAGCAGAAATAAACACGTTTTGGCAACTTTGGTCACCACCATGTAACTTATAGGGCAGGAACAGCACAGTTTTCAAAACGTGTTTTTCAGCCCGAAATAAACGCGTTTTCTCAGCCCTTGGAATCGCAGTGTAACTGCCTGGCTCAGAAGAGCACACTGAGTCAGCCCTTAACCCCAGTGTGCAGAAATTGTCACAACTTGTTTTTCAGCAGAAATAAACATGTTTTGGCAACTTTGGTCACCACCATGTAACTTATAGGGCAGGAACAGCACAGTTTTCAAAACGTGTTTTTTAGCCCGAAATAAACGCGTTTTCTCAGCCCTTGGAATCGCAGTGTAACTGCCTGGCTCAGAAGAGCACACTGAGTCAGCCCTTAACCCCAGTGTGCAGAAATTGTCACAACGTGTTTTTCAGCAGAAATAAACACGTTTCGGCAACTTTGGTCACCACCATGTAACTTATAGGGCAGGAACAGCACAGTTTTCAAAACGTGTTTTTCAGCCCGAAATAAACGCGTTTTTTCAGCCCTTGGAATCGCAGTGTAACTGCCTGGCTCAGAAGAGCACACTGAGTCAGCCCTTAACCCCAGTGTGCAGAAATTGTCACAACGTGTTTTTAAGCAGAAATAAACACGTTTTGGCAACTTTGGTCACCACCATGTAACTTATAGGGCAGGAACAGCACAGTTTTCAAAACGTGTTTTTCAGCTCGAAATAAACGCCATTTCTCAGCCCTTGGAATCGCAGTGTAACTGCCTGGCTCCAAAGAGCACACTGAGTCAGCCCTTAACCCCAGTGATCAGAAATTGTCACAACGTGTTTTTCAGCAGAAATAAACACGTTTTGGCAACTTTGGTCACCACCATGTAACTTATAGGGAAGGAATAGCACAGTTTTCAAAACGTGTTTTTCAGCCCGAAATAAACGCGTTTTCTCAGCCCTTGGAATCGCAGTGTAACTGCCTGGCTCAGAAGAGCACACTGAGTCAGCCCTTAACCCCAGTGATCAGAAATTGTCACAACGTGTTTTTCAGCAGAAATAAACACGTTTTGGCAACTTTGGTCACCACCATGTAACTTATAGGGAAGGAATAGCACAGTTTTCAAAACGTGTTTTTCAGCCCGAAATAAACGCGTTTTCTCAGCCCTTGGAATCGCAGTGTAACTGCCTGGCTCAGAAGAGCACACTAAGTCAGCCCTTAACCCCAGTGTGCAGAAATTGTCACAACTTGTTTTTCAGCAGAAATAAACATGTTTTGGCAACTTTGGTCACCACCATGTAACTTATAGGGCAGGAACAGCACAGTTTTCAAAACGTGTTTTTCAGCCCGAAATAAACGTGTTTTCTCAGCCCTTGGAAACGCAGTGTAACTGCCTGGCTCAGAAGAGCACACTGAGTCAGCCCTTAACCCCAGTGTGCAGAAATTGTCACAACTTGTTTTTCAGCAGAAATAAACACGTTTTGGCAACTTTGGTCACCACCATGTAACTTATAGGGCTGGAACAACACAGTTTTCAAAACGTGTTTTTCAGCCCGAAATAAACGCGTTTTCTCAGCCCTTGGAATCGCAGTGTAACTGCCTGGCTCAGAAGAGCACACTGAGTCAGCCCTTAACCCCAGTGTGCAGAAATTGTCACAACGTGTTTTTCAGCAGAAATAAACACGTTTTGGCAACTTTGGTCACCACCATGTAACTTATAGGGCAGGAACAGCACAGTTTTCAAAACGTGTTTTTCAGCCCGAAATAAACGCGTTTTCTCAGCCCTTGGAATCGCAGTGTAACTGCCTGGCTCAGAAGAGCACACTGAGTCAGCCCTTAACCCCAGTGTGCAGAAATTGTCACAACGTGTTTTTCAGCAGAAATAAACACGTTTTGGCAACTTTGGTCACCACCATGTAACTTATAGGGCAGGAACAGCACAGTTTTCAAAACGTGTTTTTCAGCTCGAAATAAACGCCATTTCTCAGCACTTGGAATCGCAGTGTAACTGCCTGGCTCCGAAGAGCACACTGAGTCAGCCCTTAACCCCAGTGATCAGAAATTTTCACAACGTGTTTTTCAGCCCGAAATAAACGCGTTTTCTCAGCCCTTGGAATCGCAGTGTAACTGCCTGGCTCAGAAGAGCACACTAAGTCAGCCCTTAACCCCAGTGTGCAGAAATTGTCACAACTTGTTTTTCAGCAGAAATAAACATGTTTTGGCAACTTTGGTCACCACCATGTAACTTATAGGGCAGGAACAACACAGTTTTCAAAACGTGTTTTTCAGCCCGAAATAAACGCGTTTTCTCAGCCCTTGGAATCGCAGTGTAACTGCCTGGCTCAGAAGAGCACACTGAATCAGCCCTTAACCCCAGTGTGCAGAAATTGTCACAACGTGTTTTTCAGCAGAAATAAACACGTTTCGGCAACTTTGGTCACCACCATGTAACTTATAGGGCAGGAACAGCACAGTTTTCAAAACGTGTTTTTCAGCCCGAAATAAACTCGTTTTCTCAGCCCTTGGAATCGCAGTGTAACTGCCTGGCTCAGAAGAGCACACTGAGTCAGCCCTTAACCCCAGTGTGCAGAAATTGTCACAACGTGTTTTTAAGCAGAAATAAACACGTTTTGGCAACTTTGGTCACCACCATGTAACTTATAGGGCAGGAACAGCACAGTTTTCAAAACGTGTTTTTCAGCTCGAAATAAACGCCATTTCTCAGCCCTTGGAATCGCAGTGTAACTGCCTGGCTCCAAAGAGCACACTGACTCAGCCCTTAACCCCAGTGATCAGAAATTGTCACAACGTGTTTTTCAGCAGAAATAAACACGTTTTGGCAACTTTGGTCACCACCATGTAACTTATAGGGAAGGAATAGCACAGTTTTCAAAACGTGTTTTTCAGCCCGAAATAAACGCGTTTTCTCAGCCCTTGGAATCGCAGTGTAACTGCCTGGCTCAGAAGAGCACACTGAGTCAGCCCTTAACCCCAGTGATCAGAAATTGTCACAACGTGTTTTTCAGCAGAAATAAACACGTTTTGGCAACTTTGGTCACCACCATGTAACTTATAGGGAAGGAATAGCACAGTTTTCAAAACGTGTTTTTCAGCCCGAAATAAACGCGTTTTCTCAGCCCTTGGAATCGCAGTGTAACTGCCTGGCTCAGAAGAGCACACTAAGTCAGCCCTTAACCCCAGTGTGCAGAAATTGTCACAACTTGTTTTTCAGCAGAAATAAACACGTTTTGGCAACTTTGGTCACCACCATGTAACTTATAGGGCTGGAAAAACACAGTTTTCAAAACGTGTTTTTCAGCCCGAAATAAACGCGTTTTCTCAGCCCTTGGAATCGCAGTGTAACTGCCTGGCTCAGAAGAGCACACTGAGTCAGCCCTTAACCCCAGTGTGCAGAAATTGTCACAACGTGTTTTTCAGCAGAAATAAACACGTTTTGGCAACTTTGGTCACCACCATGTAACTTATAGGGCAGGAACAGCACAGTTTTCAAAACGTGTTTTTCAGCCCGAAATAAACGCGTTTTCTCAGCCCTTGGAATCGCAGTGTAACTGCCTGGCTCAGAAGAGCACACTGAGTCAGCCCTTAACCCCAGTGTGCAGAAATTGTCACAACGTGTTTTTCAGCAGAAATAAACACGTTTTGGCAACTTTGGTCACCACCATGTAACTTATAGGGCAGGAACAGCACAGTTTTCAAAACGTGTTTTTCAGCTCGAAATAAACGCCATTTCTCAGCACTTGGAATCGCAGTGTAACTGCCTGGCTCCGAAGAGCACACTGAGTCAGCCCTTAACCCCAGTGATCAGAAATTTTCACAACGTGTTTTTCAGCAGAAATAAACACGTTTTGGCAACTTTGGTCACCACCATGTAACTTATAGGGAAGGAATAGCACAGTTTTCAAAACGTGTTTTTCAGCCCGAAATAAACGCGTTTTCTCAGCCCTTGGAATCGCAGTGTAACTGCCTGGCTCAGAAGAGCACACTGAGTCAGCCCTTAACCCCAGTGATCAGAAATTGTCACAACGTGTTTTTCAGCAGAAATAAACACGTTTTGGCAACTTTGGTCACCACCATGTAACTTATAGGGCAGGAACAGCACAGTTTTCAAAACGTGTTTTTCAGCCCGAAATAAACGCGTTTTCTCAGCCCTTGGAATCGCAGTGTAACTGCCTGGCTCAGAAGAGCACACTGAGTCAGCCCTTAACCCCAGTGTGCAGAAATTGTCACAACTTGTTTTTCAGCAGAAATAAACATGTTTTGGCAACTTTGGTCACCACCATGTAACTTATAGGGCAGGAACAGCACAGTTTTCAAAACGTGTTTTTTAGCCCGAAATAAACGCGTTTTCTCAGCCCTTGGAATCGCAGTGTAACTGCCTGGCTCAGAAGAGCACACTGAGTCAGCCCTTAACCCCAGTGTGCAGAAATTGTCACAACGTGTTTTTCAGCAGAAATAAACACGTTTCGGCAACTTTGGTCACCACCATGTAACTTATAGGGCAGGAACAGCACAGTTTTCAAAACGTGTTTTTCAGCCCGAAATAAACGCGTTTTCTCAGCCCTTGGAATCGCAGTGTAACTGCCTGGCTCAGAAGAGCACACTGAGTCAGCCCTTAACCCCAGTGTGCAGAAATTGTCACAACGTGTTTTTAAGCAGAAATAAACACGTTTTGGCAACTTTGGTCACCACCATGTAACTTATAGGGCAGGAACAGCACAGTTTTCAAAACGTGTTTTTCAGCTCGAAATAAACGCCATTTCTCAGCCCTTGGAATCGCAGTGTAACTGCCTGGCTCCAAAGAGCACACTGAGTCAGCCCTTAACCCCAGTGATCAGAAATTGTCACAACGTGTTTTTCAGCAGAAATAAACACGTTTTGGCAACTTTGGTCACCACCATGTAACTTATAGGGAAGGAATAGCACAGTTTTCAAAACGTGTTTTTCAGCCCGAAATAAACGCGTTTTCTCAGCCCTTGGAATCGCAGTGTAACTGCCTGGCTCAGAAGAGCACACTGAGTCAGCCCTTAACCCCAGTGATCAGAAATTGTCACAACGTGTTTTTCAGCAGAAATAAACACGTTTTGGCAACTTTGGTCACCACCATGTAACTTATAGGGAAGGAATAGCACAGTTTTCAAAACGTGTTTTTCAGCCCGAAATAAACGCGTTTTCTCAGCCCTTGGAATCGCAGTGTAACTGCCTGGCTCAGAAGAGCACACTAAGTCAGCCCTTAACCCCAGTGTGCAGAAATTGTCACAACTTGTTTTTCAGCAGAAATAAACATGTTTTGGCAACTTTGGTCACCACCATGTAACTTATAGGGCAGGAACAGCACAGTTTTCAAAACGTGTTTTTCAGCCCGAAATAAACGTGTTTTCTCAGCCCTTGGAAACGCAGTGTAACTGCCTGGCTCAGAAGAGCACACTGAGTCAGCCCTTAACCCCAGTGTGCAGAAATTGTCACAACTTGTTTTTCAGCAGAAATAAACACGTTTTGGCAACTTTGGTCACCACCATGTAACTTATAGGGCTGGAACAACACAGTTTTCAAAACGTGTTTTTCAGCCCGAAATAAACGCGTTTTCTCAGCCCTTGGAATCGCAGTATAACTGCCTGGCTCAGAAGAGCACACTGAGTCAGCCCTTAACCCCAGTGTGCAGAAATTGTCACAACGTGTTTTTCAGCAGAAATAAACACGTTTTGGCAACTTTGGTCACCACCATGTAACTTATAGGGCAGGAACAGCACAGTTTTCAAAACGTGTTTTTCAGCCCGAAATAAACGCGTTTTCTCAGCCCTTGGAATCGCAGTGTAACTGCCTGGCTCAGAAGAGCACACTGAGTCAGCCCTTAACCCCAGTGTGCAGAAATTGTCACAACGTGTTTTTCAGCAGAAATAAACACGTTTTGGCAACTTTGGTCACCACCATGTAACTTATAGGGCAGGAACAGCACAGTTTTCAAAACGTGTTTTTCAGCTCGAAAGAAACGCCATTTCTCAGCACTTGGAATCGCAGTGTAACTGCCTGGCTCCGAAGAGCACACTGAGTCAGCCCTTAACCCCAGTGATCAGAAATTTTCACAACGTGTTTTTCAGCAGAAATAAACACGTTTTGGCAACTTTGGTCACCACCATGTAACTTATAGGGAAGGAATAGCAGAGTTTTCAAAACGTGTTTTTCAGCCCGAAATAAACGCGTTTTCTCAGCCCTTGGAATCGCAGTGTAACTGCCTGGCTCAGAAGAGCACACTGAGTCAGCCCTTAACCCCAGTGATCAGAAATTGTCACAACGTGTTTTTCAGCAGAAATAAACACGTTTTGGCAACTTTGGTCACCACCATGTAACTTATAGGGCAGGAACAGCACAGTTTTCAAAACGTGTTTTTCAGCCCGAAATAAACGCGTTTTCTCAGCCCTTGGAATCGCAGTGTAACTGCCTGGCTCAGAAGAGCACACTGAGTCAGCCCTTAACCCCAGTGTGCAGAAATTGTCACAACTTGTTTTTCAGCAGAAATAAACACGTTTTGGCAACTTTGGTCACCACCATGTAACTTATAGGGCTGGAACAACACAGTTTTCAAAACGTGTTTTTCAGCCCGAAATAAACGCGTTTTCTCAGCCCTTGGAATCGCAGTGTAACTGCCTGGCTCAGAAGAGCACACTGAATCAGCCCTTAACCCCAGGGTGCAGAAATTGTCACAACGTGTTTTTCAGCAGAAATAAACACGTTTCGGCAACTTTGGTCACCACCATGTAACTTATAGTGCAGGAACAGCACAGTTTTCAAAACGTGTTTTTCAGCCCGAAATAAACGCGTTTTCTCAGCCCTTGGAATCGCAGTGTAACTGCCTGGCTCAGAAGAGCACACTGAGTCAGCCCTTAACCCCAGTGTGCAGAAATTGTCACAACGTGTTTTTCAGCAGAAATAAACACGTTTTGGCAACTTTGGTCACCACCATGTAACTTATAGGGCAGGAACAGCACAGTTTTCAAAACGTGTTTTTCAGCTCGAAATAAACGCCATTTCTCAGCACTTGGAATCGCAGTGTAACTGCCTGGCTCCGAAGAGCACACTGAGTCAGTCCTTAACCCCAGTGATCAGAAATTTTCACAACGTGTTTTTCAGCAGAAATAAACACGTTTTGGCAACTTTGGTCACCACCATGTAACTTATAGGGAAGGAATAGCACAGTTTTCAAAACGTGTTTTTCAGCCCGAAATAAACGCGTTTTCTCAGCCCTTGGAATCGCAGTGTAACTGCCTGGCTCAGAAGAGCACACTGAGTCAGCCCTTAACCCCAGTGATCAGAAATTGTCACAACGTGTTTTTCAGCAGAAATAAACACGTTTTGGCAACTTTGGTCACCACCATGTAACTTATAGGGCAGGAACAGCACAGTTTTCAAAACGTGTTTTTCAGCCCGAAATAAACGCGTTTTCTCAGCCCTTGGAATCGCAGTGTAACTGCCTGGCTCAGAAGAGCACACTGAGTCAGCCCTTAACCCCAGTGTGCAGAAATTGTCACAACGTGTTTTTTCAGCAGAAATAAACATGTTTTGGCAACTTTGGTCACCACCATGTAACTTATAGGGCAGGAACAGCACAGTTTTCAAAACGTGTTTTTCAGCCCGAAATAAACGCGTTTTCTCAGCCCTTGGAATCGCAGTGTAACTGCCTGGCTCAGAAGAGCTCACTGAGTCAGCCCTTAACCCCAGTGTGCAGAAATTGTCACAACTTGTTTTTCAGCAGAAATAAACACGTTTTGGCAACTTTGGTCACCACCATGTAACTTATAGGGCTGGAACAACACAGTTTTCAAAACGTGTTTTTCAGCCCGAAATAAACGCGTTTTCTCAGGCCTTGGAATCGTAGTGTAACTGCCTGGCTCAGAAGAGCACACTGAATCAGCCCTTAACCCCAGTGTGCAGAAATTGTCACAACGTGTTTTTCAGCAGAAATAAACACGTTTCGGCAACTTTGGTCACCACCATGTAACTTATAGGGCAGGAACAGCACAGTTTTCAAAACGTGTTTTTCAGCCCGAAATAAACGCGTTTTCTCAGCCCTTGGAATCGCAGTGTAACTGCCTGGCTCAGAAGAGCACACTGAGTCAGCCCTTAACCCCAGTGTGCAGAAATTGTCACAACGTGTTTTTAAGCAGAAATAAACACGTTTTGGCAACTTTGGTCACCACCATGTAACTTATAGGGCAGGAACAGCACAGTTTTCAAAACGTGTTTTTCAGCTCGAAATAAACGCCATTTCTCAGCCCTTGGAATCGCAGTGTAACTGCCTGGCTCCAAAGAGCACACTGAGTCAGCCCTTAACCCCAGTGATCAGAAATTGTCACAACGTGTTTTTCAGCAGAAATAAACACGTTTTGGCAACTTTGGTCACCACCATGTAACTGATAGGGAAGGAATAGCACAGTTTTCAAAACGTGTTTTTCAGCCCGAAATAAACGCGTTTTCTCAGCCCTTGGAATCGCAGTGTAACTGCCTGGCTCAGAAGAGCACACTGAGTCAGCCCTTAACCCCAGTGATCAGAAATTGTCACAACGTGTTTTTCAGCAGAAATAAACACGTTTTGGCAACTTTGGTCACCACCATGTAACTTATAGGGAAGGAATAGCACAGTTTTCAAAACGTGTTTTTCAGCCCGAAATAAACGCGTTTTCTCAGCCCTTGGAATCGCAGTGTAACTGCCTGGCTCAGAAGAGCACACTAAGTCAGCCCTTAACCCCAGTGTGCAGAAATTGTCACAACTTGTTTTTCAGCAGAAATAAACATGTTTTGGCAACTTTGGTCACCACCATGTAACTTATAGGGCAGGAACAGCACAGTTTTCAAAACGTGTTTTTCAGCCCGAAATAAACGTGTTTTCTCAGCCCTTGGAAACGCAGTGTAACTGCCTGGCTCAGAAGAGCACACTGAGTCAGCCCTTAACCCCAGTGTGCAGAAATTGTCACAACTTGTTTTTCAGCAGAAATAAACACGTTTTGGCAACTTTGGTCACCACCATGTAACTTATAGGGCTGGAACAACACAGTTTTCAAAACGTGTTTTTCAGCCCGAAATAAACGCGTTTTCTCAGCCCTTGGAATCGCAGTGTAACTGCCTGGCTCAGAAGAGCACACTGAGTCAGCCCTTAACCCCAGTGTGCAGAAATTGTCACAACGTGTTTTTCAGCAGAAATAAACACGTTTTGGCAACTTTGGTCACCACCATGTAACTTATAGGGCAGGAACAGCACAGTTTTCAAAACGTGTTTTTCAGCCCGAAATAAACGCGTTTTCTCAGCCCTTGGAATCGCAGTGTAACTGCCTGGCTCAGAAGAGCACACTGAGTCAGCCCTTAACCCCAGTGTGCAGAAATTGTCACAACGTGTTTTTCAGCAGAAATAAACACGTTTTGGCAACTTTGGTCACCACCATGTAACTTATAGGGCAGGAACAGCACAGTTTTCAAAACGTGTTTTTCAGCTCGAAATAAACGCCATTTCTCAGCACTTGGAATCGCAGTGTAACTGCCTGGCTCCGAAGAGCACACTGAGTCAGCCCTTAACCCCAGTGATCAGAAATTTTCACAACGTGTTTTTCAGCAGAAATAAACACGTTTTGGCAACTTTGGTCACCACCATGTAACTTATAGGGAAGGAATAGCACAGTTTTCAAAACGTGTTTTTCAGCCCGAAATAAACGCGTTTTCTCAGCCCTTGGAATCGCAGTGTAACTGCCTGGCTCAGAAGAGCACACTGAGTCAGCCCTTAACCCCAGTGTGCAGAAATTGTCACAACGTGTTTTTCAGCAGAAATAAACACGTTTTGGCAACTTTGGTCACCACCATGTAACTTATAGGGCAGGAACAGCACAGTTTTCAAAACGTGTTTTTCAGCTCGAAAGAAACGCCATTTCTCAGCACTTGGAATCGCAGTGTAACTGCCTGGCTCCGAAGAGCACACTGAGTCAGCCCTTAACCCCAGTGATCAGAAATTTTCACAACGTGTTTTTCAGCAGAAATAAACACGTTTTGGCAACTTTGGTCACCACCATGTAACTTATAGGGAAGGAATAGCAGAGTTTTCAAAACGTGTTTTTCAGCCCGAAATAAACGCGTTTTCTCAGCCCTTGGAATCGCAGTGTAACTGCCTGGCTCAGAAGAGCACACTGAGTCAGCCCTTAACCCCAGTGATCAGAAATTGTCACAACGTGTTTTTCAGCAGAAATAAACACGTTTTGGCAACTTTGGTCACCACCATGTAACTTATAGGGCAGGAACAGCACAGTTTTCAAAACGTGTTTTTCAGCCCGAAATAAACGCGTTTTCTCAGCCCTTGGAATCGCAGTGTAACTGCCTGGCTCAGAAGAGCACACTGAGTCAGCCCTTAACCCCAGTGTGCAGAAATTGTCACAACTTGTTTTTCAGCAGAAATAAACACGTTTTGGCAACTTTGGTCACCACCATGTAACTTATAGGGCTGGAACAACACAGTTTTCAAAACGTGTTTTTCAGCCCGAAATAAACGCGTTTTCTCAGCCCTTGGAATCGCAGTGTAACTGCCTGGCTCAGAAGAGCACACTGAATCAGCCCTTAACCCCAGGGTGCAGAAATTGTCACAACGTGTTTTTCAGCAGAAATAAACACGTTTCGGCAACTTTGGTCACCACCATGTAACTTATAGTGCAGGAACAGCACAGTTTTCAAAACGTGTTTTTCAGCCCGAAATAAACGCGTTTTCTCAGCCCTTGGAATCGCAGTGTAACTGCCTGGCTCAGAAGAGCACACTGAGTCAGCCCTTAACCCCAGTGTGCAGAAATTGTCACAACGTGTTTTTCAGCAGAAATAAACACGTTTTGGCAACTTTGGTCACCACCATGTAACTTATAGGGCAGGAACAGCACAGTTTTCAAAACGTGTTTTTCAGCTCGAAATAAACGCCATTTCTCAGCACTTGGAATCGCAGTGTAACTGCCTGGCTCCGAAGAGCACACTGAGTCAGTCCTTAACCCCAGTGATCAGAAATTTTCACAACGTGTTTTTCAGCAGAAATAAACACGTTTTGGCAACTTTGGTCACCACCATGTAACTTATAGGGAAGGAATAGCACAGTTTTCAAAACGTGTTTTTCAGCCCGAAATAAACGCGTTTTCTCAGCCCTTGGAATCGCAGTGTAACTGCCTGGCTCAGAAGAGCACACTGAGTCAGCCCTTAACCCCAGTGATCAGAAATTGTCACAACGTGTTTTTCAGCAGAAATAAACACGTTTTGGCAACTTTGGTCACCACCATGTAACTTATAGGGCAGGAACAGCACAGTTTTCAAAACGTGTTTTTCAGCCCGAAATAAACGCGTTTTCTCAGCCCTTGGAATCGCAGTGTAACTGCCTGGCTCAGAAGAGCACACTGAGTCAGCCCTTAACCCCAGTGTGCAGAAATTGTCACAACGTGTTTTTTCAGCAGAAATAAACATGTTTTGGCAACTTTGGTCACCACCATGTAACTTATAGGGCAGGAACAGCACAGTTTTCAAAACGTGTTTTTCAGCCCGAAATAAACGCGTTTTCTCAGCCCTTGGAATCGCAGTGTAACTGCCTGGCTCAGAAGAGCTCACTGAGTCAGCCCTTAACCCCAGTGTGCAGAAATTGTCACAACTTGTTTTTCAGCAGAAATAAACACGTTTTGGCAACTTTGGTCACCACCATGTAACTTATAGGGCTGGAACAACACAGTTTTCAAAACGTGTTTTTCAGCCCGAAATAAACGCGTTTTCTCAGGCCTTGGAATCGTAGTGTAACTGCCTGGCTCAGAAGAGCACACTGAATCAGCCCTTAACCCCAGTGTGCAGAAATTGTCACAACGTGTTTTTCAGCAGAAATAAACACGTTTCGGCAACTTTGGTCACCACCATGTAACTTATAGGGCAGGAACAGCACAGTTTTCAAAACGTGTTTTTCAGCCCGAAATAAACGCGTTTTCTCAGCCCTTGGAATCGCAGTGTAACTGCCTGGCTCAGAAGAGCACACTGAGTCAGCCCTTAACCCCAGTGTGCAGAAATTGTCACAACGTGTTTTTAAGCAGAAATAAACACGTTTTGGCAACTTTGGTCACCACCATGTAACTTATAGGGCAGGAACAGCACAGTTTTCAAAACGTGTTTTTCAGCTCGAAATAAACGCCATTTCTCAGCCCTTGGAATCGCAGTGTAACTGCCTGGCTCCAAAGAGCACACTGAGTCAGCCCTTAACCCCAGTGATCAGAAATTGTCACAACGTGTTTTTCAGCAGAAATAAACACGTTTTGGCAACTTTGGTCACCACCATGTAACTGATAGG
This sequence comes from Atractosteus spatula, assembly GCF_055471065.1. NCBI lineage: Eukaryota > Metazoa > Chordata > Actinopteri > Semionotiformes > Lepisosteidae > Atractosteus > Atractosteus spatula. Next base: position 18,937,637 of record NC_142721.1, on the reverse strand, counting down.
GAAGGAATAGCACAGTTTTCAAAACGTGTTTTTCAGCCCGAAATAAACGCGTTTTCTCAGCCCTTGGAATCGCAGTGTAACTGCCTGGCTCAGAAGAGCACACTGAGTCAGCCCTTAACCCCAGTGATCAGAAATTGTCACAACGTGTTTTTCAGCAGAAATAAACACGTTTTGGCAACTTTGGTCACCACCATGTAACTTATAGGGAAGGAATAGCACAGTTTTCAAAACGTGTTTTTCAGCCCGAAATAAACGCGTTTTCTCAGCCCTTGGAATCGCAGTGTAACTGCCTGGCTCAGAAGAGCACACTAAGTCAGCCCTTAACCCCAGTGTGCAGAAATTGTCACAACTTGTTTTTCAGCAGAAATAAACATGTTTTGGCAACTTTGGTCACCACCATGTAACTTATAGGGCAGGAACAGCACAGTTTTCAAAACGTGTTTTTCAGCCCGAAATAAACGTGTTTTCTCAGCCCTTGGAAACGCAGTGTAACTGCCTGGCTCAGAAGAGCACACTGAGTCAGCCCTTAACCCCAGTGTGCAGAAATTGTCACAACTTGTTTTTCAGCAGAAATAAACACGTTTTGGCAACTTTGGTCACCACCATGTAACTTATAGGGCTGGAACAACACAGTTTTCAAAACGTGTTTTTCAGCCCGAAATAAACGCGTTTTCTCAGCCCTTGGAATCGCAGTGTAACTGCCTGGCTCAGAAGAGCACACTGAGTCAGCCCTTAACCCCAGTGTGCAGAAATTGTCACAACGTGTTTTTCAGCAGAAATAAACACGTTTTGGCAACTTTGGTCACCACCATGTAACTTATAGGGCAGGAACAGCACAGTTTTCAAAACGTGTTTTTCAGCCCGAAATAAACGCGTTTTCTCAGCCCTTGGAATCGCAGTGTAACTGCCTGGCTCAGAAGAGCACACTGAGTCAGCCCTTAACCCCAGTGTGCAGAAATTGTCACAACGTGTTTTTCAGCAGAAATAAACACGTTTTGGCAACTTTGGTCACCACCATGTAACTTATAGGGCAGGAACAGCACAGTTTTCAAAACGTGTTTTTCAGCTCGAAATAAACGCCATTTCTCAGCACTTGGAATCGCAGTGTAACTGCCTGGCTCCGAAGAGCACACTGAGTCAGCCCTTAACCCCAGTGATCAGAAATTTTCACAACGTGTTTTTCAGCAGAAATAAACACGTTTTGGCAACTTTGGTCACCACCATGTAACTTATAGGGAAGGAATAGCACAGTTTTCAAAACGTGTTTTTCAGCCCGAAATAAACGCGTTTTCTCAGCCCTTGGAATCGCAGTGTAACTGCCTGGCTCAGAAGAGCACACTGAGTCAGCCCTTAACCCCAGTGATCAGAAATTGTCACAACGTGTTTTTCAGCAGAAATAAACACGTTTTGGCAACTTTGGTCACCACCATGTAACTTATAGGGCAGGAACAGCACAGTTTTCAAAACGTGTTTTTCAGCCCGAAATAAACGCGTTTTCTCAGCCCTTGGAATCGCAGTGTAACTGCCTGGCTCAGAAGAGCACACTGAGTCAGCCCTTAACCCCAGTGTGCAGAAATTGTCACAACTTGTTTTTCAGCAGAAATAAACACGTTTTGGCAACTTTGGTCACCACCATGTAACTTATAGGGCTGGAACAACACAGTTTTCAAAACGTGTTTTTCAGCCCGAAATAAACGCGTTTTCTCAGCCCTTGGAATCGCAGTGTAACTGCCTGGCTCAGAAGAGCACACTGAATCAGCCCTTAACCCCAGGGTGCAGAAATTGTCACAACGTGTTTTTCAGCAGAAATAAACACGTTTCGGCAACTTTGGTCACCACCATGTAACTTATAGGGCAGGAACAGCACAGTTTTCAAAACGTGTTTTTCAGCCCGAAATAAACGCGTTTTCTCAGCCCTTGGAATCGCAGTGTAACTGCCTGGCTCAGAAGAGCACACTGAGTCAGCCCTTAACCCCAGTGTGCAGAAATTGTCACAACGTGTTTTTAAGCAGAAATAAACACGTTTTGGCAACTTTGGTCACCACCATGTAACTTATAGGGCAGGAACAGCACAGTTTTCAAAACGTGTTTTTCAGCTCGAAATAAACGCCATTTCTCAGCCCTTGGAATCGCAGTGTAACTGCCTGGCTCCAAAGAGCACACTGAGTCAGCCCTTAACCCCAGTGATCAGAAATTGTCACAACGTGTTTTTCAGCAGAAATAAACACGTTTTGGCAACTTTGGTCACCACCATGTAACTTATAGGGAAGGAATAGCACAGTTTTCAAAACGTGTTTTTCAGCCCGAAATAAACGCGTTTTCTCAGCCCTTGGAATCGCAGAGTAACTGCCTGGCTCAGAAGAGCACACTGAGTCAGCCCTTAACCCCAGTGATCAGAAATTGTCACAACGTGTTTTTAAGCAGAAATAAACACGTTTTGGCAACTTTGGTCACCACCATGTAACTTATAGGGAAGGAACAGCACAGTTTTCAAAACGTGTTTTTCAGCCCGAAATAAACGCGTTTTCTCAGCCCTTGGAATCGCAGTGTAACTGCCTGGCTCAGAAGAGCACACTGAGTCAGCCCTTAACCCCAGTGTGCAGAAATTGTCACAACGTGTTTTTCAGCAGAAATAAACATGTTTTGGCAACTTTGGTCACCACCATGTAACTTATAGGGCAGGAACAGCACAGTTTTCAAAACGTGTTTTTTAGCCCGAAATAAACGCGTTTTCTCAGCCCTTGGAATCGCAGTGTAACTGCCTGGCTCAGAAGAGCACACTGAGTCAGCCCTTAACCCCAGTGTGCAGAAATTGTCACAACGTGTTTTTCAGCAGAAATAAACACGTTTTGGCAACTTTGGTCACCACCATGTAACTTATAGGGCAGGAACAGCACAGTTTTCAAAACGTGTTTTTCAGCCCGAAATAAACGTGTTTTCTCAGCCCTTGGAATCGCAGTGTAACTGCCTGGCTCAGAAGAGCACACTGAGTCAGCCCTTAACCCCAGTGTGCAGAAATTGTCACAACGTGTTTTTCAGCAGAAATAAACATGTTTTGGCAACTTTGGTCACCACCATGTAACTTATAGGGCAGGAACAGCACAGTTTTCAAAACGTGTTTTTCAGCCCGAAATAAACGCGTTTTCTCAGCCCATGGAATCGCAGTGTAACTGCCTGGCTCAGAAGAGCACACTGAGTCAGCCCTTAACTCCAGTGTGCAGAAATTGTCACAACTTGTTTTTCAGCAGAAATAAACACGTTTTGGCAACTTTGGTCACCACCATGTAACTTATAAGGCTGGAACAACACAGTTTTCAAAACGTGTTTTTCAGCCCGAAATAAACGCGTTTTCTCAGCCCTTGGAATCGCAGTGTAACTGCCTGGCTCAGAAGAGCACACTGAATCAGCCCTTAACCCCAGTGTGCAGAAATTGTCACAACGTGTTTTTCAGCAGAAATAAACACGTTTCGGCAACTTTGGTCACCACCATGTAACTTATAGGGCAGGAACAGCACAGTTTTCAAAACGTGTTTTTCAGCCCGAAATAAACACGTTTTCTCAGCCCTTGGAATCGCAGTGTAACTGCCTGGCTCAGAAGAGCACACTGAGTCAGCCCTTAACCCCAGTGTGCAGAAATTGTCACAACGTGTTTTTCAGTAGAAATAAACATGTTTTGGCAACTTTGGTCACCACCATGTAACTTATAGGGCAGGAACAGCACAGTTTTCAAAACGTGTTTTTCAGCCCGAAATAAACGCATTTTCTCAGCCCTTGGAATCGCAGTGTAACTGCCTGGCTCAGAAGAGCACACTGAATCAGCCCTTAACCCCAGTGTGCAGAAATTGTCACAACGTGTTTTTCAGCAGAAATAAACACGTTTCGGCAACTTTGGTCACCACCATGTAACTTATAGGGCAGGAACAGCACAGTTTTCAAAACGTGTTTTTCAGCCCGAAATAAACGCGTTTTCTCAGCCCTTGGAATCGCAGTGTAACTGCCTGGCTCAGAAGAGCACACTGAGTCAGCCCTTAACCCCAGTGTGCAGAAATTGTCACAACGTGTTTTTAAGCAGAAATAAACACGTTTTGGCAACTTTGGTCACCACCATGTAACTTATAGGGCAGGAACAGCACAGTTTTCAAAACGTGTTTTTCAGCCCGAAATAAACGCGTTTTCTCAGCCCTTGGAATCGCACTGTAACTGCCTGGCTCAGAAGAGCACACTAAGTCAGCCCTTAACCCCAGTGTGCAGAAATTGTCACAACTTGTTTTTCAGCAGAAATAAACATGTTTTGGCAACTTTGGTCACCACCATGTAACTTATAGGGCAGGAACAGCACAGTTTTCAAAACGTGTTTTTCAGCCCGAAATAAACGCGTTTTCTCAGCCCTTGGAATCGCAGTGTAACTGCCTGGCTCAGAAGAGCACACTGAGTCAGCCCTTAACCCCAGTGTGCAGAAATTGTCACAACTTGTTTTTCAGCAGAAATAAACATGTTTTGGCAACTTTGGTCACCACCATGTAACTTATAGGGCAGGAACAGCACAGTTTTCAAAACGTGTTTTTTAGCCCGAAATAAACGCGTTTTCTCAGCCCTTGGAATCGCAGTGTAACTGCCTGGCTCAGAAGAGCACACTGAGTCAGCCCTTAACCCCAGTGTGCAGAAATTGTCACAACGTGTTTTTCAGCAGAAATAAACACGTTTTGGCAACTTTGGTCACCACCATGTAACTTATAGGGCAGGAACAGCACAGTTTTCAAAACGTGTTTTTCAGCCCGAAATAAACGTGTTTTCTCAGCCCTTGGAATCGCAGTGTAACTGCCTGGCTCAGAAGAGCACACTGAGTCAGCCCTTAACCCCAGTGTGCAGAAATTGTCACAACGTGTTTTTCAGCAGAAATAAACACGTTTTGGCAACTTTGGTCACCACCATGTAACTTATAGGGCAGGAACAGCACAGTTTTCAAAACGTGTTTTTCAGCCCGAAATAAACGTGTTTTCTCAGCCCTTGGAATCGCAGTGTAACTGCCTGGCTCAGAAGAGCACACTGAGTCAGCCCTTAACCCCAGTGTGCAGAAATTGTCACAACGTGTTTTTCAGCAGAAATAAACACGTTTTGGCAACTTTGGTCACCACCATGTAACTTATAGGGCAGGAACAGCACAGTTTTCAAAACGTGTTTTTCAGCCCGAAATAAACGCGTTTTCTCAGCCCTTGGAATCGCAGTGTAACTGCCTGGCTCAGAAGAGCACACTGAGTCAACCCTTAACCCCAGTGTGCAGAAATTGTCACAACGTGTTTTTAAGCAGAAATAAACACGTTTCGGCAACTTTGGTCACCACCATATACTTATAGGGCAGGAACAGCACAGTTTTCAAAACGTGTTTTTCAGCCCGAAATAAACGCGTTTTCTCAGCCCTTGGAATCGCAGTGTAACTGCCTGGCTCCAAACAGCACACTGAGTCGGCCCTTAACCCCAGTGATCAGAAATTGTCACAACGTGTTTTTCAGCAGAAATAAACACGTTTTGGCAACTTTGGTCACCACCATGTAACTTATAGGGAAGGAATAGCACAGTTTTCAAAACGTGTTTTTCAGCCCGAAATAAACGCGTTTTCTCAGCCCTTGGAATCGCAGTGTAACTGCCTGGCTCAGAAGAGCACACTGAGTCGGCCCTTAACCCCAGTGTGCAGAAATTGTCACAACGTGTTTTTCAGCAGAAATAAACATGTTTTGGCAACTTTGGTCACCACCATGTAACTTATAGGGCAGGAACAGCACAGTTTTCAAAACGTGTTTTTCAGCCCGAAATAAACGCGTTTTCTCAGCCCTTGGAATCGCAGTGTAACTGCCTGGCTCAGAAGAGCACACTGAATCAGCCCTTAACCCCAGTGTGCAGAAATTGTCACAACGTGTTTTTCAGCAGAAATAAACACGTTTCGGCAACTTTGGTCACCACCATGTAACTTATAGGGCAGGAACAGCACAGTTTTCAAAACGTGTTTTTCAGCTCGAAATAAACGCCATTTCTCAGCACTTGGAATCGCAGTGTAACTGCCTGGCTCCGAAGAGCACACTGAGTCAGCCCTTAACCCCAGTGATCAGAAATTTTCACAACGTGTTTTTCAGCAGAAATAAACACGTTTTGGCAACTTTGGTCACCACCATGTAACTTATAGGGAAGGAATAGCACAGTTTTCAAAACGTGTTTTTCAGCCCGAAATAAACGCGTTTTCTCAGCCCTTGGAATCGCAGTGTAACTGCCTGGCTCAGAAGAGCACACTGAGTCAGCCCTTAACCCCAGTGATCAGAAATTGTCACAACGTGTTTTTCAGCAGAAATAAACACGTTTTGGCAACTTTGGTCACCACCATGTAACTTATAGGGCAGGAACAGCACAGTTTTCAAAACGTGTTTTTCAGCCCGAAATAAACGCGTTTTCTCAGCCCTTGGAATCGCAGTGTAACTGCCTGGCTCAGAAGAGCACACTGAGTCAGCCCTTAACCCCAGTGTGCAGAAATTGTCACAACTTGTTTTTCAGCAGAAATAAACATGTTTTGGCAACTTTGGTCACCACCATGTAACTTATAGGGCAGGAACAGCACAGTTTTCAAAACGTGTTTTTTAGCCCGAAATAAACGCGTTTTCTCAGCCCTTGGAATCGCAGTGTAACTGCCTGGCTCAGAAGAGCACACTGAGTCAGCCCTTAACCCCAGTGTGCAGAAATTGTCACAACGTGTTTTTCAGCAGAAATAAACACGTTTTGGCAACTTTGGTCACCACCATGTAACTTATAGGGCAGGAACAGCACAGTTTTCAAAACGTGTTTTTCAGCCCGAAATAAACGTGTTTTCTCAGCCCTTGGAATCGCAGTGTAACTGCCTGGCTCAGAAGAGCACACTGAGTCAGCCCTTAACCCCAGTGTGCAGAAATTGTCACAACGTGTTTTTTCAGCAGAAATAAACATGTTTTGGCAACTTTGGTCACCACCATGTAACTTATAGGGCAGGAACAGCACAGTTTTCAAAACGTGTTTTTCAGCCCGAAATAAACGCGTTTTCTCAGCCCTTGGAATCGCAGTGTAACTGCCTGGCTCAGAAGAGCTCACTGAGTCAGCCCTTAACCCCAGTGTGCAGAAATTGTCACAACTTGTTTTTCAGCAGAAATAAACACGTTTTGGCAACTTTGGTCACCACCATGTAACTTATAGGGCTGGAACAACACAGTTTTCAAAACGTGTTTTTCAGCCCGAAATAAACGCGTTTTCTCAGGCCTTGGAATCGTAGTGTAACTGCCTGGCTCAGAAGAGCACACTGAATCAGCCCTTAACCCCAGTGTGCAGAAATTGTCACAACGTGTTTTTCAGCAGAAATAAACACGTTTCGGCAACTTTGGTCACCACCATGTAACTTATAGGGCAGGAACAGCACAGTTTTCAAAACGTGTTTTTCAGCCCGAAATAAACGCGTTTTCTCAGCCCTTGGAATCGCAGTGTAACTGCCTGGCTCAGAAGAGCACACTGAGTCAGCCCTTAACCCCAGTGTGCAGAAATTGTCACAACGTGTTTTTAAGCAGAAATAAACACGTTTTGGCAACTTTGGTCACCACCATGTAACTTATAGGGCAGGAACAGCACAGTTTTCAAGACGTGTTTTTCAGCTCGAAATAAACGCCATTTCTCAGCCCTTGGAATCGCAGTGTAACTGCCTGGCTCCAAAGAGCACACTGAGTCAGCCCTTAACCCCAGTGATCAGAAATTGTCACAACGTGTTTTTCAGCAGAAATAAACACGTTTTGGCAACTTTGGTCACCACCATGTAACTTATAGGGAAGGAATAGCACAGTTTTCAAAACGTGTTTTTCAGCCCGAAATAAACGCGTTTTCTCAGCCCTTGGAATCGCAGTGTAACTGCCTGGCTCAGAAGAGCACACTGAGTCAGCCCTTAACCCCAGTGATCAGAAATTGTCACAACGTGTTTTTCAGCAGAAATAAACACGTTTTGGCAACTTTGGTCACCACCATGTAACTTATAGGGAAGGAATAGCACAGTTTTCAAAACGTGTTTTTCAGCCCGAAATAAACGCGTTTTCTCAGCCCTTGGAATCGCAGTGTAACTGCCTGGCTCAGAAGAGCACACTAAGTCAGCCCTTAACCCCAGTGTGCAGAAATTGTCACAACTTGTTTTTCAGCAGAAATAAACATGTTTTGGCAACTTTGGTCACCACCATGTAACTTATAGGGCAGGAACAGCACAGTTTTCAAAACGTGTTTTTCAGCCCGAAATAAACGTGTTTTCTCAGCCCTTGGAAACGCAGTGTAACTGCCTGGCTCAGAAGAGCACACTAAGTCAGCCCTTAACCCCAGTGTGCAGAAATTGTCACAACTTGTTTTTCAGCAGAAATAAACACGTTTTGGCAACTTTGGTCACCACCATGTAACTTATAGGGCTGGAACAACACAGTTTTCAAAACGTGTTTTTCAGCCCGAAATAAACGCGTTTTCTCAGCCCTTGGAATCGCAGTGTAACTGCCTGGCTCAGAAGAGCACACTGAGTCAGCCCTTAACCCCAGTGTGCAGAAATTGTCACAACGTGTTTTTCAGCAGAAATAAACACGTTTTGGCAACTTTGGTCACCACCATGTAACTTATAGGGCAGGAACAGCACAGTTTTCAAAACGTGTTTTTCAGCCCGAAATAAACGCGTTTTCTCAGCCCTTGGAATCGCAGTGTAACTGCCTGGCTCAGAAGAGCACACTGAGTCAGCCCTTAACCCCAGTGTGCAGAAATTGTCACAACTTGTTTTTCAGCAGAAATAAACATGTTTTGGCAACTTTGGTCACCACCATGTAACTTATAGGGCAGGAACAGCACAGTTTTCAAAACGTGTTTTTTAGCCCGAAATAAACGCGTTTTCTCAGCCCTTGGAATCGCAGTGTAACTGCCTGGCTCAGAAGAGCACACTGAGTCAGCCCTTAACCCCAGTGTGCAGAAATTGTCACAACGTGTTTTTCAGCAGAAATAAACACGTTTTGGCAACTTTGGTCACCACCATGTAACTTATAGGGCAGGAACAGCACAGTTTTCAAAACGTGTTTTTCAGCCCGAAATAAACGTGTTTTCTCAGCCCTTGGAATCGCAGTGTAACTGCCTGGCTCAGAAGAGCACACTGAGTCAGCCCTTAACCCCAGTGTGCAGAAATTGTCACAACGTGTTTTTCAGCAGAAATAAACACGTTTTGGCAACTTTGGTCACCACCATGTAACTTATAGGGCAGGAACAGCACAGTTTTCAAAACGTGTTTTTCAGCCCGAAATAAACGCGTTTTCTCAGCCCTTGGAATCGCAGTGTAACTGCCTGGCTCAGAAGAGCACACTGAGTCAACCCTTAACCCCAGTGTGCAGAAATTGTCACAACGTGTTTTTAAGCAGAAATAAACACGTTTCGGCAACTTTGGTCACCACCATATACTTATAGGGCAGGAACAGCACAGTTTTCAAAACGTGTTTTTCAGCCCGAAATAAACGCGTTTTCTCAGCCCTTGGAATCGCAGTGTAACTGCCTGGCTCCAAACAGCACACTGAGTCGGCCCTTAACCCCAGTGATCAGAAATTGTCACAACGTGTTTTTCAGCAGAAATAAACACGTTTTGGCAACTTTGGTCACCACCATGTAACTTATAGGGAAGGAATAGCACAGTTTTCAAAACGTGTTTTTCAGCCCGAAATAAACGCGTTTTCTCAGCCCTTGGAATCGCAGTGTAACTGCCTGGCTCAGAAGAGCACACTGAGTCGGCCCTTAACCCCAGTGTGCAGAAATTGTCACAACGTGTTTTTCAGCAGAAATAAACATGTTTTGGCAACTTTGGTCACCACCATGTAACTTATAGGGCAGGAACAGCACAGTTTTCAAAACGTGTTTTTCAGCCCGAAATAAACGCGTTTTCTCAGCCCTTGGAATCGCAGTGTAACTGCCTGGCTCAGAAGAGCACACTGAATCAGCCCTTAACCCCAGTGTGCAGAAATTGTCACAACGTGTTTTTCAGCAGAAATAAACACGTTTCGGCAACTTTGGTCACCACCATGTAACTTATAGGGCAGGAACAGCACAGTTTTCAAAACGTGTTTTTCAGCTCGAAATAAACGCCATTTCTCAGCACTTGGAATCGCAGTGTAACTGCCTGGCTCCGAAGAGCACACTGAGTCAGCCCTTAACCCCAGTGATCAGAAATTTTCACAACGTGTTTTTCAGCAGAAATAAACACGTTTTGGCAACTTTGGTCACCACCATGTAACTTATAGGGAAGGAATAGCACAGTTTTCAAAACGTGTTTTTCAGCCCGAAATAAACGCGTTTTCTCAGCCCTTGGAATCGCAGTGTAACTGCCTGGCTCAGAAGAGCACACTGAGTCAGCCCTTAACCCCAGTGATCAGAAATTGTCACAACGTGTTTTTCAGCAGAAATAAACACGTTTTGGCAACTTTGGTCACCACCATGTAACTTATAGGGCAGGAACAGCACAGTTTTCAAAACGTGTTTTTCAGCCCGAAATAAACGCGTTTTCTCAGCCCTTGGAATCGCAGTGTAACTGCCTGGCTCAGAAGAGCACACTGAGTCAGCCCTTAACCCCAGTGTGCAGAAATTGTCACAACTTGTTTTTCAGCAGAAATAAACATGTTTTGGCAACTTTGGTCACCACCATGTAACTTATAGGGCTGGAACAGCACAGTTTTCAAAACGTGTTTTTTAGCCCGAAATAAACGCGTTTTCTCAGCCCTTGGAATCGCAGTGTAACTGCCTGGCTCCGAAGAGCACACTGAGTCAGCCCTTAACCCCAGTGATCAGAAATTTTCACAACGTGTTTTTCAGCAGAAATAAACACGTTTTGGCAACTTTGGTCACCACCATGTAACTTATAGGGAAGGAATAGCACAGTTTTCAAAACGTGTTTTTCAGCCCGAAATAAACGCGTTTTCTCAGCCCTTGGAATCGCAGTGTAACTGCCTGGCTCAGAAGAGCACACTGAGTCAGCCCTTAACCCCAGTGATCAGAAATTGTCACAACGTGTTTTTCAGCAGAAATAAACACGTTTTGGCAACTTTGGTCACCACCATGTAACTTATAGGGCAGGAACAGCACAGTTTTCAAAACGTGTTTTTCAGCCCGAAATAAACGCGTTTTCTCAGCCCTTGGAATCGCAGTGTAACTGCCTGGCTCAGAAGAGCACACTGAGTCAGCCCTTAACCCCAGTGTGCAGAAATTGTCACAACTTGTTTTTCAGCAGAAATAAACACGTTTTGGCAACTTTGGTCACCACCATGTAACTTATAGGGCTGGAACAACACAGTTTTCAAAACGTGTTTTTCAGCCCGAAATAAACGCGTTTTCTCAGCCCTTGGAATCGCAGTGTAACTGCCTGGCTCAGAAGAGCACACTGAATCAGCCCTTAACCCCAGGGTGCAGAAATTGTCACAACGTGTTTTTCAGCAGAAATAAACACGTTTCGGCAACTTTGGTCACCACCATGTAACTTATAGGGCAGGAACAGCACAGTTTTCAAAACGTGTTTTTCAGCCCGAAATAAACGCGTTTTCTCAGCCCTTGGAATCGCAGTGTAACTGCCTGGCTCAGAAGAGCACACTGAGTCAGCCCTTAACCCCAGTGTGCAGAAATTGTCACAACGTGTTTTTAAGCAGAAATAAACACGTTTTGGCAACTTTGGTCACCACCATGTAACTTATAGGGCAGGAACAGCACAGTTTTCAAAACGTGTTTTTCAGCTCGAAATAAACGCCATTTCTCAGCCCTTGGAATCGCAGTGTAACTGCCTGGCTCCAAAGAGCACACTGAGTCAGCCCTTAACCCCAGTGATCAGAAATTGTCACAACGTGTTTTTCAGCAGAAATAAACACGTTTTGGCAACTTTGGTCACCACCATGTTACTTATAGGGAAGGAATAGCACAGTTTTCAAAACGTGTTTTTCAGCCCGAAATAAACGCGTTTTCTCAGCCCTTGGAATCGCAGAGTAACTGCCTGGCTCAGAAGAGCACACTGAGTCAGCCCTTAACCCCAGTGATCAGAAATTGTCACAACGTGTTTTTAAGCAGAAATAAACACGTTTTGGCAACTTTGGTCACCACCATGTAACTTATAGGGAAGGAACAGCACAGTTTTCAAAACGTGTTTTTCAGCCCGAAATAAACGCGTTTTCTCAGCCCTTGGAATCGCAGTGTAACTGCCTGGCTCAGAAGAGCACACTGAGTCAGCCCTTAACCCCAGTGTGCAGAAATTGTCACAACGTGTTTTTCAGCAGAAATAAACATGTTTTGGCAACTTTGGTCACCACCATGTAACTTATAGGGCAGGAATAGCACAGTTTTCAAAACGTGTTTTTCAGCCCGAAATAAACGCGTTTTCTCAGCCCTTGGAATCGCAGTGTAACTGCCTGGCTCAGAAGAGCACACTGAATCAGCCCTTAACCCCAGTGTGCAGAAATTGTCACAACGTGTTTTTCAGCAGAAATAAACACGTTTCGGCAACTTTGGTCACCACCATGTAACTTATAGGGCAGGAACAGCACAGTTTTCAAAACGTGTTTTTCAGCTCGAAATAAACGCCATTTCTCAGCACTTGGAATCGCAGTGTAACTGCCTGGCTCCGAAGAGTACACTGAGTCAGCCCTTAACCCCAGTGATCAGAAATTTTCACAACGTGTTTTTCAGCAGAAATAAACACGTTTTGGCAACTTTGGTCACCACCATGTAACTTATAGGGAAGGAATAGCACAGTTTTCAAAACGTGTTTTTCAGCCCGAAATAAACGCGTTTTCTCAGCCCTTGGAATCGCAGTGTAACTGCCTGGCTCAGAAGAGCACACTGAGTCAGCCCTTAACCCCAGTGATCAGAAATTGTCACAACGTGTTTTTCAGCAGAAATAAACACGTTTTGGCAACTTTGGTCACCACCATGTAACTTATAGGGCAGGAACAGCACAGTTTTCAAAACGTGTTTTTCAGCCCGAAATAAACGCGTTTTCTCAGCCCTTGGAATCGCAGTGTAACTGCCTGGCTCAGAAGAGCACACTGAGTCAGCCCTTAACCCCAGTGTGCAGAAATTGTCACAACGTGTTTTTCAGCAGAAATAAACACGTTTTGGCAACTTTGGTCACCACCATGTAACTTATAGGGCAGGAACAGCACAGTTTTCAAAACGTGTTTTTCAGCCCGAAATAAACGTGTTTTCTCAGCCCTTGGAATCGCAGTGTAACTGCCTGGCTCAGAAGAGCACACTGAGTCAGCCCTTAACCCCAGTGTGCAGAAATTGTCACAACGTGTTTTTTCAGCAGAAATAAACATGTTTTGGCAACTTTGGTCACCACCATGTAACTTATAGGGCAGGAACAGCACAGTTTTCAAAACGTGTTTTTCAGCCCGAAATAAACGCGTTTTCTCAGCCCTTGGAATCGCAGTGTAACTGCCTGGCTCAGAAGAGCTCACTGAGTCAGCCCTTAACCCCAGTGTGCAGAAATTGTCACAACTTGTTTTTCAGCAGAAATAAACACGTTTTGGCAACTTTGGTCACCACCATGTAACTTATAGGGCTGGAACAACACAGTTTTCAAAACGTGTTTTTCAGCCCGAAATAAACGCGTTTTCTCAGGCCTTGGAATCGTAGTGTAACTGCCTGGCTCAGAAGAGCACACTGAATCAGCCCTTAACCCCAGTGTGCAGAAATTGTCACAACGTGTTTTTCAGCAGAAATAAACACGTTTCGGCAACTTTGGTCACCACCATGTAACTTATAGGGCAGGAACAGCACAGTTTTCAAAACGTGTTTTTCAGCCCGAAATAAACGCGTTTTCTCAGCCCTTGGAATCGCAGTGTAACTGCCTGGCTCAGAAGAGCACACTGAGTCAGCCCTTAACCCCAGTGTGCAGAAATTGTCACAACGTGTTTTTAAGCAGAAATAAACACGTTTTGGCAACTTTGGTCACCACCATGTAACTTATAGGGCAGGAACAGCACAGTTTTCAAGACGTGTTTTTCAGCTCGAAATAAACGCCATTTCTCAGCCCTTGGAATCGCAGTGTAACTGCCTGGCTCCAAAGAGCACACTGAGTCAGCCCTTAACCCCAGTGATCAGAAATTGTCACAACGTGTTTTTCAGCAGAAATAAACACGTTTTGGCAACTTTGGTCACCACCATGTAACTTATAGGGAAGAATAGCACAGTTTTCAAAACGTGTTTTTCAGCCCGAAATAAACGCGTTTTCTCAGCCCTTGGAATCGCAGTGTAACTGCCTGGCTCAGAAGAGCACACTGAGTCAGCCCTTAACCCCAGTGATCAGAAATTGTCACAACGTGTTTTTCAGCAGAAATAAACACGTTTTGGCAACTTTGGTCACCACCATGTAACTTATAGGGAAGGAATAGCACAGTTTTCAAAACGTGTTTTTCAGCCCGAAATAAACGCGTTTTCTCAGCCCTTGGAATCGCAGTGTAACTGCCTGGCTCAGAAGAGCACACTAAGTCAGCCCTTAACCCCAGTGTGCAGAAATTGTCACAACTTGTTTTTCAGCAGAAATAAACATGTTTTGGCAACTTTGGTCACCACCATGTAACTTATAGGGCAGGAACAGCACAGTTTTCAAAACGTGTTTTTCAGCCCGAAATAAACGTGTTTTCTCAGCCCTTGGAAACGCAGTGTAACTGCCTGGCTCAGAAGAGCACACTGAGTCAGCCCTTAACCCCAGTGTGCAGAAATTGTCACAACTTGTTTTTCAGCAGAAATAAACACGTTTTGGCAACTTTGGTCACCACCATGTAACTTATAGGGCTGGAACAACACAGTTTTCAAAACGTGTTTTTCAGCCCGAAATAAACGCGTTTTCTCAGCCCTTGGAATCGCAGTGTAACTGCCTGGCTCAGAAGAGCACACTGAGTCAGCCCTTAACCCCAGGGTGCAGAAATTGTCACAACGTGTTTTTCAGCAGAAATAAACACGTTTTGGCAACTTTGGTCACCACCATGTAACTTATAGGGCAGGAACAGCACAGTTTTCAAAACGTGTTTTTCAGCCCGAAATAAACGCGTTTTCTCAGCCCTTGGAATCGCAGTGTAACTGCCTGGCTCAGAAGAGCACACTGAGTCAGCCCTTAACCCCAGTGTGCAGAAATTGTCACAACGTGTTTTTCAGCAGAAATAAACACGTTTTGGCAACTTTGGTCACCACCATGTAACTTATAGGGCAGGAACAGCACAGTTTTCAAAACGTGTTTTTCAGCTCGAAATAAACGCCATTTCTCAGCACTTGGAATCGCAGTGTAACTGCCTGGCTCCGAAGAGCACACTGAGTCAGCCCTTAACCCCAGTGATCAGAAATTTTCACAACATGTTTTTCAGCAGAAATAAACACGTTTTGGCAACTTTGGTCACCACCATGTAACTTATAGGGAAGGAATAGCACAGTTTTCAAAACGTGTTTTTCAGCCCGAAATAAACGCGTTTTCTCAGCCCTTGGAATCGCAGTGTAACTGCCTGGCTCAGAAGAGCACACTGAGTCAGCCCTTAACCCCAGTGATCAGAAATTGTCACAACGTGTTTTTCAGCAGAAATAAACACGTTTTGGCAACTTTGGTCACCACCATGTAACTTATAGGGCAGGAACAGCACAGTTTTCAAAACGTGTTTTTCAGCCCGAAATAAACGCGTTTTCTCAGCCCTTGGAATCGCAGTGTAACTGCCTGGCTCAGAAGAGCACACTGAGTCAGCCCTTAACCCCAGTGTGCAGAAATTGTCACAACTTGTTTTTCAGCAGAAATAAACACGTTTTGGCAACTTTGGTCACCACCATGTAACTTATAGGGCTGGAACAACACAGTTTTCAAAACGTGTTTTTCAGCCCGAAATAAACGCGTTTTCTCAGCCCTTGGAATCGCAGTGTAACTGCCTGGCTCAGAAGAGCACACTGAGTCAGCCCTTAACCCCAGTGTGCAGAAATTGTCACAACGTGTTTTTCAGCAGAAATAAACACGTTTTGGCAACTTTGGTCACCACCATGTAACTTATAGGGCAGGAACAGCACAGTTTTCAAAACGTGTTTTTCAGCTCGAAATAAACGCCATTTCTCAGCCCTTGGAATCGCAGTGTAACTGCCTGGCTCCAAAGAGCACACTGAGTCAGCCCTTAACCCCAGTGATCAGAAATTGTCACAACGTGTTTTTCAGCAGAAATAAACACGTTTTGGCAACTTTGGTCACCACCATGTAACTTATAGGGAAGGAATAGCACAGTTTTCAAAACGTGTTTTTCAGCCCGAAATAAACGCGTTTTCTCAGCCCTTGGAATCGCAGAGTAACTGCCTGGCTCAGAAGAGCACACTGAGTCAGCCCTTAACCCCAGTGATCAGAAATTGTCACAACGTGTTTTTAAGCAGAAATAAACACGTTTTGGCAACTTTGGTCACCACCATGTAACTTATAGGGCAGGAACAGCACAGTTTTCAAAACGTGTTTTTCAGCCCGAAATAAACGCGTTTTCTCAGCCCTTGGAATCGCAGTGTAACTGCCTGGCTCAGAAGAGCACACTGAGTCAGCCCTTAACCCCAGTGTGCAGAAATTGTCACAACGTGTTTTTCAGCAGAAATAAACATGTTTTGGCAACTTTGGTCACCACCATGTAACTTATAGGGCAGGAACAGCACAGTTTTCAAAACGTGTTTTTCAGCCCGAAATAAACGCGTTTTCTCAGCCCTTGGAATCGCAGTGTAACTGCCTGGCTCAGAAGAGCACACAGAGTCAGCCCTTAACCCCAGTGTGCAGAAATTGTCACAACTTGTTTTTCAGCAGAAATAAACACGTTTTGGCAACTTTGGTCACCACCATGTAACTTATAGGGCTGGAACAACACAGTTTTCAAAACGTGTTTTTCAGCCCGAAATAAACACGTTTTCTCAGCCCTTGGAATCGCAGTGTAACTGCCTGGCTCAGAAGAGCACACTGAGTCAGCCCTTAACCCCAGTGTGCAGAAATTGTCACAACGTGTTTTTCAGCAGAAATAAACACGTTATGGCAACTTTGGTCACCACCATGTAACTTATAGGGCAGGAACAGCACAGTTTTCAAAACGTGTTTTTCAGCTCGAAATAAACGCCATTTCTCAGCCCTTGGAATCGCAGTGTAACTGCCTGGCTCAGAAGAGCACACTGAGTCAGCCCTTAACCCCAGTGTGCAGAAATTGTCACAACGTGTTTTTAAGCAGAAATAAACACGTTTTGGAAACTTTGGTCACCACCATGTAACTTATAGGGCAGGAACAGCACAGTTTTCAAAACGTGTTTTTCAGCTCGAAATAAACGCCATTTCTCAGCCCTTGGAATCGCAGTGTAACTGCCTGGCTCCAAAGAGCACACTGAGTCAGCCCTTAACCCCAGTGATCAGAAATTGTCACAACGTGTTTTTCAGCAGAAATAAACACGTTTTGGCAACTTTGGTCACCACCATGTAACTTATAGGGAAGGAATAGCACAGTTTTCAAAACGTGTTTTTCAGCCCGAAATAAACGCGTTTTCTCAGCCCTTGGAATCGCAGTGTAACTGCCTGGCTCAGAAGAGCACACTGAGTCAGCCCTTAACCCCAGTGATCAGAAATTGTCACAACGTGTTTTTCAGCAGAAATAAACACGTTTTGGCAACTTTGGTCACC
Source organism: Atractosteus spatula (assembly GCF_055471065.1). Lineage (NCBI taxonomy): Eukaryota > Metazoa > Chordata > Actinopteri > Semionotiformes > Lepisosteidae > Atractosteus > Atractosteus spatula. The sequence goes on along the minus strand of NC_142721.1, from coordinate 18,919,939 downwards.
ACCATGTAACTTATAGGGAAGGAATAGCACAGTTTTCAAAACGTGTTTTTCAGCCCGAAATAAACGCGTTTTCTCAGCCCTTGGAATCGCACTGTAACTGCCTGGCTCAGAAGAGCACACTAAGTCAGCCCTTAACCCCAGTGTGCAGAAATTGTCACAACTTGTTTTTCAGCAGAAATAAACATGTTTTGGCAACTTTGGTCACCACCATGTAACTTATAGGGCAGGAACAGCACAGTTTTCAAAACGTGTTTTTCAGCCCGAAATAAACGCGTTTTCTCAGCCCTTGGAATCGCAGTGTAACTGCCTGGCTCAGAAGAGCACACTGAGTCAGCCCTTAACCCCAGTGTGCAGAAATTGTCACAACGTGTTTTTCAGCAGAAATAAACACGTTTTGGCAACTTTGGTCACCACCATGTAACTTATAGGGCAGGAACAGCACAGTTTTCAAAACGTGTTTTTCAGCCCGAAATAAATGCGTTTTCTCAGCCCTTGGAATCGCAGTGTAACTGCCTGGCTCAGAAGAGCACACTGAGTCAGCCCTTAACTCCAGTGTGCAGAAATTGTCACAACTTGTTTTTCAGCAGAAATAAACACGTTTTGGCAACTTTGGTCACCACCATGTAACTTATAGGGCTGGAACAACACAGTTTTCAAAACGTGTTTTTCAGCCCGAAATAAACGCGTTTTCTCAGCCCTTGGAATCGCAGTGTAACTGCCTGGCTCAGAAGAGCACACTGAATCAGCCCTTAACCCCAGGGTGCAGAAATTGTCACAACGTGTTTTTCAGCAGAAATAAACACGTTTTGGCAACTTTGGTCACCACCATGTAACTTATAGGGCAGGAACAGCACAGTTTTCAAAACGTGTTTTTCAGCTCGAAATAAACGCCATTTCTCAGCCCTTGGAATCGCAGTGTAACTGCCTGGCTCCAAAGAGCACCCTGAGTCAGCCCTTAACCCCAGTGATCAGAAATTGTCACAACGTGTTTTTCAGCAGAAATAAACACGTTTTGGCAACTTTGGTCACCACCATGTAACTTATAGGGAAGGAATAGCACAGTTTTCAAAACGTGTTTTTCAGCCCGAAATAAACGCGTTTTCTCAGCCCTTGGAATCGCAGTGTAACTGCCTGGCTCAGAAGAGCACACTGAGTCAGCCCTTAACCCCAGTGATCAGAAATTGTCACAACGTGTTTTTCAGCAGAAATAAACACGTTTTGGCAACTTTGGTCACCACCATGTAACTTATAGGGAAGGAATAGCACAGTTTTCAAAACGTGTTTTTCAGCCCGAAATAAACGCGTTTTCTCAGCCCTTGGAATCGCAGTGTAACTGCCTGGCTCAGAAGAGCACACTAAGTCAGCCCTTAACCCCAGTGTGCAGAAATTGTCACAACTTGTTTTTCAGCAGAATTAAACATGTTTTGGCAACTTTAGTCACCACCATGTAACTTATAGGGCAGGAACAGCACAGTTTTCAAAACATGTTTTTTAGCCCGAAATAAACGCGTTTTCTCAGCCCTTGGAATCGCAGTGTAACTGCCTGGCTCAGAAGAGCACACTGAGTCAGCCCTTAACCCCAGTGTGCAGAAATTGTCACAACGTGTTTTTCAGCAGAAATAAACACGTTTTGGCAACTTTGGTCACCACCATGTAACTTATAGGGCAGGAACAGCACAGTTTTCAAAACGTGCTTTCAGCCCGAAATAAACGTGTTTTCTCAGCCCTTGGAATCGCAGTGTAACTGCCTGGCTCAGAAGAGCACACTGAGTCAGCCCTTAACCCCAGTGTGCAGAAATTGTCACAACGTGTTTTTTCAGCAGAAATAAACATGTTTTGGCAACTTTGGTCACCACCATGTAACTTATAGGGCAGGAACAGCACAGTTTTCAAAACGTGTTTTTCAGCCCGAAATAAACGCGTTTTCTCAGCCCTTGGAATCGCAGTGTAACTGCCTGGCTCAGAAGAGCACACAGAGTCAGCCCTTAACCCCAGTGTGCAGAAATTGTCACAACGTGTTTTTCAGCAGAAATAAACACGTTTTGGCAACTTTGGTCACCACCATGTAACTTATAGGGCTGGAACAACACAGTTTTCAAAACGTGTTTTTCAGCCCGAAATAAACGCGTTTTCTCAGCCCTTGGAATCGCAGTGTAACTGCCTGGCTCAGAAGAGCACACTAAGTCAGCCCTTAACCCCAGTGTGCAGAAATTGTCACAACTTGTTTTTCAGCAGAAATAAACATGTTTTGCCAACTTTGGTCACCACCATGTAACTTATAGGGCAGGAACAGCACAGTTTTCAAAACGTGTTTTTTAGCCCGAAATAAACGCGTTTTCTCAGCCCTTGGAATCGCAGTGTAACTGCCTGGCTCAGAAGAGCACACTGAGTCAGCCCTTAACCCCAGTGTGCAGAAATTGTCACAACGTGTTTTTCAGCAGAAATAAACACGTTTTGGCAACTTTGGTCACCACCATGTAACTTATAGGGCAGGAACAGCACAGTTTTCAAAACGTGTTTTTCAGCCCGAAATAAACGTGTTTTCTCAGCCCTTGGAATCGCAGTGTAACTGCCTGGCTCAGAAGAGCACACTGAGTCAGCCCTTAACCCCAGTGTGCAGAAATTGTCACAACGTGTTTTTCAGCAGAAATAAACACGTTTTGGCAACTTTGGTCACCACCATGTAACTTATAGGGCTGGAACAACACAGTTTTCAAAACGTGTTTTTCAGCCCGAAATAAACGCGATTTCTCAGCCCTTGGAATCGCAGTGTAACTGCCTGGCTCAGAAGAGCACACTGAATCAGCCCTTAACCCCAGTGTGCAGAAATTGTCACAACGTGTTTTTCAGCAGAAATAAACACGTTTCGGCAACTTTGGTCACCACCATGTAACTTATAGGGCAGGAACAGCACAGTTTTCAAAACGTGTTTTTCAGCCCGAAATAAACGCGTTTTCTCAGCCCTTGGAATCGCAGTGTAACTGCCTGGCTCAGAAGAGCACACTGAGTCAACTCTTAACCCCAGTGTGCAGAAATTGTCACAACGTGTTTTTCAGCAGAAATAAACACGTTTCGGCAACTTTGGTCACCACCATGTAACTTATAGGGCAGGAACAGCACAGTTTTCAAAACGTGTTTTTCAGCCCGAAATAAACGCGTTTTCTCAGCCCTTGGAATCGCAGTGTAACTGCCTGGCTCCAAAGAGCACACTGAGTCAGCCCTTAACCCCAGTGATCAGAAATTGTCACAACGTGTTTTTCAGCAGAAATAAACACGTTTTGGCAACTTTGGTCACCACCATATAACTTATAGGGAAGGAATAGCACAGTTTTCAAAACGTGTTTTTCAGCCCGAAATAAACGCGTTTTCTCAGCCCTTGGAATCGCAGTGTAACTGCCTGGCTCAGAAGAGCACACTGAGTCGGCCCTTAACCCCAGTGTGCAGAAATTGTCACAACGTGTTTTTCAGCAGAAATAAACATGTTTTGGCAACTTTGGTCACCACCATGTAACTTATAGGGCAGGAACAGCACAGTTTTCAAAACGTGTTTTTCAGCCCGAAATAAACGCGTTTTCTCAGCCCTTGGAATCGCAGTGTAACTGCCTGGCTCAGAAGAGCACACTGAATCAGCCCTTAACCCCAGTGTGCAGAAATTGTCACAACGTGTTTTTCAGCAGAAATAAACACGTTTCGGCAACTTTGGTCACCACCATGTAACTTATAGGGCAGGAACAGCACAGTTTTCAAAACGTGTTTTTCAGCCCGAAATAAACGCGTTTTCTCAGCCCTTGGAATCGCAGTGTAACTGCCTGGCTCAGAAGAGCACACTGAGTCAGCCCTTAACCCCATTGTGCAGAAATTGTCACAACGTGTTTTTAAGCAGAAATAAACACGTTTTGGCAACTTTGGTCACCACCATGTAACTTATAGGGCAGGAACAGCACAGTTTTCAAAACGTGTTTTTCAGCTCGAAATAAACGCCATTTCTCAGCCCTTGGAATCGCAGTGTAACTGTCTGGCTCCAAAGAGCACACTGAGTCAGCCCTTAACCCCAGTGATCAGAAATTGTCACAACGTGTTTTTCAGCAGAAATAAACACGTTTTGGCAACTTTGGTCACCACCATGTAACTTATAGGGAAGGAATAGCACAGTTTTCAAAACGTGTTTTTCAGCCCGAAATAAACGCGTTTTCTCAGCCCTTGGAATCGCAGTGTAACTGCCTGGCTCAGAAGAGCACACTGAGTCAGCCCTTAACCCCAGTGATCAGAAATTGTCACAACGTGTTTTTCAGCAGAAATAAACACGTTTTGGCAACTTTGGTCACCACCATGTAACTTATAGGGAAGGAATAGCACAGTTTTCAAAACGTGTTTTTCAGCCCGAAATAAACGCGTTTTCTCAGCCCTTGGAATCGCACTGTAACTGCCTGGCTCAGAAGAGCACACTAAGTCAGCCCTTAACCCCAGTGTGCAGAAATTGTCACAACTTGTTTTTCAGCAGAAATAAACATGTTTTGGCAACTTTGGTCACCACCATGTAACTTATAGGGCAGGAACAGCACAGTTTTCAAAACGTGTTTTTTAGCCCGAAATAAACGCGTTTTCTCAGCCCTTGGAATCGCAGTGTAACTGCCTGGCTCAGAAGAGCACACTGAGTCAGCCCTTAACCCCAGTGTGCAGAAATTGTCACAACGTGTTTTTCAGCAGAAATAAACACGTTTTGGCAACTTTGGTCACCACCATGTAACTTATAGGGCAGGAACAGCACAGTTTTCAAAACGTGTTTTTCAGCCCGAAATAAACGTGTTTTCTCAGCCCTTGGAATCGCAGTGTAACTGCCTGGCTCAGAAGAGCACACTGAGTCAGCCCTTAACCCCAGTGTGCAGAAATTGTCACAACGTGTTTTTCAGCAGAAATAAACATGTTTTGGCAACTTTGGTCACCACCATGTAACTTATAGGGCAGGAACAGCACAGTTTTCAAAACGTGTTTTTCAGCCCGAAATAAACGCGTTTTCTCAGCCCTTGGAATCGCAGTGTAACTGCCTGGCTCAGAAGAGCACACTGAGTCAGCCCTTAACCCCAGTGTGCAGAAATTGTCACAACTTGTTTTTCAGCAGAAATAAACACGTTTTGGCAACTTTGGTCACCACCATGTAACTTATAGGGCTGGAACAACACAGTTTTCAAAACGTGTTTTTCAGCCCGAAATAAACGCGTTTTCTCATCCCTTGGAATCGCAGTGTAACTGCCTGGCTCAGAAGAGCACACTGAATCAGCCCTTAACCCCAGGGTGCAGAAATTGTCACAACGTGTTTTTCAGCAGAAATAAACACGTTTCGGCAACTTTGGTCACCACCATGTAACTTATAGGGCAGGAACAGCACAGTTTTCAAAACGTGTTTTTCAGCCCGAAATAAACGCGTTTTCTCAGCCCTTGGAATCGCAGTGTAACTGCCTGGCTCAGAAGAGCACACTGAGTCAGCCCTTAACCCCAGTGTGCAGAAATTGTCACAACGTGTTTTTCAGCAGAAATAAACACGTTTTGGCAACTTTGGTCACCACCATGTAACTTATAGGGCAGGAACAGCACAGTTTTCAAAACGTGTTTTTCAGCTCGAAATAAACGCCATTTCTCAGCCCTTGGAATCGCAGTGTAACTGCCTGGCTCCAAAGAGCACACTGAGTCAGCCCTTAACCCCAGTGATCAGAAATTGTCACAACGTGTTTTTCAGCAGAAATAAACACGTTTTGGCAACTTTGGTCACCACCATGTAACTTATAGGGAAGGAATAGCACAGTTTTCAAAACGTGTTTTTCAGCCCGAAATAAACGCGTTTTCTCAGCCCTTGGAATCGCAGAGTAACTGCCTGGCTCAGAAGAGCACACTGAGTCAGCCCTTAACCCCAGTGATCAGAAATTGTCACAACGTGTTTTTAAGCAGAAATAAACACGTTTTGGCAACTTTGGTCACCACCATGTAACTTATAGGGCAGGAACAGCACAGTTTTCAAAACGTGTTTTTCAGCCCGAAATAAACGCGTTTTCTCAGCCCTTGGAATCGCAGTGTAACTGCCTGGCTCAGAAGAGCACACTGAGTCAGCCCTTAACCCCAGTGTGCAGAAATTGTCACAACGTGTTTTTCAGCAGAAATAAACATGTTTTGGCAACTTTGGTCACCACCATGTAACTTATAGGGCAGGAACAGCACAGTTTTCAAAACGTGTTTTTCAGCCCGAAATAAACGCGTTTTCTCAGCCCTTGGAATCGCAGTGTAACTGCCTGGCTCAGAAGAGCACACAGAGTCAGCCCTTAACCCCAGTGTGCAGAAATTGTCACAACTTGTTTTTCAGCAGAAATAAACACGTTTTGGCAACTTTGGTCACCACCATGTAACTTATAGGGCTGGAACAACACAGTTTTCAAAACGTGTTTTTCAGCCCGAAATAAACACGTTTTCTCAGCCCTTGGAATCGCAGTGTAACTGCCTGGCTCAGAAGAGCACACTGAGTCAGCCCTTAACCCCAGTGTGCAGAAATTGTCACAACGTGTTTTTCAGCAGAAATAAACACGTTATGGCAACTTTGGTCACCACCATGTAACTTATAGGGCAGGAACAGCACAGTTTTCAAAACGTGTTTTTCAGCTCGAAATAAACGCCATTTCTCAGCCCTTGGAATCGCAGTGTAACTGCCTTGCTCCAAAGAGCACACTGAGTCAGCCCTTAACCCCAGTGATCAGAAATTGTCACAACGTGTTTTTCAGCAGAAATAAACACGTTTTGGCAACTTTGGTCACCACCATGTAACTTATAGGGAAGGAATAGCACAGTTTTCAAAACGTGTTTTTCAGCTCGAAATAAACGCGTTTTCTCAGCCCTTGGAATCGCAGTGTAACTGCCTGGCTCAGAAGAGCACACTGAGTCAGCCCTTAACCCCAGTGATCAGAAATTGTCACAACGTGTTTTTCAGCAGAAATAAACACGTTTTGGCAACTTTGGTCACCACCATGTAACTTATAGGGAAGGAATAGCACAGTTTTCAAAACGTGTTTTTCAGCCCGAAATAAACGCGTTTTCTCAGCCCTTGGAATCGCAGTGTAACTGCCTGGCTCAGAAGAGCACACTAAGTCAGCCCTTAACCCCAGTGTGCAGAAATTGTCACAACTTGTTTTTCAGCAGAAATAAACATGTTTTGGCAACTTTGGTCACCACCATGTAACTTATAGGGCAGGAACAGCACAGTTTTCAAAACGTGTTTTTTAGCCCGAAATAAACGCGTTTTCTCAGCCCTTGGAATCGCAGTGTAACTGCCTGGCTCAGAAGAGCACACTGAGTCAGCCCTTAACCCCAGTGTGCAGAAATTGTCACAACGTGTTTTTCAGCAGAAATAAACACGTTTTGGCAACTTTGGTCACCACCATGTAACTTATAGGGCAGGAACAGCACAGTTTTCAAAACGTGTTTTTCAGCCCGAAATAAACGTGTTTTCTCAGCCCTTGGAATCGCAGTGTAACTGCCTGGCTCAGAAGAGCACACTGAGTCAGCCCTTAACCCCAGTGTGCAGAAATTGTCACAACGTGTTTTTTCAGCAGAAATAAACATGTTTTGGCAACTTTGGTCACCACCATGTAACTTATAGGGCAGGAACAGCACAGTTTTCAAAACGTGTTTTTCAGCCCGAAATAAACGCGTTTTCTCAGCCCTTGGAATCGCAGTGTAACTGCCTGGCTCAGAAGAGCTCACTGAGTCAGCCCTTAACCCCAGTGTGCAGAAATTGTCACAACTTGTTTTTCAGCAGAAATAAACACGTTTTGGCAACTTTGGTCACCACCATGTAACTTATAGGGCTGGAACAACACAGTTTTCAAAACGTGTTTTTCAGCCCGAAATAAACGCGTTTTCTCAGCCCTTGGAATCGCAGTGTAACTGCCTGGCTCAGAAGAGCACACTGAATCAGCCCTTAACCCCAGTGTGCAGAAATTGTCACAACGTGTTTTTCAGCAGAAATAAACACGTTTTGGCAACTTTGGTCACCACCATGTAACTTATAGGGCAGGAACAGCACAGTTTTCAAAACGTGTTTTTCAGCCCGAAATAAACGCGTTTTCTCAGCCCTTGGAATCGCAGTGTAACTGCCTGGCTCAGAAGAGCACACTGAGTCAGCCCTTAACCCCAGTGTGCAGAAATTGTCACAACGTGTTTTTAAGCAGAAATAAACACGTTTTGGCAACTTTGGTCACCACCATGTAACTTATAGGGCAGGAACAGCACAGTTTTCAAAACGTGTTTTTCAGCTCGAAATAAACGCCATTTCTCAGCCCTTGGAATCGCAGTGTAACTGCCTGGCTCCAAAGAGCACACTGAGTCAGCCCTTAACCCCAGTGATCAGAAATTGTCACAACGTGTTTTTCAGCAGAAATAAACACGTTTTGGCAACTTTGGTCACCACCATGTAACTTATAGGGAAGGAATAGCACAGTTTTCAAAACGTGTTTTTCAGCCCGAAATAAACGCGTTTTCTCAGCCCTTGGAATCGCAGAGTAACTGCCTGGCTCAGAAGAGCACACTGAGTCAGCCCTTAACCCCAGTGATCAGAAATTGTCACAACGTGTTTTTAAGCAGAAATAAACACGTTTTGGCAACTTTGGTCACCACCATGTAACTTATAGGGCAGGAACAGCACAGTTTTCAAAACGTGTTTTTCAGCCCGAAATAAACGCGTTTTCTCAGCCCTTGGAATCGCAGTGTAACTGCCTGGCTCAGAAGAGCACACTGAGTCAGCCCTTAACCCCAGTGTGCAGAAATTGTCACAACGTGTTTTTCAGCAGAAATAAACATGTTTTGGCAACTTTGGTCACCACCATGTAACTTATAGGGCAGGAACAGCACAGTTTTCAAAACGTGTTTTTCAGCCCGAAATAAACGCGTTTTCTCAGCCCTTGGAATCGCAGTGTAACTGCCTGGCTCAGAAGAGCACACAGAGTCAGCCCTTAACCCCAGTGTGCAGAAATTGTCACAACTTGTTTTTCAGCAGAAATAAACACGTTTTGGCAACTTTGGTCACCACCATGTAACTTATAGGGCTGGAACAACACAGTTTTCAAAACGTGTTTTTCAGCCCGAAATAAACACGTTTTCTCAGCCCTTGGAATCGCAGTGTAACTGCCTGGCTCAGAAGAGCACACTGAGTCAGCCCTTAACCCCAGTGTGCAGAAATTGTCACAACGTGTTTTTCAGCAGAAATAAACACGTTATGGCAACTTTGGTCACCACCATGTAACTTATAGGGCAGGAACAGCACAGTTTTCAAAACGTGTTTTTCAGCTCGAAATAAACGCCATTTCTCAGCCCTTGGAATCGCAGTGTAACTGCCTTGCTCCAAAGAGCACACTGAGTCAGCCCTTAACCCCAGTGATCAGAAATTGTCACAACGTGTTTTTCAGCAGAAATAAACACGTTTTGGCAACTTTGGTCACCACCATGTAACTTATAGGGAAGGAATAGCACAGTTTTCAAAACGTGTTTTTCAGCTCGAAATAAACGCGTTTTCTCAGCCCTTGGAATCGCAGTGTAACTGCCTGGCTCAGAAGAGCACACTGAGTCAGCCCTTAACCCCAGTGATCAGAAATTGTCACAACGTGTTTTTCAGCAGAAATAAACACGTTTTGGCAACTTTGGTCACCACCATGTAACTTATAGGGAAGGAATAGCACAGTTTTCAAAACGTGTTTTTCAGCCCGAAATAAACGCGTTTTCTCAGCCCTTGGAATCGCAGTGTAACTGCCTGGCTCAGAAGAGCACACTAAGTCAGCCCTTAACCCCAGTGTGCAGAAATTGTCACAACTTGTTTTTCAGCAGAAATAAACATGTTTTGGCAACTTTGGTCACCACCATGTAACTTATAGGGCAGGAACAGCACAGTTTTCAAAACGTGTTTTTTAGCCCGAAATAAACGCGTTTTCTCAGCCCTTGGAATCGCAGTGTAACTGCCTGGCTCAGAAGAGCACACTGAGTCAGCCCTTAACCCCAGTGTGCAGAAATTGTCACAACGTGTTTTTCAGCAGAAATAAACACGTTTTGGCAACTTTGGTCACCACCATGTAACTTATAGGGCAGGAACAGCACAGTTTTCAAAACGTGTTTTTCAGCCCGAAATAAACGTGTTTTCTCAGCCCTTGGAATCGCAGTGTAACTGCCTGGCTCAGAAGAGCACACTGAGTCAGCCCTTAACCCCAGTGTGCAGAAATTGTCACAACGTGTTTTTTCAGCAGAAATAAACATGTTTTGGCAACTTTGGTCACCACCATGTAACTTATAGGGCAGGAACAGCACAGTTTTCAAAACGTGTTTTTCAGCCCGAAATAAACGCGTTTTCTCAGCCCTTGGAATCGCAGTGTAACTGCCTGGCTCAGAAGAGCTCACTGAGTCAGCCCTTAACCCCAGTGTGCAGAAATTGTCACAACTTGTTTTTCAGCAGAAATAAACACGTTTTGGCAACTTTGGTCACCACCATGTAACTTATAGGGCTGGAACAACACAGTTTTCAAAACGTGTTTTTCAGCCCGAAATAAACGCGTTTTCTCAGCCCTTGGAATCGCAGTGTAACTGCCTGGCTCAGAAGAGCACACTGAATCAGCCCTTAACCCCAGTGTGCAGAAATTGTCACAACGTGTTTTTCAGCAGAAATAAACACGTTTTGGCAACTTTGGTCACCACCATGTAACTTATAGGGCAGGAACAGCACAGTTTTCAAAACGTGTTTTTCAGCCCGAAATAAACGCGTTTTCTCAGCCCTTGGAATCGCAGTGTAACTGCCTGGCTCAGAAGAGCACACTGAGTCAGCCCTTAACCCCAGTGTGCAGAAATTGTCACAACGTGTTTTTAAGCAGAAATAAACACGTTTTGGCAACTTTGGTCACCACCATGTAACTTATAGGGCAGGAACAGCACAGTTTTCAAAACGTGTTTTTCAGCTCGAAATAAACGCCATTTCTCAGCCCTTGGAATCGCAGTGTAACTGCCTGGCTCCAAAGAGCACACTGAGTCAGCCCTTAACCCCAGTGATCAGAAATTGTCACAACGTGTTTTTCAGCAGAAATAAACACGTTTTGGCAACTTTGGTCACCACCATGTAACTTATAGGGAAGGAATAGCACAGTTTTCAAAACGTGTTTTTCAGCCCGAAATAAACGCGTTTTCTCAGCCCTTGGAATCGCAGTGTAACTGCCTGGCTCAGAAGAGCACACTGAGTCAGCCCTTAACCCCAGTGATCAGAAATTGTCACAACGTGTTTTTCAGCAGAAATAAACACGTTTTGGCAACTTTGGTCACCACCATGTAACTTATAGGGAAGGAATAGCACAGTTTTCAAAACGTGTTTTTCAGCCCGAAATAAACGCGTTTTCTCAGCCCTTGGAATCGCAGTGTAACTGCCTGGCTCAGAAGAGCACACTAAGTCAGCCCTTAACCCCAGTGTGCAGAAATTGTCACAACTTGTTTTTCAGCAGAAATAAACACGTTTTGGCAACTTTGGTCACCACCATGTAACTTATAGGGCTGGAACAACACAGTTTTCAAAACGTGTTTTTCAGCCCGAAATAAACGCGTTTTCTCAGCCCTTGGAATCGCAGTGTAACTGCCTGGCTCAGAAGAGCACACTGAGTCAGCCCTTAACCCCAGTGTGCAGAAATTGTCACAACGTGTTTTTCAGCAGAAATAAACACGTTTTGGCAACTTTGGTCACCACCATGTAACTTATAGGGCAGGAACAGCACAGTTTTCAAAACGTGTTTTTCAGCCCGAAATAAACGCGTTTTCTCAGCCCTTGGAATCGCAGTGTAACTGCCTGGCTCAGAAGAGCACACTGAGTCAGCCCTTAACCCCAGTGTGCAGAAATTGTCACAACGTGTTTTTCAGCAGAAATAAACACGTTTTGGCAACTTTGGTCACCACCATGTAACTTATAGGGCAGGAACAGCACAGTTTTCAAAACGTGTTTTTCAGCTCGAAATAAACGCCATTTCTCAGCACTTGGAATCGCAGTGTAACTGCCTGGCTCCGAAGAGCACACTGAGTCAGCCCTTAACCCCAGTGATCAGAAATTTTCACAACGTGTTTTTCAGCAGAAATAAACACGTTTTGGCAACTTTGGTCACCACCATGTAACTTATAGGGAAGGAATAGCACAGTTTTCAAAACGTGTTTTTCAGCCCGAAATAAACGCGTTTTCTCAGCCCTTGGAATCGCAGTGTAACTGCCTGGCTCAGAAGAGCACACTGAGTCAGCCCTTAACCCCAGTGATCAGAAATTGTCACAACGTGTTTTTCAGCAGAAATAAACACGTTTTGGCAACTTTGGTCACCACCATGTAACTTATAGGGCAGGAACAGCACAGTTTTCAAAACGTGTTTTTCAGCCCGAAATAAACGCGTTTTCTCAGCCCTTGGAATCGCAGTGTAACTGCCTGGCTCAGAAGAGCACACTGAGTCAGCCCTTAACCCCAGTGTGCAGAAATTGTCACAACGTGTTTTTAAGCAGAAATAAACACGTTTTGGCAACTTTGGTCACCACCATGTAACTTATAGGGCAGGAACAGCACAGTTTTCAAAACGTGTTTTTCAGCTCGAAATAAACGCCATTTCTCAGCCCTTGGAATCGCAGTGTAACTGCCTGGCTCCAAAGAGCACACTGAGTCAGCCCTTAACCCCAGTGATCAGAAATTGTCACAACGTGTTTTTCAGCAGAAATAAACACGTTTTGGCAACTTTGGTCACCACCATGTAACTTATAGGGAAGGAATAGCACAGTTTTCAAAACGTGTTTTTCAGCCCGAAATAAACGCGTTTTCTCAGCCCTTGGAATCGCAGTGTAACTGCCTGGCTCAGAAGAGCACACTGAGTCAGCCCTTAACCCCAGTGATCAGAAATTGTCACAACGTGTTTTTCAGCAGAAATAAACACGTTTTGGCAACTTTGGTCACCACCATGTAACTTATAGGGAAGGAATAGCACAGTTTTCAAAACGTGTTTTTCAGCCCGAAATAAACGCGTTTTCTCAGCCCTTGGAATCGCAGTGTAACTGCCTGGCTCAGAAGAGCACACTAAGTCAGCCCTTAACCCCAGTGTGCAGAAATTGTCACAACTTGTTTTTCAGCAGAAATAAACACGTTTTGGCAACTTTGGTCACCACCATGTAACTTATAGGGCTGGAAAAACACAGTTTTCAAAACGTGTTTTTCAGCCCGAAATAAACGCGTTTTCTCAGCCCTTGGAATCGCAGTGTAACTGCCTGGCTCAGAAGAGCACACTGAGTCAGCCCTTAACCCCAGTGATCAGAAATTGTCACAACGTGTTTTTCAGCAGAAATAAACACGTTTTGGCAACTTTGGTCACCACCATGTAACTTATAGGGAAGGAATAGCACAGTTTTCAAAACGTGTTTTTCAGCCCGAAATAAACGCGTTTTCTCAGCCCTTGGAATCGCAGTGTAACTGCCTGGCTCAGAAGAGCACACTAAGTCAGCCCTTAACCCCAGTGTGCAGAAATTGTCACAACTTGTTTTTCAGCAGAATTAAACATGTTTTGGCAACTTTAGTCACCACCATGTAACTTATAGGGCAGGAACAGCACAGTTTTCAAAACATGTTTTTTAGCCCGAAATAAACGCGTTTTCTCAGCCCTTGGAATCGCAGTGTAACTGCCTGGCTCAGAAGAGCACACTGAGTCAGCCCTTAACCCCAGTGTGCAGAAATTGTCACAACGTGTTTTTCAGCAGAAATAAACACGTTTTGGCAACTTTGGTCACCACCATGTAACTTATAGGGCAGGAACAGCACAGTTTTCAAAACGTGCTTTCAGCCCGAAATAAACGTGTTTTCTCAGCCCTTGGAATCGCAGTGTAACTGCCTGGCTCAGAAGAGCACACTGAGTCAGCCCTTAACCCCAGTGTGCAGAAATTGTCACAACGTGTTTTTTCAGCAGAAATAAACATGTTTTGGCAACTTTGGTCACCACCATGTAACTTATAGGGCAGGAACAGCACAGTTTTCAAAACGTGTTTTTCAGCCCGAAATAAAAGCGTTTTCTCAGCCCTTGGAATCGCAGTGTAACTGCCTGGCTCAGAAGAGCACACAGAGTCAGCCCTTAACCCCAGTGTGCAGAAATTGTCACAACGTGTTTTTCAGCAGAAATAAACACGTTTTGGCAACTTTGGTCACCACCATGTAACTTATAGGGCTGGAACAACACAGTTTTCAAAACGTGTTTTTCAGCCCGAAATAAACGCGTTTTCTCAGCCCTTGGAATCGCAGTGTAACTGCCTGGCTCAGAAGAGCACACTAAGTCAGCCCTTAACCCCAGTGTGCAGAAATTGTCACAACTTGTTTTTCAGCAGAAATAAACATGTTTTGCCAACTTTGGTCACCACCATGTAACTTATAGGGCAGGAACAGCACAGTTTTCAAAACGTGTTTTTTAGCCCGAAATAAACGCGTTTTCTCAGCCCTTGGAATCGCAGTGTAACTGCCTGGCTCAGAAGAGCACACTGAGTCAGCCCTTAACCCCAGTGTGCAGAAATTGTCACAACGTGTTTTTCAGCAGAAATAAACACGTTTTGGCAACTTTGGTCACCACCATGTAACTTATAGGGCAGGAACAGCACAGTTTTCAAAACGTGTTTTTCAGCCCGAAATAAACGTGTTTTCTCAGCCCTTGGAATCGCAGTGTAACTGCCTGGCTCAGAAGAGCACACTGAGTCAGCCCTTAACCCCAGTGTGCAGAAATTGTCACAACGTGTTTTTCAGCAGAAATAAACACGTTTTGGCAACTTTGGTCACCACCATGTAACTTATAGGGCTGGAACAACACAGTTTTCAAAACGTGTTTTTCAGCCCGAAATAAACGCGATTTCTCAGCCCTTGGAATCGCAGTGTAACTGCCTGGCTCAGAAGAGCACACTGAATCAGCCCTTAACCCCAGTGTGCAGAAATTGTCACAACGTGTTTTTCAGCAGAAATAAACACGTTTCGGCAACTTTGGTCACCACCATGTAACTTATAGGGCAGGAACAGCACAGTTTTCAAAACGTGTTTTTCAGCCCGAAATAAACGCGTTTTCTCAGCCCTTGGAATCGCAGTGTAACTGCCTGGCTCAGAAGAGCACACTGAGTCAACTCTTAACCCCAGTGTGCAGAAATTGTCACAACGTGTTTTTCAGCAGAAATAAACACGTTTCGGCAACTTTGGTCACCACCATGTAACTTATAGGGCAGGAACAGCACAGTTTTCAAAACGTGTTTTTCAGCCCGAAATAAACGCGTTTTCTCAGCCCTTGGAATCGCAGTGTAACTGCCTGGCTCCAAAGAGCACACTGAGTCAGCCCTTAACCCCAGTGATCAGAAATTGTCACAACGTGTTTTTCAGCAGAAATAAACACGTTTTGGCAACTTTGGTCACCACCATGTAACTTATAGGGAAGGAATAGCACAGTTTTCAAAACGTGTTTTTCAGCCCGAAATAAACGCGTTTTCTCAGCCCTTGGAATCGCAGTGTAACTGCCTGGCTCAGAAGAGCACACTGAGTCGGCCCTTAACCCCAGTGTGCAGAAATTGTCACAACGTGTTTTTCAGCAGAAATAAACATGTTTTGGCAACTTTGGTCACCACCATGTAACTTATAGGGCAGGAACAGCACAGTTTTCAAAACGTGTTTTTCAGCCCGAAATAAACGCGTTTTCTCAGCCCTTGGAATCGCACTGTAACTGCCTGGCTCAGAAGAGCACACTAAGTCAGCCCTTAACCCCAGTGTGCAGAAATTGTCACAACGTGTTTTTCAGCAGAAATAAACATGTTTTGGCAACTTTGGTCACCACCATGTAACTTATAGGGCAGGAACAGCACAGTTTTCAAAACGTGTTTTTCAGCTCGAAATAAACGCCATTTCTCAGCCCTTGGAATCGCACTGTAACTGCCTGGCTCAGAAGAGCACACTAAGTCAGCCCTTAACCCCAGTGTGCAGAAATTGTCACAACTTGTTTTTCAGCAGAAATAAACATGTTTTGGCAACTTTGGTCACCACCATGTAACTTATAGGGCAGGAACAGCACAGTTTTCAAAACGTGTTTTTTAGCCCGAAATAAACGCGTTTTCTCAGCCCTTGGAATCGCAGTGTAACTGCCTGGCTCAGAAGAGCACACTGAGTCAGCCCTTAACCCCAGTGTGCAGAAATTGTCACAACGTGTTTTTCAGCAGAAATAAACACGTTTTGGCAACTTTGGTCACCACCATGTAACTTATAGGGCAGGAACAGCACAGTTTTCAAAACGTGTTTTTCAGCCCGAAATAAACGTGTTTTCTCAGCCCTTGGAATCGCAGTGTAACTGCCTGGCTCAGAAGAGCACACTGAGTCAGCCCTTAACCCCAGTGTGCAGAAATTGTCACAACTTGTTTTTCAGCAGAAATAAACACGTTTTGGCAACTTTGGTCACCACCATGTAACTTATAGGGCTGGAACAACACAGTTTTCAAAACGTGTTTTTCAGCCCGAAATAAACGCGTTTACTCATCCCTTGGAATCGCAGTGTAACTGCCTGGCTCAGAAGAGCACACTGAATCAGCCCTTAACCCCAGGGTGCAGAAATTGTCACAACGTGTTTTTCAGCAGAAATAAACACGTTTCGGCAACTTTGGTCACCACCATGTAACTTATAGGGCAGGAACAGCACAGTTTTCAAAACGTGTTTTTCAGCCCGAAATAAACGCGTTTTCTCAGCCCTTGGAATCGCAGTGTAACTGCCTGGCTCAGAAGAGCACACTGAGTCAGCCCTTAACCCCAGTGTGCAGAAATTGTCACAACGTGTTTTTCAGCAGAAATAAACACGTTTTGGCAACTTTGGTCACCACCATGTAACTTATAGGGCAGGAACAGCACAGTTTTCAAAACGTGTTTTTCAGCTCGAAATAAACGCCATTTCTCAGCCCTTGGAATCGCAGTGTAACTGCCTGGCTCCAAAGAGCACACTGAGTCAGCCCTTAACCCCAGTGATCAGAAATTGTCACAACGTGTTTTTCAGCAGAAATAAACACGTTTTGGCAACTTTGGTCACCACCATGTAACTTATAGGGAAGGAATAGCACAGTTTTCAAAACGTGTTTTTCAGCCCGAAATAAACGCGTTTTCTCAGCCCTTGGAATCGCAGAGTAACTGCCTGGCTCAGAAGAGCACACTGAGTCAGCCCTTAACCCCAGTGATCAGAAATTGTCACAACGTGTTTTTAAGCAGAAATAAACACGTTTTGGCAACTTTGGTCACCACCATGTAACTTATAGGGCAGGAACAGCACAGTTTTCAAAACGTGTTTTTCAGCCCGAAATAAACGCGTTTTCTCAGCCCTTGGAATCGCAGTGTAACTGCCTGGCTCAGAAGAGCACACTGAGTCAGCCCTTAACCCCAGTGTGCAGAAATTGTCACAACGTGTTTTTCAGCAGAAATAAACATGTTTTGGCAACTTTGGTCACCACCATGTAACTTATAGGGCAGGAACAGCACAGTTTTCAAAACGTGTTTTTCAGCCCGAAATAAACGCGTTTTCTCAGCCCTTGGAATCGCAGTGTAACTGCCTGGCTCAGAAGAGCACACTGAGTCAGCCCTTAACCCCAGTGTGCAGAAATTGTCACAACGTGTTTTTCAGCAGAAATAAACACGTTTCGGCAACTTTGGTCACCACCATGTAACTTATAGGGCAGGAACAGCACAGTTTTCAAAACGTGTTTTTCAGCCCGAAATAAACGCGTTTTCTCAGCCCTTGGAATCGCAGTGTAACTGCCTGGCTCAGAAGAGCACACTGAGTCAGCCCTTAACCCCAGTGTGCAGAAATTGTCACAACGTGTTTTTAAGCAGAAATAAACACGTTTTGGCAACTTTGGTCACCACCATGTAACTTATAGGGCAGGAACAGCACAGTTTTCAAAACGTGTTTTTCAGCTCGAAATAAACGCCATTTCTCAGCCCTTGGAATCGCAGTGTAACTGCCTGGCTCCAAAGAGCACACTGAGTCAGCCCTTAACCCCAGTGATCAGAAATTGTCACAACGTGTTTTTCAGCAGAAATAAACACGTTTTGGCAACTTTGGTCACCACCATGTAACTTATAGGGAAGGAATAGCACAGTTTTCAAAACGTGTTTTTCAGCCCGAAATAAACGCGTTTTCTCAGCCCTTGGAATCGCAGTGTAACTGCCTGGCTCAGAAGAGCACACTGAGTCAGCCCTTAACCCCAGTGATCAGAAATTGTCACAACGTGTTTTTCAGCAGAAATAAACACGTTTTGGCAACTTTGGTCACCACCATGTAACTTATAGGGAAGGAATAGCACAGTTTTCAAAACGTGTTTTTCAGCCCGAAATAAACGCGTTTTCTCAGCCCTTGGAATCGCAGTGTAACTGCCTGGCTCAGAAGAGCACACTAAGTCAGCCCTTAACCCCAGTGTGCAGAAATTGTCACAACTTGTTTTTCAGCAGAAATAAACATGTTTTGGCAACTTTGGTCACCACCATGTAACTTATAGGGCAGGAACAGCACAGTTTTCAAAACGTGTTTTTCAGCCCGAAATAAACGTGTTTTCTCAGCCCTTGGAAACGCAGTGTAACTGCCTGGCTCAGAAGAGCACACTGAGTCAGCCCTTAACCCCAGTGTGCAGAAATTGTCACAACTTGTTTTTCAGCAGAAATAAACACGTTTTGGCAACTTTGGTCACCACCATGTAACTTATAGGGCTGGAACAACACAGTTTTCAAAACGTGTTTTTCAGCCCGAAATAAACGCGTTTTCTCAGACCTTGGAATCGCAGTGTAACTGCCTGGCTCAGAAGAGCACACTAAGTCAGCCCTTAACCCCAGTGTGCAGAAATTGTCACAACTTGTTTTTCAGCAGAAATAAACATGTTTTGGCAACTTTGGTCACCACCATGTAACTTATAGGGCAGGAACAACACAGTTTTCAAAACGTGTTTTTCAGCCCGAAATAAACGCGTTTTCTCAGCCCTTGGAATCGCAGTGTAACTGCCTGGCTCAGAAGAGCACACTGAATCAGCCCTTAACCCCAGTGTGCAGAAATTGTCACAACGTGTTTTTCAGCAGAAATAAACACGTTTCGGCAACTTTGGTCACCACCATGTAACTTATAGGGCAGGAACAGCACAGTTTTCAAAACGTGTTTTTCAGCCCGAAATAAACGCGTTTTCTCAGCCCTTGGAATCGCAGTGTAACTGCCTGGCTCAGAAGAGCACACTGAGTCAGCCCTTAACCCCAGTGTGCAGAAATTGTCACAACGTGTTTTTAAGCAGAAATAAACACGTTTTGGCAACTTTGGTCACCACCATGTAACTTATAGGGCAGGAACAGCACAGTTTTCAAAACGTGTTTTTCAGCTCGAAATAAACGCCATTTCTCAGCCCTTGGAATCGCAGTGTAACTGCCTGGCTCCAAAGAGCACACTGAGTCAGCCCTTAACCCCAGTGATCAGAAATTGTCACAACGTGTTTTTCAGCAGAAATAAACACGTTTTGGCAACTTTGGTCACCACCATGTAACTTATAGGGAAGGAATAGCACAGTTTTCAAAACGTGTTTTTCAGCCCGAAATAAACGCGTTTTCTCAGCCCTTGGAATCGCAGTGTAACTGCCTGGCTCAGAAGAGCACACTGAGTCAGCCCTTAACCCCAGTGATCAGAAATTGTCACAACGTGTTTTTCAGCAGAAATAAACACGTTTTGGCAACTTTGGTCACCACCATGTAACTTATAGGGAAGGAATAGCACAGTTTTCAAAACGTGTTTTTCAGCCCGAAATAAACGCGTTTTCTCAGCCCTTGGAATCGCAGTGTAACTGCCTGGCTCAGAAGAGCACACTAAGTCAGCCCTTAACCCCAGTGTGCAGAAATTGTCACAACTTGTTTTTCAGCAGAAATAAACACGTTTTGGCAACTTTGGTCACCACCATGTAACTTATAGGGCTGGAAAAACACAGTTTTCAAAACGTGTTTTTCAGCCCGAAATAAACGCGTTTTCTCAGCCCTTGGAATCGCAGTGTAACTGCCTGGCTCAGAAGAGCACACTGAGTCAGCCCTTAACCCCAGTGATCAGAAATTGTCACAACGTGTTTTTCAGCAGAAATAAACACGTTTTGGCAACTTTGGTCACCACCATGTAACTTATAGGGAAGGAATAGCACAGTTTTCAAAACGTGTTTTTCAGCCCGAAATAAACGCGTTTTCTCAGCCCTTGGAATCGCAGTGTAACTGCCTGGCTCAGAAGAGCACACTAAGTCAGCCCTTAACCCCAGTGTGCAGAAATTGTCACAACTTGTTTTTCAGCAGAATTAAACATGTTTTGGCAACTTTAGTCACCACCATGTAACTTATAGGGCAGGAACAGCACAGTTTTCAAAACGTGTTTTTTAGCCCGAAATAAACGCGTTTTCTCAGCCCTTGGAATCGCAGTGTAACTGCCTGGCTCAGAAGAGCACACTGAGTCAGCCCTTAACCCCAGTGTGCAGAAATTGTCACAACGTGTTTTTCAGCAGAAATAAACACGTTTTGGCAACTTTGGTCACCACCATGTAACTTATAGGGCAGGAACAGCACAGTTTTCAAAACGTGCTTTCAGCCCGAAATAAACGTGTTTTCTCAGCCCTTGGAATCGCAGTGTAACTGCCTGGCTCAGAAGAGCACACTGAGTCAGCCCTTAACCCCAGTGTGCAGAAATTGTCACAACGTGTTTTTCAGCAGAAATAAACACGTTTTGGCAACTTTGGTCACCACCATGTAACTTATAGGGCTGGAACAACACAGTTTTCAAAACGTGTTTTTCAGCCCGAAATAAACGCGTTTTCTCAGCCCTTGGAATCGCAGTGTAACTGCCTGGCTCAGAAGAGCACACTAAGTCAGCCCTTAACCCCAGTGTGCAGAAATTGTCACAACTTGTTTTTCAGCAGAAATAAACATGTTTTGCCAACTTTGGTCACCACCATGTAACTTATAGGGCAGGAACAGCACAGTTTTCAAAACGTGTTTTTTAGCCCGAAATAAACGCGTTTTCTCAGCCCTTGGAATCGCAGTGTAACTGCCTGGCTCAGAAGAGCACACTGAGTCAGCCCTTAACCCCAGTGTGCAGAAATTGTCACAACGTGTTTTTCAGCAGAAATAAACACGTTTTGGCAACTTTGGTCACCACCATGTAACTTATAGGGCAGGAACAGCACAGTTTTCAAAACGTGTTTTTCAGCCGAAATAAACGTGTTTTCTCAGCCCTTGGAATCGCAGTGTAACTGCCTGGCTCAGAAGAGCACACTGAGTCAGCCCTTAACCCCAGTGTGCAGAAATTGTCACAACGTGTTTTTCAGCAGAAATAAACACGTTTTGGCAACTTTGGTCACCACCATGTAACTTATAGGGCTGGAACAACACAGTTTTCAAAACGTGTTTTTCAGCCCGAAATAAACGCGATTTCTCAGCCCTTGGAATCGCAGTGTAACTGCCTGGCTCAGAAGAGCACACTGAATCAGCCCTTAACCCCAGTGTGCAGAAATTGTCACAACGTGTTTTTCAGCAGAAATAAACACGTTTCGGCAACTTTGGTCACCACCATGTAACTTATAGGGCAGGAACAGCACAGTTTTCAAAACGTGTTTTTCAGCCCGAAATAAACGCGTTTTCTCTGCCCTTGGAATCGCAGTGTAACTGCCTGGCTCAGAAGAGCACACTGAGTCAACTCTTAACCCCAGTGTGCAGAAATTGTCACAACGTGTTTTTCAGCAGAAATAAACACGTTTCGGCAACTTTGGTCACCACCATGTAACTTATAGGGCAGGAACAGCACAGTTTTCAAAACGTGTTTTTCAGCTCGAAATAAACGCGTTTTCTCAGCCCTTGGAATCGCAGTGTAACTGCCTGGCTCCAAAGAGCACACTGAGTCAGCCCTTAACCCCAGTGATCAGAAATTGTCACAACGTGTTTTTCAGCAGAAATAAACACGTTTTGGCAACTTTGGTCACCACCATGTAACTTATAGGGAAGGAATAGCACAGTTTTCAAAACGTGTTTTTCAGCCCGAAATAAACGCGTTTTCTCAGCCCTTGGAATCGCAGTGTAACTGCCTGGCTCAGAAGAGCACACTGAGTCGGCCCTTAACCCCAGTGTGCAGAAATTGTCACAACGTGTTTTTCAGCAGAAATAAACATGTTTTGGCAACTTTGGTCACCACCATGTAACTTATAGGGCAGGAACAGCACAGTTTTCAAAACGTGTTTTTCAGCCCGAAATAAACGCGTTTTCTCAGCCCTTGGAATCGCAGTGTAACTGCCTGGCTCAGAAGAGCACACTGAATCAGCCCTTAACCCCAGTGTGCAGAAATTGTCACAACGTGTTTTTCAGCAGAAATAAACACGTTTCGGCTACTTTGGTCACCACCATGTAACTTATAGGGCAGGAACAGCACAGTTTTCAAAACGTGTTTTTCAGCCCGAAATAAACGCGTTTTCTCAGCCCTTGGAATCGCAGTGTAACTGCCTGGCTCAGAAGAGCACACTGAGTCAGCCCTTAACCCCAGTGTGCAGAAATTGTCACAACGTGTTTTTAAGCAGAAATAAACACGTTTTGGCAACTTTGGTCACCACCATGTAACTTATAGGGCAGGAACAGCACAGTTTTCAAAACGTGTTTTTCAGCTCGAAATAAACGCCATTTCTCAGCCCTTGGAATCGCAGTGTAACTGCCTGGCTCCAAAGAGCACACTGAGTCAGCCCTTAACCCCAGTGATCAGAAATTGTCACAACGTGTTTTTCAGCAGAAATAAACACGTTTTGGCAACTTTGGTCACCACCATGTAACTTATAGGGAAGGAATAGCACAGTTTTCAAAACGTGTTTTTCAGCCCGAAATAAACGCGTTTTCTCAGCCCTTGGAATCGCAGTGTAACTGCCTGGCTCAGAAGAGCACACTGAGTCAGCCCTTAACCCCAGTGATCAGAAATTGTCACAACGTGTTTTTCAGCAGAAATAAACACGTTTTGGCAACTTTGGTCACCACCATGTAACTTATAGGGAAGGAATAGCACAGTTTTCAAAACGTGTTTTTCAGCCCGAAATAAACGCGTTTTCTCAGCCCTTGGAATCGCACTGTAACTGCCTGGCTCAGAAGAGCACACTAAGTCAGCCCTTAACCCCAGTGTGCAGAAATTGTCACAACTTGTTTTTCAGCAGAAATAAACATGTTTTGGCAACTTTGGTCACCACCATGTAACTTATAGGGCAGGAACAGCACAGTTTTCAAAACGTGTTTTTTAGCCCGAAATAAACGCGTTTTCTCAGCCCTTGGAATCGCAGTGTAACTGCCTGGCTCAGAAGAGCACACTGAGTCAGCCCTTAACCCCAGTGTGCAGAAATTGTCACAACGTGTTTTTCAGCAGAAATAAACACGTTTTGGCAACTTTGGTCACCACCATGTAACTTATAGGGCAGGAACAGCACAGTTTTCAAAACGTGTTTTTCAGCCCGAAATAAACGTGTTTTCTCAGCCCTTGGAATCGCAGTGTAACTGCCTGGCTCAGAAGAGCACACTGAGTCAGCCCTTAACCCCAGTGTGCAGAAATTGTCACAACGTGTTTTTCAGCAGAAATAAACATGTTTTGGCAACTTTGGTCACCACCATGTAACTTATAGGGCAGGAACAGCACAGTTTTCAAAACGTGTTTTTCAGCCCGAAATAAACGCGTTTTCTCAGCCCTTGGAATCGCAGTGTAACTGCCTGGCTCAGAAGAGCACACTGAGTCAGCCCTTAACCCCAGTGTGCAGAAATTGTCACAACTTGTTTTTCAGCAGAAATAAACACGTTTTGGCAACTTTGGTCACCACCATGTAACTTATAGGGCTGGAACAACACAGTTTTCAAAACGTGTTTTTCAGCCCGAAATAAACGCGTTTACTCATCCCTTGGAATCGCAGTGTAACTGCCTGGCTCAGAAGAGCACACTGAATCAGCCCTTAACCCCAGGGTGCAGAAATTGTCACAACGTGTTTTTCAGCAGAAATAAACACGTTTCGGCAACTTTGGTCACCACCATGTAACTTATAGGGCAGGAACAGCACAGTTTTCAAAACGTGTTTTTCAGCCCGAAATAAACGCGTTTTCTCAGCCCTTGGAATCGCAGTGTAACTGCCTGGCTCAGAAGAGCACACTGAGTCAGCCCTTAACCCCAGTGTGCAGAAATTGTCACAACGTGTTTTTCAGCAGAAATAAACACGTTTTGGCAACTTTGGTCACCACCATGTAACTTATAGGGAAGGAATAGCACAGTTTTCAAAACGTGTTTTTCAGCCCGAAATAAACGCGTTTTCTCAGCCCTTGGAATCGCAGAGTAACTGCCTGGCTCAGAAGAGCACACTGAGTCAGCCCTTAACCCCAGTGATCAGAAATTGTCACAACGTGTTTTTAAGCAGAAATAAACACGTTTTGGCAACTTTGGTCACCACCATGTAACTTATAGGGCAGGAACAGCACAGTTTTCAAAACGTGTTTTTCAGCCCGAAATAAACGCGTTTTCTCAGCCCTTGGAATCGCAGTGTAACTGCCTGGCTCAGAAGAGCACACTGAGTCAGCCCTTAACCCCAGTGTGCAGAAATTGTCACAACGTGTTTTTCAGCAGAAATAAACATGTTTTGGCAACTTTGGTCACCACCATGTAACTTATAGGGCAGGAACAGCACAGTTTTCAAAACGTGTTTTTCAGCCCGAAATAAACGCGTTTTCTCAGCCCTTGGAATCGCAGTGTAACTGCCTGGCTCAGAAGAGCACACAGAGTCAGCCCTTAACCCCAGTGTGCAGAAATTGTCACAACTTGTTTTTCAGCAGAAATAAACACGTTTTGGCAACTTTGGTCACCACCATGTAACTTATAGGGCTGGAACAACACAGTTTTCAAAACGTGTTTTTCAGCCCGAAATAAACACGTTTTCTCAGCCCTTGGAATCGCAGTGTAACTGCCTGGCTCAGAAGAGCACACTGAGTCAGCCCTTAACCCCAGTGTGCAGAAATTGTCACAACGTGTTTTTCAGCAGAAATAAACACGTTATGGCAACTTTGGTCACCACCATGTAACTTATAGGGCAGGAACAGCACAGTTTTCAAAACGTGTTTTTCAGCTCGAAATAAACGCCATTTCTCAGCCCTTGGAATCGCAGTGTAACTGCCTTGCTCCAAAGAGCACACTGAGTCAGCCCTTAACCCCAGTGATCAGAAATTGTCACAACGTGTTTTTCAGCAGAAATAAACACGTTTTGGCAACTTTGGTCACCACCATGTAACTTATAGGGAAGGAATAGCACAGTTTTCAAAACGTGTTTTTCAGCTCGAAATAAACGCGTTTTCTCAGCCCTTGGAATCGCAGTGTAACTGCCTGGCTCAGAAGAGCACACTGAGTCAGCCCTTAACCCCAGTGATCAGAAATTGTCACAACGTGTTTTTCAGCAGAAATAAACACGTTTTGGCAACTTTGGTCACCACCATGTAACTTATAGGGAAGGAATAGCACAGTTTTCAAAACGTGTTTTTCAGCCCGAAATAAACGCGTTTTCTCAGCCCTTGGAATCGCAGTGTAACTGCCTGGCTCAGAAGAGCACACTAAGTCAGCCCTTAACCCCAGTGTGCAGAAATTGTCACAACTTGTTTTTCAGCAGAAATAAACATGTTTTGGCAACTTTGGTCACCACCATGTAACTTATAGGGCAGGAACAGCACAGTTTTCAAAACGTGTTTTTTAGCCCGAAATAAACGCGTTTTCTCAGCCCTTGGAATCGCAGTGTAACTGCCTGGCTCAGAAGAGCACACTGAGTCAGCCCTTAACCCCAGTGTGCAGAAATTGTCACAACGTGTTTTTCAGCAGAAATAAACACGTTTTGGCAACTTTGGTCACCACCATGTAACTTATAGGGCAGGAACAGCACAGTTTTCAAAACGTGTTTTTCAGCCCGAAATAAACGTGTTTTCTCAGCCCTTGGAATCGCAGTGTAACTGCCTGGCTCAGAAGAGCACACTGAGTCAGCCCTTAACCCCAGTGTGCAGAAATTGTCACAACGTGTTTTTTCAGCAGAAATAAACATGTTTTGGCAACTTTGGTCACCACCATGTAACTTATAGGGCAGGAACAGCACAGTTTTCAAAACGTGTTTTTCAGCCCGAAATAAACGCGTTTTCTCAGCCCTTGGAATCGCAGTGTAACTGCCTGGCTCAGAAGAGCTCACTGAGTCAGCCCTTAACCCCAGTGTGCAGAAATTGTCACAACTTGTTTTTCAGCAGAAATAAACACGTTTTGGCAACTTTGGTCACCACCATGTAACTTATAGGGCTGGAACAACACAGTTTTCAAAACGTGTTTTTCAGCCCGAAATAAACGCGTTTTCTCAGCCCTTGGAATCGCAGTGTAACTGCCTGGCTCAGAAGAGCACACTGAATCAGCCCTTAACCCCAGTGTGCAGAAATTGTCACAACGTGTTTTTCAGCAGAAATAAACACGTTTTGGCAACTTTGGTCACCACCATGTAACTTATAGGGCAGGAACAGCACAGTTTTCAAAACGTGTTTTTCAGCCCGAAATAAACGCGTTTTCTCAGCCCTTGGAATCGCAGTGTAACTGCCTGGCTCAGAAGAGCACACTGAGTCAGCCCTTAACCCCAGTGTGCAGAAATTGTCACAACGTGTTTTTAAGCAGAAATAAACACGTTTTGGCAACTTTGGTCACCACCATGTAACTTATAGGGCAGGAACAGCACAGTTTTCAAAACGTGTTTTTCAGCTCGAAATAAACGCCATTTCTCAGCCCTTGGAATCGCAGTGTAACTGCCTGGCTCCAAAGAGCACACTGAGTCAGCCCTTAACCCCAGTGATCAGAAATTGTCACAACGTGTTTTTCAGCAGAAATAAACACGTTTTGGCAACTTTGGTCACCACCATGTAACTTATAGGGAAGGAATAGCACAGTTTTCAAAACGTGTTTTTCAGCCCGAAATAAACGCGTTTTCTCAGCCCTTGGAATCGCAGTGTAACTGCCTGGCTCAGAAGAGCACACTGAGTCAGCCCTTAACCCCAGTGATCAGAAATTGTCACAACGTGTTTTTCAGCAGAAATAAACACGTTTTGGCAACTTTGGTCACCACCATGTAACTTATAGGGAAGGAATAGCACAGTTTTCAAAACGTGTTTTTCAGCCCGAAATAAACGCGTTTTCTCAGCCCTTGGAATCGCAGTGTAACTGCCTGGCTCAGAAGAGCACACTAAGTCAGCCCTTAACCCCAGTGTGCAGAAATTGTCACAACTTGTTTTTCAGCAGAAATAAACACGTTTTGGCAACTTTGGTCACCACCATGTAACTTATAGGGCTGGAACAACACAGTTTTCAAAACGTGTTTTTCAGCCCGAAATAAACGCGTTTTCTCAGCCCTTGGAATCGCAGTGTAACTGCCTGGCTCAGAAGAGCACACTGAGTCAGCCCTTAACCCCAGTGTGCAGAAATTGTCACAACGTGTTTTTCAGCAGAAATAAACACGTTTTGGCAACTTTGGTCACCACCATGTAACTTATAGGGCAGGAACAGCACAGTTTTCAAAACGTGTTTTTCAGCCCGAAATAAACGCGTTTTCTCAGCCCTTGGAATCGCAGTGTAACTGCCTGGCTCAGAAGAGCACACTGAGTCAGCCCTTAACCCCAGTGTGCAGAAATTGTCACAACGTGTTTTTCAGCAGAAATAAACACGTTTTGGCAACTTTGGTCACCACCATGTAACTTATAGGGCAGGAACAGCACAGTTTTCAAAACGTGTTTTTCAGCTCGAAATAAACGCCATTTCTCAGCACTTGGAATCGCAGTGTAACTGCCTGGCTCCGAAGAGCACACTGAGTCAGCCCTTAACCCCAGTGATCAGAAATTTTCACAACGTGTTTTTCAGCAGAAATAAACACGTTTTGGCAACTTTGGTCACCACCATGTAACTTATAGGGAAGGAATAGCACAGTTTTCAAAACGTGTTTTTCAGCCCGAAATAAACGCGTTTTCTCAGCCCTTGGAATCGCAGTGTAACTGCCTGGCTCAGAAGAGCACACTGAGTCAGCCCTTAACCCCAGTGATCAGAAATTGTCACAACGTGTTTTTCAGCAGAAATAAACACGTTTTGGCAACTTTGGTCACCACCATGTAACTTATAGGGCAGGAACAGCACAGTTTTCAAAACGTGTTTTTCAGCCCGAAATAAACGCGTTTTCTCAGCCCTTGGAATCGCAGTGTAACTGCCTGGCTCAGAAGAGCACACTGAGTCAGCCCTTAACCCCAGTGTGCAGAAATTGTCACAACTTGTTTTTCAGCAGAAATAAACATGTTTTGGCAACTTTGGTCACCACCATGTAACTTATAGGGCAGGAACAGCACAGTTTTCAAAACGTGTTTTTTAGCCCGAAATAAACGCGTTTTCTCAGCCCTTGGAATCGCAGTGTAACTGCCTGGCTCAGAAGAGCACACTGAGTCAGCCCTTAACCCCAGTGTGCAGAAATTGTCACAACGTGTTTTTCAGCAGAAATAAACACGTTTCGGCAACTTTGGTCACCACCATGTAACTTATAGGGCAGGAACAGCACAGTTTTCAAAACGTGTTTTTCAGCCCGAAATAAACGCGTTTTCTCAGCCCTTGGAATCGCAGTGTAACTGCCTGGCTCAGAAGAGCACACTGAGTCAGCCCTTAACCCCAGTGTGCAGAAATTGTCACAACGTGTTTTTAAGCAGAAATAAACACGTTTTGGCAACTTTGGTCACCACCATGTAACTTATAGGGCAGGAACAGCACAGTTTTCAAAACGTGTTTTTCAGCTCGAAATAAACGCCATTTCTCAGCCCTTGGAATCGCAGTGTAACTGCCTGGCTCCAAAGAGCACACTGAGTCAGCCCTTAACCCCAGTGATCAGAAATTGTCACAACGTGTTTTTCAGCAGAAATAAACACGTTTTGGCAACTTTGGTCACCACCATGTAACTTATAGGGAAGGAATAGCACAGTTTTCAAAACGTGTTTTTCAGCCCGAAATAAACGCGTTTTCTCAGCCCTTGGAATCGCAGTGTAACTGCCTGGCTCAGAAGAGCACACTGAGTCAGCCCTTAACCCCAGTGATCAGAAATTGTCACAACGTGTTTTTCAGCAGAAATAAACACGTTTTGGCAACTTTGGTCACCACCATGTAACTTATAGGGAAGGAATAGCACAGTTTTCAAAACGTGTTTTTCAGCCCGAAATAAACGCGTTTTCTCAGCCCTTGGAATCGCAGTGTAACTGCCTGGCTCAGAAGAGCACACTAAGTCAGCCCTTAACCCCAGTGTGCAGAAATTGTCACAACTTGTTTTTCAGCAGAAATAAACATGTTTTGGCAACTTTGGTCACCACCATGTAACTTATAGGGCAGGAACAGCACAGTTTTCAAAACGTGTTTTTCAGCCCGAAATAAACGTGTTTTCTCAGCCCTTGGAAACGCAGTGTAACTGCCTGGCTCAGAAGAGCACACTGAGTCAGCCCTTAACCCCAGTGTGCAGAAATTGTCACAACTTGTTTTTCAGCAGAAATAAACACGTTTTGGCAACTTTGGTCACCACCATGTAACTTATAGGGCTGGAACAACACAGTTTTCAAAACGTGTTTTTCAGCCCGAAATAAACGCGTTTTCTCAGCCCTTGGAATCGCAGTATAACTGCCTGGCTCAGAAGAGCACACTGAGTCAGCCCTTAACCCCAGTGTGCAGAAATTGTCACAACGTGTTTTTCAGCAGAAATAAACACGTTTTGGCAACTTTGGTCACCACCATGTAACTTATAGGGCAGGAACAGCACAGTTTTCAAAACGTGTTTTTCAGCCCGAAATAAACGCGTTTTCTCAGCCCTTGGAATCGCAGTGTAACTGCCTGGCTCAGAAGAGCACACTGAGTCAGCCCTTAACCCCAGTGTGCAGAAATTGTCACAACGTGTTTTTCAGCAGAAATAAACACGTTTTGGCAACTTTGGTCACCACCATGTAACTTATAGGGCAGGAACAGCACAGTTTTCAAAACGTGTTTTTCAGCTCGAAAGAAACGCCATTTCTCAGCACTTGGAATCGCAGTGTAACTGCCTGGCTCCGAAGAGCACACTGAGTCAGCCCTTAACCCCAGTGATCAGAAATTTTCACAACGTGTTTTTCAGCAGAAATAAACACGTTTTGGCAACTTTGGTCACCACCATGTAACTTATAGGGAAGGAATAGCACAGTTTTCAAAACGTGTTTTTCAGCCCGAAATAAACGCGTTTTCTCAGCCCTTGGAATCGCAGTGTAACTGCCTGGCTCAGAAGAGCACACTGAGTCAGCCCTTAACCCCAGTGATCAGAAATTGTCACAACGTGTTTTTCAGCAGAAATAAACACGTTTTGGCAACTTTGGTCACCACCATGTAACTTATAGGGCAGGAACAGCACAGTTTTCAAAACGTGTTTTTCAGCCCGAAATAAACGCGTTTTCTCAGCCCTTGGAATCGCAGTGTAACTGCCTGGCTCAGAAGAGCACACTGAGTCAGCCCTTAACCCCAGTGTGCAGAAATTGTCACAACTTGTTTTTCAGCAGAAATAAACACGTTTTGGCAACTTTGGTCACCACCATGTAACTTATAGGGCTGGAACAACCCAGTTTTCAAAACGTGTTTTTCAACCCGAAATAAACGCGTTTTCTCAGCCCTTGGAATCGCAGTGTAACTGCCTGGCTCAGAAGAGCACACTGAATCAGCCCTTAACCCCAGGGTGCAGAAATTGTCACAACGTGTTTTTCAGCAGAAATAAACACGTTTCGGCAACTTTGGTCACCACCATGTAACTTATAGTGCAGGAACAGCACAGTTTTCAAAACGTGTTTTTCAGCCCGAAATAAACGCGTTTTCTCAGCCCTTGGAATCGCAGTGTAACTGCCTGGCTCAGAAGAGCACACTGAGTCAGCCCTTAACCCCAGTGTGCAGAAATTGTCACAACGTGTTTTTCAGCAGAAATAAACACGTTTTGGCAACTTTGGTCACCACCATGTAACTTATAGGGCAGGAACAGCACAGTTTTCAAAACGTGTTTTTCAGCTCGAAATAAACGCCATTTCTCAGCACTTGGAATCGCAGTGTAACTGCCTGGCTCCGAAGAGCACACTGAGTCAGTCCTTAACCCCAGTGATCAGAAATTTTCACAACGTGTTTTTCAGCAGAAATAAACACGTTTTGGCAACTTTGGTCACCACCATGTAACTTATAGGGAAGGAATAGCACAGTTTTCAAAACGTGTTTTTCAGCCCGAAATAAACGCGTTTTCTCAGCCCTTGGAATCGCAGTGTAACTGCCTGGCTCAGAAGAGCACACTGAGTCAGCCCTTAACCCCAGTGATCAGAAATTGTCACAACGTGTTTTTCAGCAGAAATAAACACGTTTTGGCAACTTTGGTCACCACCATGTAACTTATAGGGCAGGAACAGCACAGTTTTCAAAACGTGTTTTTCAGCCCGAAATAAACGCGTTTTCTCAGCCCTTGGAATCGCAGTGTAACTGCCTGGCTCAGAAGAGCACACTGAGTCAGCCCTTAACCCCAGTGTGCAGAAATTGTCACAACGTGTTTTTTCAGCAGAAATAAACATGTTTTGGCAACTTTGGTCACCACCATGTAACTTATAGGGCAGGAACAGCACAGTTTTCAAAACGTGTTTTTCAGCCCGAAATAAACGCGTTTTCTCAGCCCTTGGAATCGCAGTGTAACTGCCTGGCTCAGAAGAGCTCACTGAGTCAGCCCTTAACCCCAGTGTGCAGAAATTGTCACAACTTGTTTTTCAGCAGAAATAAACACGTTTTGGCAACTTTGGTCACCACCATGTAACTTATAGGGCTGGAACAACACAGTTTTCAAAACGTGTTTTTCAGCCCGAAATAAACGCGTTTTCTCAGGCCTTGGAATCGTAGTGTAACTGCCTGGCTCAGAAGAGCACACTGAATCAGCCCTTAACCCCAGTGTGCAGAAATTGTCACAACGTGTTTTTCAGCAGAAATAAACACGTTTCGGCAACTTTGGTCACCACCATGTAACTTATAGGGCAGGAACAGCACAGTTTTCAAAACGTGTTTTTCAGCCCGAAATAAACGCGTTTTCTCAGCCCTTGGAATCGCAGTGTAACTGCCTGGCTCAGAAGAGCACACTGAGTCAGCCCTTAACCCCAGTGTGCAGAAATTGTCACAACGTGTTTTTAAGCAGAAATAAACACGTTTTGGCAACTTTGGTCACCACCATGTAACTTATAGGGCAGGAACAGCACAGTTTTCAAAACGTGTTTTTCAGCTCGAAATAAACGCCATTTCTCAGCCCTTGGAATCGCAGTGTAACTGCCTGGCTCCAAAGAGCACACTGAGTCAGCCCTTAACCCCAGTGATCAGAAATTGTCACAACGTGTTTTTCAGCAGAAATAAACACGTTTTGGCAACTTTGGTCACCACCATGTAACTTATAGGGAAGGAATAGCACAGTTTTCAAAACGTGTTTTTCAGCCCGAAATAAACGCGTTTTCTCAGCCCTTGGAATCGCAGTGTAACTGCCTGGCTCAGAAGAGCACACTGAGTCAGCCCTTAACCCCAGTGATCAGAAATTGTCACAACGTGTTTTTCAGCAGAAATAAACACGTTTTGGCAACTTTGGTCACCACCATGTAACTTATAGGGAAGGAATAGCACAGTTTTCAAAACGTGTTTTTCAGCCCGAAATAAACGCGTTTTCTCAGCCCTTGGAATCGCAGTGTAACTGCCTGGCTCAGAAGAGCACACTAAGTCAGCCCTTAACCCCAGTGTGCAGAAATTGTCACAACTTGTTTTTCAGCAGAAATAAACATGTTTTGGCAACTTTGGTCACCACCATGTAACTTATAGGGCAGGAACAGCACAGTTTTCAAAACGTGTTTTTCAGCCCGAAATAAACGTGTTTTCTCAGCCCTTGGAAACGCAGTGTAACTGCCTGGCTCAGAAGAGCACACTGAGTCAGCCCTTAACCCCAGTGTGCAGAAATTGTCACAACTTGTTTTTCAGCAGAAATAAACACGTTTTGGCAACTTTGGTCACCACCATGTAACTTATAGGGCTGGAACAACACAGTTTTCAAAACGTGTTTTTCAGCCCGAAATAAACGCGTTTTCTCAGCCCTTGGAATCGCAGTGTAACTGCCTGGCTCAGAAGAGCACACTGAGTCAGCCCTTAACCCCAGTGTGCAGAAATTGTCACAACGTGTTTTTCAGCAGAAATAAACACGTTTTGGCAACTTTGGTCACCACCATGTAACTTATAGGGCAGGAACAGCACAGTTTTCAAAACGTGTTTTTCAGCCCGAAATAAACGCGTTTTCTCAGCCCTTGGAATCGCAGTGTAACTGCCTGGCTCAGAAGAGCACACTGAGTCAGCCCTTAACCCCAGTGTGCAGAAATTGTCACAACGTGTTTTTCAGCAGAAATAAACACGTTTTGGCAACTTTGGTCACCACCATGTAACTTATAGGGCAGGAACAGCACAGTTTTCAAAACGTGTTT
This sequence comes from Atractosteus spatula, assembly GCF_055471065.1. NCBI lineage: Eukaryota > Metazoa > Chordata > Actinopteri > Semionotiformes > Lepisosteidae > Atractosteus > Atractosteus spatula. The sequence goes on along the minus strand of NC_142721.1, from coordinate 18,886,311 downwards.
TTCAGCTCGAAATAAACGCCATTTCTCAGCACTTGGAATCGCAGTGTAACTGCCTGGCTCCGAAGAGCACACTGAGTCAGCCCTTAACCCCAGTGATCAGAAATTTTCACAACGTGTTTTTCAGCAGAAATAAACACGTTTTGGCAACTTTGGTCACCACCATGTAACTTATAGGGAAGGAATAGCACAGTTTTCAAAACGTGTTTTTCAGCCCGAAATAAACGCGTTTTCTCAGCCCTTGGAATCGCAGTGTAACTGCCTGGCTCAGAAGAGCACACTGAGTCAGCCCTTAACCCCAGTGATCAGAAATTGTCACAACGTGTTTTTCAGCAGAAATAAACACGTTTTGGCAACTTTGGTCACCACCATGTAACTTATAGGGCAGGAACAGCACAGTTTTCAAAACGTGTTTTTCAGCCCGAAATAAACGCGTTTTCTCAGCCCTTGGAATCGCAGTGTAACTGCCTGGCTCAGAAGAGCACACTGAGTCAGCCCTTAACCCCAGTGTGCAGAAATTGTCACAACTTGTTTTTCAGCAGAAATAAACACGTTTTGGCAACTTTGGTCACCACCATGTAACTTATAGGGCTGGAACAACACAGTTTTCAAAACGTGTTTTTCAGCCCGAAATAAACGCGTTTTCTCAGCCCTTGGAATCGCAGTGTAACTGCCTGGCTCAGAAGAGCACACTGAATCAGCCCTTAACCCCAGGGTGCAGAAATTGTCACAACGTGTTTTTCAGCAGAAATAAACACGTTTCGGCAACTTTGGTCACCACCATGTAACTTATAGGGCAGGAACAGCACAGTTTTCAAAACGTGTTTTTCAGCCCGAAATAAACGCGTTTTCTCAGCCCTTGGAATCGCAGTGTAACTGCCTGGCTCAGAAGAGCACACTGAGTCAGCCCTTAACCCCAGTGTGCAGAAATTGTCACAACGTGTTTTTAAGCAGAAATAAACACGTTTTGGCAACTTTGGTCACCACCATGTAACTTATAGGGCAGGAACAGCACAGTTTTCAAAACGTGTTTTTCAGCTCGAAATAAACGCCATTTCTCAGCCCTTGGAATCGCAGTGTAACTGCCTGGCTCCAAAGAGCACACTGAGTCAGCCCTTAACCCCAGTGATCAGAAATTGTCACAACGTGTTTTTCAGCAGAAATAAACACGTTTTGGCAACTTTGGTCACCACCATGTAACTTATAGGGAAGGAATAGCACAGTTTTCAAAACGTGTTTTTCAGCCCGAAATAAACGCGTTTTCTCAGCCCTTGGAATCGCAGAGTAACTGCCTGGCTCAGAAGAGCACACTGAGTCAGCCCTTAACCCCAGTGATCAGAAATTGTCACAACGTGTTTTTAAGCAGAAATAAACACGTTTTGGCAACTTTGGTCACCACCATGTAACTTATAGGGAAGGAACAGCACAGTTTTCAAAACGTGTTTTTCAGCCCGAAATAAACGCGTTTTCTCAGCCCTTGGAATCGCAGTGTAACTGCCTGGCTCAGAAGAGCACACTGAGTCAGCCCTTAACCCCAGTGTGCAGAAATTGTCACAACGTGTTTTTCAGCAGAAATAAACATGTTTTGGCAACTTTGGTCACCACCATGTAACTTATAGGGCAGGAATAGCACAGTTTTCAAAACGTGTTTTTCAGCCCGAAATAAACGCGTTTTCTCAGCCCTTGGAATCGCAGTGTAACTGCCTGGCTCAGAAGAGCACACTGAGTCAGCCCTTAACCCCAGTGATCAGAAATTGTCACAACGTGTTTTTCAGCAGAAATAAACACGTTTTGGCAACTTTGGTCACCACCATGTAACTTATAGGGAAGGAATAGCACAGTTTTCAAAACGTGTTTTTCAGCCCGAAATAAACGCGTTTTCTCAGCCCTTGGAATCGCACTGTAACTGCCTGGCTCAGAAGAGCACACTAAGTCAGCCCTTAACCCCAGTGTGCAGAAATTGTCACAACTTGTTTTTCAGCAGAAATAAACATGTTTTGGCAACTTTGGTCACCACCATGTAACTTATAGGGCAGGAACAGCACAGTTTTCAAAACGTGTTTTTTAGCCCGAAATAAACGCGTTTTCTCAGCCCTTGGAATCGCAGTGTAACTGCCTGGCTCAGAAGAGCACACTGAGTCAGCCCTTAACCCCAGTGTGCAGAAATTGTCACAACGTGTTTTTCAGCAGAAATAAACACGTTTTGGCAACTTTGGTCACCACCATGTAACTTATAGGGCAGGAACAGCACAGTTTTCAAAACGTGTTTTTCAGCCCGAAATAAACGTGTTTTCTCAGCCCTTGGAATCGCAGTGTAACTGCCTGGCTCAGAAGAGCACACTGAGTCAGCCCTTAACCCCAGTGTGCAGAAATTGTCACAACGTGTTTTTCAGCAGAAATAAACATGTTTTGGCAACTTTGGTCACCACCATGTAACTTATAGGGCAGGAACAGCACAGTTTTCAAAACGTGTTTTTCAGCCCGAAATAAACGCGTTTTCTCAGCCCATGGAATCGCAGTGTAACTGCCTGGCTCAGAAGAGCACACTGAGTCAGCCCTTAACTCCAGTGTGCAGAAATTGTCACAACTTGTTTTTCAGCAGAAATAAACACGTTTTGGCAACTTTGGTCACCACCATGTAACTTATAAGGCTGGAACAACACAGTTTTCAAAACGTGTTTTTCAGCCCGAAATAAACGCGTTTTCTCAGCCCTTGGAATCGCAGTGTAACTGCCTGGCTCAGAAGAGCACACTGAATCAGCCCTTAACCCCAGTGTGCAGAAATTGTCACAACGTGTTTTTCAGCAGAAATAAACACGTTTCGGCAACTTTGGTCACCACCATGTAACTTATAGGGCAGGAACAGCACAGTTTTCAAAACGTGTTTTTCAGCCCGAAATAAACACGTTTTCTCAGCCCTTGGAATCGCAGTGTAACTGCCTGGCTCAGAAGAGCACACTGAGTCAGCCCTTAACCCCAGTGTGCAGAAATTGTCACAACGTGTTTTTCAGTAGAAATAAACATGTTTTGGCAACTTTGGTCACCACCATGTAACTTATAGGGCAGGAACAGCACAGTTTTCAAAACGTGTTTTTCAGCCCGAAATAAACGCGTTTTCTCAGCCCTTGGAATCGCAGTGTAACTGCCTGGCTCAGAAGAGCACACTGAATCAGCCCTTAACCCCAGTGTGCAGAAATTGTCACAACGTGTTTTTCAGCAGAAATAAACACGTTTCGGCAACTTTGGTCACCACCATGTAACTTATAGGGCAGGAACAGCACAGTTTTCAAAACGTGTTTTTCAGCCCGAAATAAACGCGTTTTCTCAGCCCTTGGAATCGCAGTGTAACTGCCTGGCTCAGAAGAGCACACTGAGTCAGCCCTTAACCCCAGTGTGCAGAAATTGTCACAACGTGTTTTTAAGCAGAAATAAACACGTTTTGGCAACTTTGGTCACCACCATGTAACTTATAGGGCAGGAACAGCACAGTTTTCAAAACGTGTTTTTCAGCTCGAAATAAACGCCATTTCTCAGCCCTTGGAATCGCAGTGTAACTGCTTGGCTCCAAAGAGCACACTGAGTCAGCCCTTAACCCCAGTGATCAGAAATTGTCACAACGTGTTTTTCAGCAGAAATAAACACGTTTTGGCAACTTTGGTCACCACCATGTAACTTATAGGGAAGGAATAGCACAGTTTTCAAAACGTGTTTTTCAGCCCGAAATAAACGCGTTTTCTCAGCCCTTGGAATCGCACTGTAACTGCCTGGCTCAGAAGAGCACACTAAGTCAGCCCTTAACCCCAGTGTGCAGAAATTGTCACAACTTGTTTTTCAGCAGAAATAAACATGTTTTGGCAACTTTGGTCACCACCATGTAACTTATAGGGCAGGAACAGCACAGTTTTCAAAACGTGTTTTTCAGCCCGAAATAAACGCGTTTTCTCAGCCCTTGGAATCGCAGTGTAACTGCCTGGCTCAGAAGAGCACACTGAGTCAGCCCTTAACCCCAGTGTGCAGAAATTGTCACAACTTGTTTTTCAGCAGAAATAAACATGTTTTGGCAACTTTGGTCACCACCATGTAACTTATAGGGCAGGAACAGCACAGTTTTCAAAACGTGTTTTTTATCCCGAAATAAACGCGTTTTCTCAGCCCTTGGAATCGCAGTGTAACTGCCTGGCTCAGAAGAGCACACTGAGTCAGCCCTTAACCCCAGTGTGCAGAAATTGTCACAACGTGTTTTTCAGCAGAAATAAACACGTTTTGGCAACTTTGGTCACCACCATGTAACTTATAGGGCAGGAACAGCACAGTTTTCAAAACGTGTTTTTCAGCCCGAAATAAACGTGTTTTCTCAGCCCTTGGAATCGCAGTGTAACTGCCTGGCTCAGAAGAGCACACTGAGTCAGCCCTTAACCCCAGTGTGCAGAAATTGTCACAACGTGTTTTTCAGCAGAAATAAACACGTTTTGGCAACTTTGGTCACCACCATGTAACTTATAGGGCAGGAACAGCACAGTTTTCAAAACGTGTTTTTCAGCCCGAAATAAACGTGTTTTCTCAGCCCTTGGAATCGCAGTGTAACTGCCTGGCTCAGAAGAGCACACTGAGTCAGCCCTTAACCCCAGTGTGCAGAAATTGTCACAACGTGTTTTTCAGCAGAAATAAACACGTTTTGGCAACTTTGGTCACCACCATATACTTATAGGGCAGGAACAGCACAGTTTTCAAAACGTGTTTTTCAGCCCGAAATAAACGCGTTTTCTCAGCCCTTGGAATCGCAGTGTAACTGCCTGGCTCCAAACAGCACACTGAGTCGGCCCTTAACCCCAGTGATCAGAAATTGTCACAACGTGTTTTTCAGCAGAAATAAACACGTTTTGGCAACTTTGGTCACCACCATGTAACTTATAGGGAAGGAATAGCACAGTTTTCAAAACGTGTTTTTCAGCCCGAAATTAACGCGTTTTCTCAGCCCTTGGAATCGCAGTGTAACTGCCTGGCTCAGAAGAGCACACTGAGTCGGCCCTTAACCCCAGTGTGCAGAAATTGTCACAACGTGTTTTTCAGCAGAAATAAACATGTTTTGGCAACTTTGGTCACCACCATGTAACTTATAGGGCAGGAACAGCACAGTTTTCAAAACGTGTTTTTCAGCCCGAAATAAACGCGTTTTCTCAGCCCTTGGAATCGCAGTGTAACTGCCTGGCTCAGAAGAGCTCACTGAGTCAGCCCTTAACCCCAGTGTGCAGAAATTGTCACAACTTGTTTTTCAGCAGAAATAAACACGTTTTGGCAACTTTGGTCACCACCATGTAACTTATAGGGCTGGAACAACACAGTTTTCAAAACGTGTTTTTCAGCCCGAAATAAACGCGTTTTCTCAGCCCTTGGAATCGCAGTGTAACTGCCTGGCTCAGAAGAGCACACTGAATCAGCCCTTAACCCCAGTGTGCAGAAATTGTCACAACGTGTTTTTCAGCAGAAATAAACACGTTTTGGCAACTTTGGTCACCACCATGTAACTTATAGGGCAGGAATAGCACAGTTTTCAAAACGTGTTTTTCAGCCCGAAATAAACGCGTTTTCTCAGCCCTTGGAATCGCAGTGTAACTGCCTGGCTCAGAAGAGCACACTGAGTCAGCCCTTAACCCCAGTGTGCAGAAATTGTCACAACGTGTTTTTAAGCAGAAATAAACACGTTTTGGCAACTTTGGTCACCACCATGTAACTTATAGGGCAGGAACAGCACAGTTTTCAAAACGTGTTTTTCAGCTCGAAATAAACGCCATTTCTCAGCCCTTGGAATCGCAGTGTAACTGCCTGGCTCCAAAGAGCACACTGAGTCAGCCCTTAACCCCAGTGATCAGAAATTGTCACAACGTGTTTTTCAGCAGAAATAAACACGTTTTGGCAACTTTGGTCACCACCATGTAACTTATAGGGAAGGAATAGCACAGTTTTCAAAACGTGTTTTTCAGCCCGAAATAAACGCGTTTTCTCAGCCCTTGGAATCGCAGTGTAACTGCCTGGCTCAGAAGAGCACACTGAGTCAGCCCTTAACCCCAGTGATCAGAAATTGTCACAACGTGTTTTTCAGCAGAAATAAACACGTTTTGGCAACTTTGGTCACCACCATGTAACTTATAGGGAAGGAATAGCACAGTTTTCAAAACGTGTTTTTCAGCCCGAAATAAACGCGTTTTCTCAGCCCTTGGAATCGCAGTGTAACTGCCTGGCTCAGAAGAGCACACTAAGTCAGCCCTTAACCCCAGTGTGCAGAAATTGTCACAACTTGTTTTTCAGCAGAAATAAACACGTTTTGGCAACTTTGGTCACCACCATGTAACTTATAGGGCTGGAACAACACAGTTTTCAAAACGTGTTTTTCAGCCCGAAATAAACGCGTTTTCTCAGCCCTTGGAATCGCAGTGTAACTGCCTGGCTCAGAAGAGCACACTGAGTCAGCCCTTAACCCCAGTGTGCAGAAATTGTCACAACGTGTTTTTCAGCAGAAATAAACACGTTTTGGCAACTTTGGTCACCACCATGTAACTTATAGGGCAGGAACAGCACAGTTTTCAAAACGTGTTTTTCAGCCCGAAATAAACGCGTTTTCTCAGCCCTTGGAATCGCAGTGTAACTGCCTGGCTCAGAAGAGCACACTGAGTCAGCCCTTAACCCCAGTGTGCAGAAATTGTCACAACGTGTTTTTCAGCAGAAATAAACACGTTTTGGCAACTTTGGTCACCACCATGTAACTTATAGGGCAGGAACAGCACAGTTTTCAAAACGTGTTTTTCAGCTCGAAATAAACGCCATTTCTCAGCACTTGGAATCGCAGTGTAACTGCCTGGCTCCGAAGAGCACACTGAATCAGCCCTTAACCCCAGTGATCAGAAATTTTCACAACGTGTTTTTCAGCAGAAATAAACACGTTTTGGCAACTTTGGTCACCACCATGTAACTTATAGGGAAGGAATAGCACAGTTTTCAAAACGTGTTTTTCAGCCCGAAATAAACGCGTTTTCTCAGCCCTTGGAATCGCAGTGTAACTGCCTGGCTCAGAAGAGCACACTGAGTCAGCCCTTAACCCCAGTGATCAGAAATTGTCACAACGTGTTTTTCAGCAGAAATAAACACGTTTTGGCAACTTTGGTCACCACCATGTAACTTATAGGGCAGGAACAGCACAGTTTTCAAAACGTGTTTTTCAGCCCGAAATAAACGCGTTTTCTCAGCCCTTGGAATCGCAGTGTAACTGCCTGGCTCAGAAGAGCACACTGAGTCAGCCCTTAACCCCAGTGTGCAGAAATTGTCACAACTTGTTTTTCAGCAGAAATAAACATGTTTTGGCAACTTTGGTCACCACCATGTAACTTATAGGGCAGGAACAGCACAGTTTTCAAAACGTGTTTTTTAGCCCGAAATAAACGCGTTTTCTCAGCCCTTGGAATCGCAGTGTAACTGCCTGGCTCAGAAGAGCACACTGAGTCAGCCCTTAACCCCAGTGTGCAGAAATTGTCACAACGTGTTTTTCAGCAGAAATAAACACGTTTCGGCAACTTTGGTCACCACCATGTAACTTATAGGGCAGGAACAGCACAGTTTTCAAAACGTGTTTTTCAGCCCGAAATAAACGCGTTTTCTCAGCCCTTGGAATCGCAGTGTAACTGCCTGGCTCAGAAGAGCACACTGAGTCAGCCCTTAACCCCAGTGTGCAGAAATTGTCACAACGTGTTTTTAAGCAGAAATAAACACGTTTTGGCAACTTTGGTCACCACCATGTAACTTATAGGGCAGGAACAGCACAGTTTTCAAAACGTGTTTTTCAGCTCGAAATAAACGCCATTTCTCAGCCCTTGGAATCGCAGTGTAACTGCCTGGCTCCAAAGAGCACACTGAGTCAGCCCTTAACCCCAGTGATCAGAAATTGTCACAACGTGTTTTTCAGCAGAAATAAACACGTTTTGGCAACTTTGGTCACCACCATGTAACTTATAGGGAAGGAATAGCACAGTTTTCAAAACGTGTTTTTCAGCCCGAAATAAACGCGTTTTCTCAGCCCTTGGAATCGCAGTGTAACTGCCTGGCTCAGAAGAGCACACTGAGTCAGCCCTTAACCCCAGTGATCAGAAATTGTCACAACGTGTTTTTCAGCAGAAATAAACACGTTTTGGCAACTTTGGTCACCATCATGTAACTTATAGGGCAGGAATAGCACAGTTTTCAAAACGTGTTTTTCAGCCCGAAATAAACGCGTTTTCTCAGCCCTTGGAATCGCAGTGTAACTGCCTGGCTCAGAAGAGCACACTAAGTCAGCCCTTAACCCCAGTGTGCAGAAATTGTCACAACTTGTTTTTCAGCAGAAATAAACATGTTTTGGCAACTTTGGTCACCACCATGTAACTTATAGGGCAGGAACAGCACAGTTTTCAAAACGTGTTTTTCAGCCCGATATAAACGTGTTTTCTCAGCCCTTGGAAACGCAGTGTAACTGCCTGGCTCAGAAGAGCACACTGAGTCAGCCCTTAACCCCAGTGTGCAGAAATTGTCACAACTTGTTTTTCAGCAGAAATAAACACGTTTTGGCAACTTTGGTCACCACCATGTAACTTATAGGGCTGGAACAACACAGTTTTCAAAACGTGTTTTTCAGCCCGAAATAAACGCGTTTTCTCAGCCCTTGGAATCGCAGTGTAACTGCCTGGCTCAGAAGAGCACACTGAGTCAGCCCTTAACCCCAGTGTGCAGAAATTGTCACAACGTGTTTTTCAGCAGAAATAAACACGTTTTGGCAACTTTGGTCACCACCATGTAACTTATAGGGCAGGAACAGCACAGTTTTCAAAACGTGTTTTTCAGCCCGAAATAAACGCGTTTTCTCAGCCCTTGGAATCGCAGTGTAACTGCCTGGCTCAGAAGAGCACACTGAGTCAGCCCTTAACCCCAGTGTGCAGAAATTGTCACAACGTGTTTTTCAGCAGAAATAAACACGTTTTGGCAACTTTGGTCACCACCATGTAACTTATAGGGCAGGAACAGCACAGTTTTCAAAACGTGTTTTTCAGCTCGAAATAAACGCCATTTCTCAGCACTTGGAATCGCAGTGTAACTGCCTGGCTCCGAAGAGCACACTGAGTCAGCCCTTAACCCCAGTGATCAGAAATTTTCACAACGTGTTTTTCAGCCCGAAATAAACGCGTTTTCTCAGCCCTTGGAATCGCAGTGTAACTGCCTGGCTCAGAAGAGCACACTAAGTCAGCCCTTAACCCCAGTGTGCAGAAATTGTCACAACTTGTTTTTCAGCAGAAATAAACATGTTTTGGCAACTTTGGTCACCACCATGTAACTTATAGGGCAGGAACAACACAGTTTTCAAAACGTGTTTTTCAGCCCGAAATAAACGCGTTTTCTCAGCCCTTGGAATCGCAGTGTAACTGCCTGGCTCAGAAGAGCACACTGAATCAGCCCTTAACCCCAGTGTGCAGAAATTGTCACAACGTGTTTTTCAGCAGAAATAAACACGTTTCGGCAACTTTGGTCACCACCATGTAACTTATAGGGCAGGAACAGCACAGTTTTCAAAACGTGTTTTTCAGCCCGAAATAAACTCGTTTTCTCAGCCCTTGGAATCGCAGTGTAACTGCCTGGCTCAGAAGAGCACACTGAGTCAGCCCTTAACCCCAGTGTGCAGAAATTGTCACAACGTGTTTTTAAGCAGAAATAAACACGTTTTGGCAACTTTGGTCACCACCATGTAACTTATAGGGCAGGAACAGCACAGTTTTCAAAACGTGTTTTTCAGCTCGAAATAAACGCCATTTCTCAGCCCTTGGAATCGCAGTGTAACTGCCTGGCTCCAAAGAGCACACTGACTCAGCCCTTAACCCCAGTGATCAGAAATTGTCACAACGTGTTTTTCAGCAGAAATAAACACGTTTTGGCAACTTTGGTCACCACCATGTAACTTATAGGGAAGGAATAGCACAGTTTTCAAAACGTGTTTTTCAGCCCGAAATAAACGCGTTTTCTCAGCCCTTGGAATCGCAGTGTAACTGCCTGGCTCAGAAGAGCACACTGAGTCAGCCCTTAACCCCAGTGATCAGAAATTGTCACAACGTGTTTTTCAGCAGAAATAAACACGTTTTGGCAACTTTGGTCACCACCATGTAACTTATAGGGAAGGAATAGCACAGTTTTCAAAACGTGTTTTTCAGCCCGAAATAAACGCGTTTTCTCAGCCCTTGGAATCGCAGTGTAACTGCCTGGCTCAGAAGAGCACACTAAGTCAGCCCTTAACCCCAGTGTGCAGAAATTGTCACAACTTGTTTTTCAGCAGAAATAAACACGTTTTGGCAACTTTGGTCACCACCATGTAACTTATAGGGCTGGAAAAACACAGTTTTCAAAACGTGTTTTTCAGCCCGAAATAAACGCGTTTTCTCAGCCCTTGGAATCGCAGTGTAACTGCCTGGCTCAGAAGAGCACACTGAGTCAGCCCTTAACCCCAGTGTGCAGAAATTGTCACAACGTGTTTTTCAGCAGAAATAAACACGTTTTGGCAACTTTGGTCACCACCATGTAACTTATAGGGCAGGAACAGCACAGTTTTCAAAACGTGTTTTTCAGCCCGAAATAAACGCGTTTTCTCAGCCCTTGGAATCGCAGTGTAACTGCCTGGCTCAGAAGAGCACACTGAGTCAGCCCTTAACCCCAGTGTGCAGAAATTGTCACAACGTGTTTTTCAGCAGAAATAAACACGTTTTGGCAACTTTGGTCACCACCATGTAACTTATAGGGCAGGAACAGCACAGTTTTCAAAACGTGTTTTTCAGCTCGAAATAAACGCCATTTCTCAGCACTTGGAATCGCAGTGTAACTGCCTGGCTCCGAAGAGCACACTGAGTCAGCCCTTAACCCCAGTGATCAGAAATTTTCACAACGTGTTTTTCAGCAGAAATAAACACGTTTTGGCAACTTTGGTCACCACCATGTAACTTATAGGGAAGGAATAGCACAGTTTTCAAAACGTGTTTTTCAGCCCGAAATAAACGCGTTTTCTCAGCCCTTGGAATCGCAGTGTAACTGCCTGGCTCAGAAGAGCACACTGAGTCAGCCCTTAACCCCAGTGATCAGAAATTGTCACAACGTGTTTTTCAGCAGAAATAAACACGTTTTGGCAACTTTGGTCACCACCATGTAACTTATAGGGCAGGAACAGCACAGTTTTCAAAACGTGTTTTTCAGCCCGAAATAAACGCGTTTTCTCAGCCCTTGGAATCGCAGTGTAACTGCCTGGCTCAGAAGAGCACACTGAGTCAGCCCTTAACCCCAGTGTGCAGAAATTGTCACAACTTGTTTTTCAGCAGAAATAAACATGTTTTGGCAACTTTGGTCACCACCATGTAACTTATAGGGCAGGAACAGCACAGTTTTCAAAACGTGTTTTTTAGCCCGAAATAAACGCGTTTTCTCAGCCCTTGGAATCGCAGTGTAACTGCCTGGCTCAGAAGAGCACACTGAGTCAGCCCTTAACCCCAGTGTGCAGAAATTGTCACAACGTGTTTTTCAGCAGAAATAAACACGTTTCGGCAACTTTGGTCACCACCATGTAACTTATAGGGCAGGAACAGCACAGTTTTCAAAACGTGTTTTTCAGCCCGAAATAAACGCGTTTTCTCAGCCCTTGGAATCGCAGTGTAACTGCCTGGCTCAGAAGAGCACACTGAGTCAGCCCTTAACCCCAGTGTGCAGAAATTGTCACAACGTGTTTTTAAGCAGAAATAAACACGTTTTGGCAACTTTGGTCACCACCATGTAACTTATAGGGCAGGAACAGCACAGTTTTCAAAACGTGTTTTTCAGCTCGAAATAAACGCCATTTCTCAGCCCTTGGAATCGCAGTGTAACTGCCTGGCTCCAAAGAGCACACTGAGTCAGCCCTTAACCCCAGTGATCAGAAATTGTCACAACGTGTTTTTCAGCAGAAATAAACACGTTTTGGCAACTTTGGTCACCACCATGTAACTTATAGGGAAGGAATAGCACAGTTTTCAAAACGTGTTTTTCAGCCCGAAATAAACGCGTTTTCTCAGCCCTTGGAATCGCAGTGTAACTGCCTGGCTCAGAAGAGCACACTGAGTCAGCCCTTAACCCCAGTGATCAGAAATTGTCACAACGTGTTTTTCAGCAGAAATAAACACGTTTTGGCAACTTTGGTCACCACCATGTAACTTATAGGGAAGGAATAGCACAGTTTTCAAAACGTGTTTTTCAGCCCGAAATAAACGCGTTTTCTCAGCCCTTGGAATCGCAGTGTAACTGCCTGGCTCAGAAGAGCACACTAAGTCAGCCCTTAACCCCAGTGTGCAGAAATTGTCACAACTTGTTTTTCAGCAGAAATAAACATGTTTTGGCAACTTTGGTCACCACCATGCAACTTATAGGGCAGGAACAGCACAGTTTTCAAAACGTGTTTTTCAGCCCGAAATAAACGTGTTTTCTCAGCCCTTGGAAACGCAGTGTAACTGCCTGGCTCAGAAGAGCACACTGAGTCAGCCCTTAACCCCAGTGTGCAGAAATTGTCACAACTTGTTTTTCAGCAGAAATAAACACGTTTTGGCAACTTTGGTCACCACCATGTAACTTATAGGGCAGGAACAACACAGTTTTCAAAACGTGTTTTTCAGCCCGAAATAAACGCGTTTTCTCAGCCCTTGGAATCGCAGTATAACTGCCTGGCTCAGAAGAGCACACTGAGTCAGCCCTTAACCCCAGTGTGCAGAAATTGTCACAACGTGTTTTTCAGCAGAAATAAACACGTTTTGGCAACTTTGGTCACCACCATGTAACTTATAGGGCAGGAACAGCACAGTTTTCAAAACGTGTTTTTCAGCCCGAAATAAACGCGTTTTCTCAGCCCTTGGAATCGCAGTGTAACTGCCTGGCTCAGAAGAGCACACTGAGTCAGCCCTTAACCCCAGTGATCAGAAATTTTCACAACGTGTTTTTCAGCAGAAATAAACACGTTTTGGCAACTTTGGTCACCACCATGTAACTTATAGGGAAGGAATAGCACAGTTTTCAAAACGTGTTTTTCAGCCCGAAATAAACGCGTTTTCTCAGCCCTTGGAATCGCAGTGTAACTGCCTGGCTCAGAAGAGCACACTGAGTCAGCCCTTAACCCCAGTGATCAGAAATTGTCACAACGTGTTTTTCAGCAGAAATAAACACGTTTTGGCAACTTTGGTCACCACCATGTAACTTATAGGGCAGGAACAGCACAGTTTTCAAAACGTGTTTTTCAGCCCGAAATAAACGCGTTTTCTCAGCCCTTGGAATCGCAGTGTAACTGCCTGGCTCAGAAGAGCACACTGAGTCAGCCCTTAACCCCAGTGTGCAGAAATTGTCACAACTTGTTTTTCAGCAGAAATAAACACGTTTTGGCAACTTTGGTCACCACCATGTAACTTATAGGGCTGGAACAACCCAGTTTTCAAAACGTGTTTTTCAGCCCGAAATAAACGCGTTTTCTCAGCCCTTGGAATCGCAGTGTAACTGCCTGGCTCAGAAGAGCACACTGAATCAGCCCTTAACCCCAGGGTGCAGAAATTGTCACAACGTGTTTTTCAGCAGAAATAAACACGTTTCGGCAACTTTGGTCACCACCATGTAACTTATAGTGCAGGAACAGCACAGTTTTCAAAACGTGTTTTTCAGCCCGAAATAAACGCGTTTTCTCAGCCCTTGGAATCGCAGTGTAACTGCCTGGCTCAGAAGAGCACACTGAGTCAGCCCTTAACCCCAGTGTGCAGAAATTGTCACAACGTGTTTTTCAGCAGAAATAAACACGTTTTGGCAACTTTGGTCACCACCATGTAACTTATAGGGCAGGAACAGCACAGTTTTCAAAACGTGTTTTTCAGCTCGAAATAAACGCCATTTCTCAGCACTTGGAATCGCAGTGTAACTGCCTGGCTCCGAAGAGCACACTGAGTCAGCCCTTAACCCCAGTGATCAGAAATTTTCACAACGTGTTTTTCAGCAGAAATAAACACGTTTTGGCAACTTTGGTCACCACCATGTAACTTATAGGGAAGGAATAGCACAGTTTTCAAAACGTGTTTTTCAGCCCGAAATAAACGCGTTTTCTCAGCCCTTGGAATCGCAGTGTAACTGCCTGGCTCAGAAGAGCACACTGAGTCAGCCCTTAACCCCAGTGATCAGAAATTGTCACAACGTGTTTTTCAGCAGAAATAAACACGTTTTGGCAACTTTGGTCACCACCATGTAACTTATAGGGCAGGAACAGCACAGTTTTCAAAACGTGTTTTTCAGCCCGAAATAAACGCGTTTTCTCAGCCCTTGGAATCGCAGTGTAACTGCCTGGCTCAGAAGAGCACACTGAGTCAGCCCTTAACCCCAGTGTGCAGAAATTGTCACAACTTGTTTTTCAGCAGAAATAAACATGTTTTGGCAACTTTGGTCACCACCATGTAACTTATAGGGCAGGAACAGCACAGTTTTCAAAACGTGTTTTTTAGCCCGAAATAAACGCGTTTTCTCAGCCCTTGGAATCGCAGTGTAACTGCCTGGCTCAGAAGAGCACACTGAGTCAGCCCTTAACCCCAGTGTGCAGAAATTGTCACAACGTGTTTTTCAGCAGAAATAAACACGTTTCGGCAACTTTGGTCACCACCATGTAACTTATAGGGCAGGAACAGCACAGTTTTCAAAACGTGTTTTTCAGCCCGAAATAAACGCGTTTTCTCAGCCCTTGGAATCGCAGTGTAACTGCCTGGCTCAGAAGAGCACACTGAGTCAGCCCTTAACCCCAGTGTGCAGAAATTGTCACAACGTGTTTTTAAGCAGAAATAAACACGTTTTGGCAACTTTGGTCACCACCATGTAACTTATAGGGCAGGAACAGCACAGTTTTCAAAACGTGTTTTTCAGCTCGAAATAAACGCCATTTCTCAGCCCTTGGAATCGCAGTGTAACTGCCTGGCTCCAAAGAGCACACTGAGTCAGCCCTTAACCCCAGTGATCAGAAATTGTCACAACGTGTTTTTCAGCAGAAATAAACACGTTTTGGCAACTTTGGTCACCACCATGTAACTTATAGGGAAGGAATAGCACAGTTTTCAAAACGTGTTTTTCAGCCCGAAATAAACGCGTTTTCTCAGCCCTTGGAATCGCAGTGTAACTGCCTGGCTCAGAAGAGCACACTGAGTCAGCCCTTAACCCCAGTGATCAGAAATTGTCACAACGTGTTTTTCAGCAGAAATAAACACGTTTTGGCAACTTTGGTCACCACCATGTAACTTATAGGGAAGGAATAGCACAGTTTTCAAAACGTGTTTTTCAGCCCGAAATAAACGCGTTTTCTCAGCCCTTGGAATCGCAGTGTAACTGCCTGGCTCAGAAGAGCACACTAAGTCAGCCCTTAACCCCAGTGTGCAGAAATTGTCACAACTTGTTTTTCAGCAGAAATAAACATGTTTTGGCAACTTTGGTCACCACCATGTAACTTATAGGGCAGGAACAGCACAGTTTTCAAAACGTGTTTTTCAGCCCGAAATAAACGTGTTTTCTCAGCCCTTGGAAACGCAGTGTAACTGCCTGGCTCAGAAGAGCACACTGAGTCAGCCCTTAACCCCAGTGTGCAGAAATTGTCACAACTTGTTTTTCAGCAGAAATAAACACGTTTTGGCAACTTTGGTCACCACCATGTAACTTATAGGGCAGGAACAACACAGTTTTCAAAACGTGTTTTTCAGCCCGAAATAAACGCGTTTTCTCAGCCCTTGGAATCGCAGTATAACTGCCTGGCTCAGAAGAGCACACTGAGTCAGCCCTTAACCCCAGTGTGCAGAAATTGTCACAACGTGTTTTTCAGCAGAAATAAACACGTTTTGGCAACTTTGGTCACCACCATGTAACTTATAGGGCAGGAACAGCACAGTTTTCAAAACGTGTTTTTCAGCCCGAAATAAACGCGTTTTCTCAGCCCTTGGAATCGCAGTGTAACTGCCTGGCTCAGAAGAGCACACTGAGTCAGCCCTTAACCCCAGTGATCAGAAATTTTCACAACGTGTTTTTCAGCAGAAATAAACACGTTTTGGCAACTTTGGTCACCACCATGTAACTTATAGGGAAGGAATAGCACAGTTTTCAAAACGTGTTTTTCAGCCCGAAATAAACGCGTTTTCTCAGCCCTTGGAATCGCAGTGTAACTGCCTGGCTCAGAAGAGCACACTGAGTCAGCCCTTAACCCCAGTGATCAGAAATTGTCACAACGTGTTTTTCAGCAGAAATAAACACGTTTTGGCAACTTTGGTCACCACCATGTAACTTATAGGGCAGGAACAGCACAGTTTTCAAAACGTGTTTTTCAGCCCGAAATAAACGCGTTTTCTCAGCCCTTGGAATCGCAGTGTAACTGCCTGGCTCAGAAGAGCACACTGAGTCAGCCCTTAACCCCAGTGTGCAGAAATTGTCACAACTTGTTTTTCAGCAGAAATAAACACGTTTTGGCAACTTTGGTCACCACCATGTAACTTATAGGGCTGGAACAACCCAGTTTTCAAAACGTGTTTTTCAGCCCGAAATAAACGCGTTTTCTCAGCCCTTGGAATCGCAGTGTAACTGCCTGGCTCAGAAGAGCACACTGAATCAGCCCTTAACCCCAGGGTGCAGAAATTGTCACAACGTGTTTTTCAGCAGAAATAAACACGTTTCGGCAACTTTGGTCACCACCATGTAACTTATAGTGCAGGAACAGCACAGTTTTCAAAACGTGTTTTTCAGCCCGAAATAAACGCGTTTTCTCAGCCCTTGGAATCGCAGTGTAACTGCCTGGCTCAGAAGAGCACACTGAGTCAGCCCTTAACCCCAGTGTGCAGAAATTGTCACAACGTGTTTTTCAGCAGAAATAAACACGTTTTGGCAACTTTGGTCACCACCATGTAACTTATAGGGCAGGAACAGCACAGTTTTCAAAACGTGTTTTTCAGCTCGAAATAAACGCCATTTCTCAGCACTTGGAATCGCAGTGTAACTGCCTGGCTCCGAAGAGCACACTGAGTCAGTCCTTAACCCCAGTGATCAGAAATTTTCACAACGTGTTTTTCAGCAGAAATAAACACGTTTTGGCAACTTTGGTCACCACCATGTAACTTATAGGGAAGGAATAGCACAGTTTTCAAAACGTGTTTTTCAGCCCGAAATAAACGCGTTTTCTCAGCCCTTGGAATCGCAGTGTAACTGCCTGGCTCAGAAGAGCACACTGAGTCAGCCCTTAACCCCAGTGATCAGAAATTGTCACAACGTGTTTTTCAGCAGAAATAAACACGTTTTGGCAACTTTGGTCACCACCATGTAACTTATAGGGCAGGAACAGCACAGTTTTCAAAACGTGTTTTTCAGCCCGAAATAAACGCGTTTTCTCAGCCCTTGGAATCGCAGTGTAACTGCCTGGCTCAGAAGAGCACACTGAGTCAGCCCTTAACCCCAGTGTGCAGAAATTGTCACAACGTGTTTTTTCAGCAGAAATAAACACGTTTTGGCAACTTTGGTCACCACCATGTAACTTATAGGGCAGGAACAGCACAGTTTTCAAAACGTGTTTTTCAGCTCGAAATAAACGCCATTTCTCAGCCCTTGGAATCGCAGTGTAACTGCCTGGCTCCAAAGAGCACACTGAGTCAGCCCTTAACCCCAGTGATCAGAAATTGTCACAACGTGTTTTTCAGCAGAAATAAACACGTTTTGGCAACTTTGGTCACCACCATGTAACTTATAGGGAAGGAATAGCACAGTTTTCAAAACGTGTTTTTCAGCCCGAAATAAACGCGTTTTCTCAGCCCTTGGAATCGCAGTGTAACTGCCTGGCTCAGAAGAGCACACTGAGTCAGCCCTTAACCCCAGTGATCAGAAATTGTCACAACGTGTTTTTCAGCAGAAATAAACACGTTTTGGCAACTTTGGTCACCACCATGTAACTTATAGGGAAGGAATAGCACAGTTTTCAAAACGTGTTTTTCAGCCCGAAATAAACGCGTTTTCTCAGCCCTTGGAATCGCAGTGTAACTGCCTGGCTCAGAAGAGCACACTAAGTCAGCCCTTAACCCCAGTGTGCAGAAATTGTCACAACTTGTTTTTCAGCAGAAATAAACATGTTTTGGCAACTTTGGTCACCACCATGTAACTTATAGGGCAGGAACAGCACAGTTTTCAAAACGTGTTTTTCAGCCCGAAATAAACGTGTTTTCTCAGCCCTTGGAAACGCAGTGTAACTGCCTGGCTCAGAAGAGCACACTGAGTCAGCCCTTAACCCCAGTGTGCAGAAATTGTCACAACTTGTTTTTCAGCAGAAATAAACACGTTTTGGCAACTTTGGTCACCACCATGTAACTTATAGGGCTGGAACAACACAGTTTTCAAAACGTGTTTTTCAGCCCGAAATAAACGCGTTTTCTCAGCCCTTGGAATCGCAGTGTAACTGCCTGGCTCAGAAGAGCACACTGAGTCAGCCCTTAACCCCAGTGTGCAGAAATTGTCACAACGTGTTTTTCAGCAGAAATAAACACGTTTTGGCAACTTTGGTCACCACCATGTAACTTATAGGGCAGGAACAGCACAGTTTTCAAAACGTGTTTTTCAGCCCGAAATAAACGCGTTTTCTCAGCCCTTGGAATCGCAGTGTAACTGCCTGGCTCAGAAGAGCACACTGAGTCAGCCCTTAACCCCAGTGTGCAGAAATTGTCACAACGTGTTTTTCAGCAGAAATAAACACGTTTTGGCAACTTTGGTCACCACCATGTAACTTATAGGGCAGGAACAGCACAGTTTTCAAAACGTGTTTTTCAGCTCGAAATAAACGCCATTTCTCAGCACTTGGAATCGCAGTGTAACTGCCTGGCTCCGAAGAGCACACTGAGTCAGCCCTTAACCCCAGTGATCAGAAATTTTCACAACGTGTTTTTCAGCAGAAATAAACACGTTTTGGCAACTTTGGTCACCACCATGTAACTTATAGGGAAGGAATAGCACAGTTTTCAAAACGTGTTTTTCAGCCCGAAATAAACGCGTTTTCTCAGCCCTTGGAATCGCAGTGTAACTGCCTGGCTCAGAAGAGCACACTGAGTCAGCCCTTAACCCCAGTGATCAGAAATTGTCACAACGTGTTTTTCAGCAGAAATAAACACGTTTTGGCAACTTTGGTCACCACCATGTAACTTATAGGGCAGGAACAGCACAGTTTTCAAAACGTGTTTTTCAGCCCGAAATAAACGCGTTTTCTCAGCCCTTGGAATCGCAGTGTAACTGCCTGGCTCAGAAGAGCACACTGAGTCAGCCCTTAACCCCAGTGTGCAGAAATTGTCACAACTTGTTTTTCAGCAGAAATAAACACGTTTTGGCAACTTTGGTCACCACCATGTAACTTATAGGGCTGGAACAACACAGTTTTCAAAACGTGTTTTTCAGCCCGAAATAAACGCGTTTTCTCAGCCCTTGGAATCGCAGTGTAACTGCCTGGCTCAGAAGAGCACACTGAATCAGCCCTTAACCCCAGGGTGCAGAAATTGTCACAACGTGTTTTTCAGCAGAAATAAACACGTTTCGGCAACTTTGGTCACCACCATGTAACTTATAGGGCAGGAACAGCACAGTTTTCAAAACGTGTTTTTCAGCCCGAAATAAACGCGTTTTCTCAGCCCTTGGAATCGCAGTGTAACTGCCTGGCTCAGAAGAGCACACTGAGTCAGCCCTTAACCCCAGTGTGCAGAAATTGTCACAACGTGTTTTTAAGCAGAAATAAACACGTTTTGGCAACTTTGGTCACCACCATGTAACTTATAGGGCAGGAACAGCACAGTTTTCAAAACGTGTTTTTCAGCTCGAAATAAACGCCATTTCTCAGCCCTTGGAATCGCAGTGTAACTGCCTGGCTCCAAAGAGCACACTGAGTCAGCCCTTAACCCCAGTGATCAGAAATTGTCACAACGTGTTTTTCAGCAGAAATAAACACGTTTTGGCAACTTTGGTCACCACCATGTAACTTATAGGGAAGGAATAGCACAGTTTTCAAAACGTGTTTTTCAGCCCGAAATAAACGCGTTTTCTCAGCCCTTGGAATCGCAGAGTAACTGCCTGGCTCAGAAGAGCACACTGAGTCAGCCCTTAACCCCAGTGATCAGAAATTGTCACAACGTGTTTTTAAGCAGAAATAAACACGTTTTGGCAACTTTGGTCACCACCATGTAACTTATAGGGAAGGAACAGCACAGTTTTCAAAACGTGTTTTTCAGCCCGAAATAAACGCGTTTTCTCAGCCCTTGGAATCGCAGTGTAACTGCCTGGCTCAGAAGAGCACACTGAGTCAGCCCTTAACCCCAGTGATCAGAAATTGTCACAACGTGTTTTTCAGCAGAAATAAACACGTTTTGGCAACTTTGGTCACCACCATGTAACTTATAGGGAAGGAATAGCACAGTTTTCAAAACGTGTTTTTCAGCCCGAAATAAACGCGTTTTCTCAGCCCTTGGAATCGCACTGTAACTGCCTGGCTCAGAAGAGCACACTAAGTCAGCCCTTAACCCCAGTGTGCAGAAATTGTCACAACTTGTTTTTCAGCAGAAATAAACATGTTTTGGCAACTTTGGTCACCACCATGTAACTTATAGGGCAGGAACAGCACAGTTTTCAAAACGTGTTTTTTAGCCCGAAATAAACGCGTTTTCTCAGCCCTTGGAATCGCAGTGTAACTGCCTGGCTCAGAAGAGCACACTGAGTCAGCCCTTAACCCCAGTGTGCAGAAATTGTCACAACGTGTTTTTCAGCAGAAATAAACACGTTTTGGCAACTTTGGTCACCACCATGTAACTTATAGGGCAGGAACAGCACAGTTTTCAAAACGTGTTTTTCAGCCCGAAATAAACGTGTTTTCTCAGCCCTTGGAATCGCAGTGTAACTGCCTGGCTCAGAAGAGCACACTGAGTCAGCCCTTAACCCCAGTGTGCAGAAATTGTCACAACGTGTTTTTCAGCAGAAATAAACATGTTTTGGCAACTTTGGTCACCACCATGTAACTTATAGGGCAGGAACAGCACAGTTTTCAAAACGTGTTTTTCAGCCCGAAATAAACGCGTTTTCTCAGCCCATGGAATCGCAGTGTAACTGCCTGGCTCAGAAGAGCACACTGAGTCAGCCCTTAACTCCAGTGTGCAGAAATTGTCACAACTTGTTTTTCAGCAGAAATAAACACGTTTTGGCAACTTTGGTCACCACCATGTAACTTATAAGGCTGGAACAACACAGTTTTCAAAACGTGTTTTTCAGCCCGAAATAAACGCGTTTTCTCAGCCCTTGGAATCGCAGTGTAACTGCCTGGCTCAGAAGAGCACACTGAATCAGCCCTTAACCCCAGTGTGCAGAAATTGTCACAACGTGTTTTTCAGCAGAAATAAACACGTTTCGGCAACTTTGGTCACCACCATGTAACTTATAGGGCAGGAACAGCACAGTTTTCAAAACGTGTTTTTCAGCCCGAAATAAACACGTTTTCTCAGCCCTTGGAATCGCAGTGTAACTGCCTGGCTCAGAAGAGCACACTGAGTCAGCCCTTAACCCCAGTGTGCAGAAATTGTCACAACGTGTTTTTCAGTAGAAATAAACATGTTTTGGCAACTTTGGTCACCACCATGTAACTTATAGGGCAGGAACAGCACAGTTTTCAAAACGTGTTTTTCAGCCCGAAATAAACGCGTTTTCTCAGCCCTTGGAATCGCAGTGTAACTGCCTGGCTCAGAAGAGCACACTGAATCAGCCCTTAACCCCAGTGTGCAGAAATTGTCACAACGTGTTTTTCAGCAGAAATAAACACGTTTCGGCAACTTTGGTCACCACCATGTAACTTATAGGGCAGGAACAGCACAGTTTTCAAAACGTGTTTTTCAGCCCGAAATAAACGCGTTTTCTCAGCCCTTGGAATCGCAGTGTAACTGCCTGGCTCAGAAGAGCACACTGAGTCAGCCCTTAACCCCAGTGTGCAGAAATTGTCACAACGTGTTTTTAAGCAGAAATAAACACGTTTTGGCAACTTTGGTCACCACCATGTAACTTATAGGGCAGGAACAGCACAGTTTTCAAAACGTGTTTTTCAGCTCGAAATAAACGCCATTTCTCAGCCCTTGGAATCGCAGTGTAACTGCTTGGCTCCAAAGAGCACACTGAGTCAGCCCTTAACCCCAGTGATCAGAAATTGTCACAACGTGTTTTTCAGCAGAAATAAACACGTTTTGGCAACTTTGGTCACCACCATGTAACTTATAGGGAAGGAATAGCACAGTTTTCAAAACGTGTTTTTCAGCCCGAAATAAACGCGTTTTCTCAGCCCTTGGAATCGCACTGTAACTGCCTGGCTCAGAAGAGCACACTAAGTCAGCCCTTAACCCCAGTGTGCAGAAATTGTCACAACTTGTTTTTCAGCAGAAATAAACATGTTTTGGCAACTTTGGTCACCACCATGTAACTTATAGGGCAGGAACAGCACAGTTTTCAAAACGTGTTTTTCAGCCCGAAATAAACGCGTTTTCTCAGCCCTTGGAATCGCAGTGTAACTGCCTGGCTCAGAAGAGCACACTGAGTCAGCCCTTAACCCCAGTGTGCAGAAATTGTCACAACTTGTTTTTCAGCAGAAATAAACATGTTTTGGCAACTTTGGTCACCACCATGTAACTTATAGGGCAGGAACAGCACAGTTTTCAAAACGTGTTTTTTAGCCCGAAATAAACGAGTTTTCTCAGCCCTTGGAATCGCAGTGTAACTGCCTGGCTCAGAAGAGCACACTGAGTCAGCCCTTAACCCCAGTGTGCAGAAATTGTCACAACGTGTTTTTCAGCAGAAATAAACACGTTTTGGCAACTTTGGTCACCACCATGTAACTTATAGGGCAGGAACAGCACAGTTTTCAAAACGTGTTTTTCAGCCCGAAATAAACGTGTTTTCTCAGCCCTTGGAATCGCAGTGTAACTGCCTGGCTCAGAAGAGCACACTGAGTCAGCCCTTAACCCCAGTGTGCAGAAATTGTCACAACGTGTTTTTCAGCAGAAATAAACACGTTTTGGCAACTTTGGTCACCACCATGTAACTTATAGGGCAGGAACAGCACAGTTTTCAAAACGTGTTTTTCAGCCCGAAATAAACGTGTTTTCTCAGCCCTTGGAATCGCAGTGTAACTGCCTGGCTCAGAAGAGCACACTGAGTCAGCCCTTAACCCCAGTGTGCAGAAATTGTCACAACGTGTTTTTCAGCAGAAATAAACACGTTTTGGCAACTTTGGTCACCACCATATACTTATAGGGCAGGAACAGCACAGTTTTCAAAACGTGTTTTTCAGCCCGAAATAAACGCGTTTTCTCAGCCCTTGGAATCGCAGTGTAACTGCCTGGCTCCAAACAGCACACTGAGTCGGCCCTTAACCCCAGTGATCAGAAATTGTCACAACGTGTTTTTCAGCAGAAATAAACACGTTTTGGCAACTTTGGTCACCACCATGTAACTTATAGGGAAGGAATAGCACAGTTTTCAAAACGTGTTTTTCAGCCCGAAATAAACGCGTTTTCTCAGCCCTTGGAATCGCAGTGTAACTGCCTGGCTCAGAAGAGCACACTGAGTCGGCCCTTAACCCCAGTGTGCAGAAATTGTCACAACGTGTTTTTCAGCAGAAATAAACATGTTTTGGCAACTTTGGTCACCACCATGTAACTTATAGGGCAGGAACAGCACAGTTTTCAAAACGTGTTTTTCAGCCCGAAATAAACGCGTTTTCTCAGCCCTTGGAATCGCAGTGTAACTGCCTGGCTCAGAAGAGCACACTGAATCAGCCCTTAACCCCAGTGTGCAGAAATTGTCACAACGTGTTTTTCAGCAGAAATAAACACGTTTCGGCAACTTTGGTCACCACCATGTAACTTATAGGGCAGGAACAGCACAGTTTTCAAAACGTGTTTTTCAGCTCGAAATAAACGCCATTTCTCAGCACTTGGAATCGCAGTGTAACTGCCTGGCTCCGAAGAGCACACTGAGTCAGCCCTTAACCCCAGTGATCAGAAATTTTCACAACGTGTTTTTCAGCAGAAATAAACACGTTTTGGCAACTTTGGTCACCACCATGTAACTTATAGGGAAGGAATAGCACAGTTTTCAAAACGTGTTTTTCAGCCCGAAATAAACGCGTTTTCTCAGCCCTTGGAATCGCAGTGTAACTGCCTGGCTCAGAAGAGCACACTGAGTCAGCCCTTAACCCCAGTGATCAGAAATTGTCACAACGTGTTTTTCAGCAGAAATAAACACGTTTTGGCAACTTTGGTCACCACCATGTAACTTATAGGGCAGGAACAGCACAGTTTTCAAAACGTGTTTTTCAGCCCGAAATAAACGCGTTTTCTCAGCCCTTGGAATCGCAGTGTAACTGCCTGGCTCAGAAGAGCACACTGAGTCAGCCCTTAACCCCAGTGTGCAGAAATTGTCACAACTTGTTTTTCAGCAGAAATAAACATGTTTTGGCAACTTTGGTCACCACCATGTAACTTATAGGGCAGGAACAGCACAGTTTTCAAAACGTGTTTTTTAGCCCGAAATAAACGCGTTTTCTCAGCCCTTGGAATCGCAGTGTAACTGCCTGGCTCAGAAGAGCACACTGAGTCAGCCCTTAACCCCAGTGTGCAGAAATTGTCACAACGTGTTTTTCAGCAGAAATAAACACGTTTTGGCAACTTTGGTCACCACCATGTAACTTATAGGGCAGGAAAAGCACAGTTTTCAAAACGTGTTTTTCAGCCCGAAATAAACGTGTTTTCTCAGCCCTTGGAATCGCAGTGTAACTGCCTGGCTCAGAAGAGCACACTGAGTCAGCCCTTAACCCCAGTGTGCAGAAATTGTCACAACGTGTTTTTCAGCAGAAATAAACACGTTTTGGCAACTTTGGTCACCACCATGTAACTTATAGGGCAGGAACAGCACAGTTTTCAAAACGTGTTTTTCAGCCCGAAATAAACGCGTTTTCTCAGCCCTTGGAATCGCAGTGTAACTGCCTGGCTCAGAAGAGCACACTGAGTCAGCCCTTAACCCCAGTGTGCAGAAATTGTCACAACTTGTTTTTCAGCAGAAATAAACACGTTTTGGCAACTTTGGTCACCACCATGTAACTTATAGGGCTGGAACAACACAGTTTTCAAAACGTGTTTTTCAGCCCGAAATAAACGCGTTTTCTCAGCCCTTGGAATCGCAGTGTAACTGCCTGGCTCAGAAGAGCACACTGAATCAGCCCTTAACCCCAGGGTGCAGAAATTGTCACAACGTGTTTTTCAGCAGAAATAAACACGTTTTGACAACTTTGGTCACCACCATATACTTATAGGGCAGGAACAGCACAGTTTTCAAAACGTGTTTTTCAGCCCGAAATAAACGCGTTTTCTCAGCCCTTGGAATCGCAGTGTAACTGCCTGGCTCCAAACAGCACACTGAGTCGGCCCTTAACCCCAGTGATCAGAAATTGTCACAACGTGTTTTTCAGCAGAAATAAACACGTTTTGGCAACTTTGGTCACCACCATGTAACTTATAGGGAAGGAATAGCACAGTTTTCAAAACGTGTTTTTCAGCCCGAAATAAACGCGTTTTCTCAGCCCTTGGAATCGCAGTGTAACTGCCTGGCTCAGAAGAGCACACTGAGTCGGCCCTTAACCCCAGTGTGCAGAAATTGTCACAACGTGTTTTTCAGCAGAAATAAACATGTTTTGGCAACTTTGGTCACCACCATGTAACTTATAGGGCAGGAACAGCACAGTTTTCAAAACGTGTTTTTCAGCCCGAAATAAACGCGTTTTCTCAGCCCTTGGAATCGCAGTGTAACTGCCTGGCTCAGAAGAGCACACTGAATCAGCCCTTAACCCCAGTGTGCAGAAATTGTCACAACGTGTTTTTCAGCAGAAATAAACACGTTTCGGCAACTTTGGTCACCACCATGTAACTTATAGGGCAGGAACAGCACAGTTTTCAAAACGTGTTTTTCAGCTCGAAATAAACGCCATTTCTCAGCACTTGGAATCGCAGTGTAACTGCCTGGCTCCGAAGAGCACACTGAGTCAGCCCTTAACCCCAGTGATCAGAAATTTTCACAACGTGTTTTTCAGCAGAAATAAACACGTTTTGGCAACTTTGGTCACCACCATGTAACTTATAGGGAAGGAATAGCACAGTTTTCAAAACGTGTTTTTCAGCCCGAAATAAACGCGTTTTCTCAGCCCTTGGAATCGCAGTGTAACTGCCTGGCTCAGAAGAGCACACTGAGTCAGCCCTTAACCCCAGTGATCAGAAATTGTCACAACGTGTTTTTCAGCAGAAATAAACACGTTTTGGCAACTTTGGTCACCACCATGTAACTTATAGGGCAGGAACAGCACAGTTTTCAAAACGTGTTTTTCAGCCCGAAATAAACGCGTTTTCTCAGCCCTTGGAATCGCAGTGTAACTGCCTGGCTCAGAAGAGCACACTGAGTCAGCCCTTAACCCCAGTGTGCAGAAATTGTCACAACTTGTTTTTCAGCAGAAATAAACATGTTTTGGCAACTTTGGTCACCACCATGTAACTTATAGGGCAGGAACAGCACAGTTTTCAAAACGTGTTTTTTAGCCCGAAATAAACGCGTTTTCTCAGCCCTTGGAATCGCAGTGTAACTGCCTGGCTCAGAAGAGCACACTGAGTCAGCCCTTAACCCCAGTGTGCAGAAATTGTCACAACGTGTTTTTCAGCAGAAATAAACACGTTTTGGCAACTTTGGTCACCACCATGTAACTTATAGGGCAGGAAAAGCACAGTTTTCAAAACGTGTTTTTCAGCCCGAAATAAACGTGTTTTCTCAGCCCTTGGAATCGCAGTGTAACTGCCTGGCTCAGAAGAGCACACTGAGTCAGCCCTTAACCCCAGTGTGCAGAAATTGTCACAACGTGTTTTTCAGCAGAAATAAACACGTTTTGGCAACTTTGGTCACCACCATGTAACTTATAGGGCAGGAACAGCACAGTTTTCAAAACGTGTTTTTCAGCCCGAAATAAACGCGTTTTCTCAGCCCTTGGAATCGCAGTGTAACTGCCTGGCTCAGAAGAGCACACTGAGTCAGCCCTTAACCCCAGTGTGCAGAAATTGTCACAACTTGTTTTTCAGCAGAAATAAACACGTTTTGGCAACTTTGGTCACCACCATGTAACTTATAGGGCTGGAACAACACAGTTTTCAAAACGTGTTTTTCAGCCCGAAATAAACGCGTTTTCTCAGCCCTTGGAATCGCAGTGTAACTGCCTGGCTCAGAAGAGCACACTGAATCAGCCCTTAACCCCAGGGTGCAGAAATTGTCACAACGTGTTTTTCAGCAGAAATAAACACGTTTTGACAACTTTGGTCACCACCATGTAACTTATAGGGCTGGAACAACACAGTTTTCAAAACGTGTTTTTCAGCCCGAAATAAACGCGTTTTCTCAGGCCTTGGAATCGTAGTGTAACTGCCTGGCTCAGAAGAGCACACTGAATCAGCCCTTAACCCCAGTGTGCAGAAATTGTCACAACGTGTTTTTCAGCAGAAATAAACACGTTTCGGCAACTTTGGTCACCACCATGTAACTTATAGGGCAGGAACAGCACAGTTTTCAAAACGTGTTTTTCAGCCCGAAATAAACGCGTTTTCTCAGCCCTTGGAATCGCAGTGTAACTGCCTGGCTCAGAGGAGCACACTGAGTCAGCCCTTAACCCCAGTGTGCAGAAATTGTCACAACGTGTTTTTAAGCAGAAATAAACACGTTTTGGCAACTTTGGTCACCACCATGTAACTTATAGGGCAGGAACAGCACAGTTTTCAAGACGTGTTTTTCAGCTCGAAATAAACGCCATTTCTCAGCCCTTGGAATCGCAGTGTAACTGCCTGGCTCCAAAGAGCACACTGAGTCAGCCCTTAACCCCAGTGATCAGAAATTGTCACAACGTGTTTTTCAGCAGAAATAAACACGTTTTGGCAACTTTGGTCACCACCATGTAACTTATAGGGAAGGAATAGCACAGTTTTCAAAACGTGTTTTTCAGCCCGAAATAAACGCGTTTTCTCAGCCCTTGGAATCGCAGTGTAACTGCCTGGCTCAGAAGAGCACACTGAGTCAGCCCTTAACCCCAGTGATCAGAAATTGTCACAACGTGTTTTTCAGCAGAAATAAACACGTTTTGGCAACTTTGGTCACCACCATGTAACTTATAGGGAAGGAATAGCACAGTTTTCAAAACGTGTTTTTCAGCCCGAAATAAACGCGTTTTCTCAGCCCTTGGAATCGCAGTGTAACTGCCTGGCTCAGAAGAGCACACTAAGTCAGCCCTTAACCCCAGTGTGCAGAAATTGTCACAACTTGTTTTTCAGCAGAAATAAACATGTTTTGGCAACTTTGGTCACCACCATGTAACTTATAGGGCAGGAACAGCACAGTTTTCAAAACGTGTTTTTCAGCCCGAAATAAACGTGTTTTCTCAGCCCTTGGAAACGCAGTGTAACTGCCTGGCTCAGAAGAGCACACTGAGTCAGCCCTTAACCCCAGTGTGCAGAAATTGTCACAACTTGTTTTTCAGCAGAAATAAACACGTTTTGGCAACTTTGGTCACCACCATGTAACTTATAGGGCTGGAACAACACAGTTTTCAAAACGTGTTTTTCAGCCCGAAATAAACGCGTTTTCTCAGCCCTTGGAATCGCAGTGTAACTGCCTGGCTCAGAAGAGCACACTGAGTCAGCCCTTAACCCCAGTGTGCAGAAATTGTCACAACGTGTTTTTCAGCAGAAATAAACACGTTTTGGCAACTTTGGTCACCACCATGTAACTTATAGGGCAGGAACAGCA
This sequence comes from Atractosteus spatula, assembly GCF_055471065.1. NCBI lineage: Eukaryota > Metazoa > Chordata > Actinopteri > Semionotiformes > Lepisosteidae > Atractosteus > Atractosteus spatula. The sequence goes on along the minus strand of NC_142721.1, from coordinate 18,857,373 downwards.
CAGTTTTCAAAACGTGTTTTTCAGCCCGAAATAAACGCGTTTTCTCAGCCCTTGGAATCGCAGTGTAACTGCCTGGCTCAGAAGAGCACACTGAGTCAGCCCTTAACCCCAGTGTGCAGAAATTGTCACAACGTGTTTTTCAGCAGAAATAAACACGTTTTGGCAACTTTGGTCACCACCATGTAACTTATAGGGCAGGAACAGCACAGTTTTCAAAACGTGTTTTTCAGCTCGAAATAAACGCCATTTCTCAGCACTTGGAATCGCAGTGTAACTGCCTGGCTCCGAAGAGCACACTGAGTCAGCCCTTAACCCCAGTGATCAGTAATTTTCACAACGTGTTTTTCAGCAGAAATAAACACGTTTTGGCAACTTTGGTCACCACCATGTAACTTATAGGGAAGGAATAGCACAGTTTTCAAAATGTGTTTTTCAGCCCGAAATAAACGCGTTTTCTCAGCCCTTGGAATCGCAGTGTAACTGCCTGGCTCAGAAGAGCACACTGAGTCAGCCCTTAACCCCAGTGATCAGAAATTGTCACAACGTGTTTTTCAGCAGAAATAAACACGTTTTGGCAACTTTGGTCACCACCATGTAACTTATAGGGCAGGAACAGCACAGTTTTCAAAACGTGTTTTTCAGCCCGAAATAAATGCGTTTTCTCAGCCCTTGGAATCGCAGTGTAACTGCCTGGCTCAGAAGAGCACACTGAGTCAGCCCTTAACCCCAGTGTGCAGAAATTGTCACAACTTGTTTTTCAGCAGAAATAAACACGTTTTGGCAACTTTGGTCACCACCATGTAACTTATAGGGCTGGAACAACACAGTTTTCAAAACGTGTTTTTCAGCTAGAAATAAACGCGTTTTCTCAGCCCTTGGAATCGCAGTGTAACTGCCTGGCTCAGAAGAGCACACTGAATCAGCCCTTAACCCCAGGGTGCAGAAATTGTCACAACGTGTTTTTCAGCAGAAATAAACACGTTTCGGCAACTTTGGTCACCACCATGTAACTTATAGGGCAGGAACAGCACAGTTTTCAAAACGTGTTTTTCAGCCCGAAATAAACGCGTTTTCTCAGCCCTTGGAATCGCAGTGTAACTGCCTGGCTCAGAAGAGCACACTGAGTCAGCCCTTAACCCCAGTGTGCAGAAATTGTCACAACGTGTTTTTAAGCAGAAATAAACACGTTTTGGCAACTTTGGTCACCACCATGTAACTTATAGGGCAGGAACAGCACAGTTTTCAAAACGTGTTTTTCAGCTCGAAATAAACGCCATTTCTCAGCCCTTGGAATCGCAGTGTAACTGCCTGGCTCCAAAGAGCACACTGAGTCAGCCCTTAACCCCAGTGATCAGAAATTGTCACAACGTGTTTTTCAGCAGAAATAAACACGTTTTGGCAACTTTGGTCACCACCATGTAACTTATAGGGAAGGAATAGCACAGTTTTCAAAACGTGTTTTTCAGCCCGAAATAAACGCGTTTTCTCAGCCCTTGGAATCGCAGAGTAACTGCCTGGCTCAGAAGAGCACACTGAGTCAGCCCTTAACCCCAGTGATCAGAAATTGTCACAACGTGTTTTTAAGCAGAAATAAACACGTTTTGGCAACTTTGGTCACCACCATGTAACTTATAGGGAAGGAACAGCACAGTTTTCAAAACGTGTTTTTCAGCCCGAAATAAACGCGTTTTCTCAGCCCTTGGAATCGCAGTGTAACTGCCTGGCTCAGAAGAGCACACTGAGTCAGCCCTTAACCCCAGTGTGCAGAAATTGTCACAACGTGTTTTTCAGCAGAAATAAACACGTTTCGGCAACTTTGGTCACCACCATGTAACTTATAGGGCAGGAACAGCACAGTTTTCAAAACGTGTTTTTCAGCTCGAAATAAACGCCATTTCTCAGCACTTGGAATCGCAGTGTAACTGCCTGGCTCCGAAGAGTACACTGAGTCAGCCCTTAACCCCAGTGATCAGAAATTTTCACAACGTGTTTTTCAGCAGAAATAAACACGTTTTGGCAACTTTGGTCACCACCATGTAACTTATAGGGAAGGAATAGCACAGTTTTCAAAACGTGTTTTTCAGCCCGAAATAAACGCGTTTTCTCAGCCCTTGGAATCGCAGTGTAACTGCCTGGCTCAAAAGAGCACACTGAGTCAGCCCTTAACCCCAGTGATCAGAAATTGTCACAACGTGTTTTTCAGCAGAAATAAACACGTTTTGGCAACTTTGGTCACCACCATGTAACTTATAGGGCAGGAACAGCACAGTTTTCAAAACGTGTTTTTCAGCCCGAAATAAACGCGTTTTCTCAGCCCTTGGAATCGCAGTGTAACTGCCTGGCTCAGAAGAGCACACTGAGTCAGCCCTTAACCCCAGTGTGCAGAAATTGTCACAACTTGTTTTTCAGCAGAAATAAACATGTTTTGGCAACTTTGGTCACCACCATGTAACTTATAGGGCAGGAACAGCACAGTTTTCAAAACGTGTTTTTTAGCCCGAAATAAACGCGTTTTCTCAGCCCTTGGAATCGCAGTGTAACTGCCTGGCTCAGAAGAGCACACTGAGTCAGCCCTTAACCCCAGTGTGCAGAAATTGTCACAACGTGTTTTTCAGCAGAAATAAACACGTTTTGGCAACTTTGGTCACCACCATGTAACTTATAGGGCAGGAACAGCACAGTTTTCAAAACGTGTTTTTCAGCCCGAAATAAACGTGTTTTCTCAGCCCTTGGAATCGCAGTGTAACTGCCTGGCTCAGAAGAGCACACTGAGTCAGCCCTTAACCCCAGTGTGCAGAAATTGTCACAACGTGTTTTTTCAGCAGAAATAAACATGTTTTGGCAACTTTGGTCACCACCATGTAACTTATAGGGCAGGAACAGCACAGTTTTCAAAACGTGTTTTTAAGCCCGAAATAAACGCGTTTTCTCAGCCCTTGGAATCGCAGTGTAACTGCCTGGCTCAGAAGAGCTCACTGAGTCAGCCCTTAACCCCAGTGTGCAGAAATTGTCACAACTTGTTTTTCAGCAGAAATAAACACGTTTTGGCAACTTTGGTCACCACCATGTAACTTATAGGGCTGGAACAACACAGTTTTCAAAACGTGTTTTTCAGCCCGAAATAAACGCGTTTTCTCAGGCCTTGGAATCGTAGTGTAACTGCCTGGCTCAGAAGAGCACACTGAATCAGCCCTTAACCCCAGTGTGCAGAAATTGTCACAACGTGTTTTTCAGCAGAAATAAACACGTTTCGGCAACTTTGGTCACCACCATGTAACTTATAGGGCAGGAACAGCACAGTTTTCAAAACGTGTTTTTCAGCCCGAAATAAACGCGTTTTCTCAGCCCTTGGAATCGCAGTGTAACTGCCTGGCTCAGAAGAGCACACTGAGTCAGCCCTTAACCCCAGTGTGCAGAAATTGTCACAACGTGTTTTTAAGCAGAAATAAACACGTTTTGGCAACTTTGGTCACCACCATGTAACTTATAGGGCAGGAACAGCACAGTTTTCAAGACGTGTTTTTCAGCTCGAAATAAACGCCATTTCTCAGCCCTTGGAATCGCAGTGTAACTGCCTGGCTCCAAAGAGCACACTGAGTCAGCCCTTAACCCCAGTGATCAGAAATTGTCACAACGTGTTTTTCAGCAGAAATAAACACGTTTTGGCAACTTTGGTCACCACCATGTAACTTATAGGGAAGGAATAGCACAGTTTTCAAAACGTGTTTTTCAGCCCGAAATAAACGCGTTTTCTCAGCCCTTGGAATCGCAGTGTAACTGCCTGGCTCAGAAGAGCACACTGAGTCAGCCCTTAACCCCAGTGATCAGAAATTGTCACAACGTGTTTTTCAGCAGAAATAAACACGTTTTGGCAACTTTGGTCACCACCATGTAACTTATAGGGAAGGAATAGCACAGTTTTCAAAACGTGTTTTTCAGCTCGAAATAAACGCCATTTCTCAGCACTTGGAATCGCAGTGTAACTGCCTGGCTCCGAAGAGCACACTGAGTCAGCCCTTAACCCCAGTGATCAGAAATTTTCACAACGTGTTTTTCAGCAGAAATAAACACGTTTTGGCAACTTTGGTCACCACCATGTAACTTATAGGGAAGGAATAGCACAGTTTTCAAAACGTGTTTTTCAGCCCGAAATAAACGCGTTTTCTCAGCCCTTGGAATCGCAGTGTAACTGCCTGGCTCAGAAGAGCACACTGAGTCAGCCCTTAACCCCAGTGATCAGAAATTGTCACAACGTGTTTTTCAGCAGAAATAAACACGTTTTGGCAACTTTGGTCACCACCATGTAACTTATAGGGCAGGAACAGCACAGTTTTCAAAACGTGTTTTTCAGCCCGAAATAAACGCGTTTTCTCAGCCCTTGGAATCGCAGTGTAACTGCCTGGCTCAGAAGAGCACACTGAGTCAGCCCTTAACCCCAGTGTGCAGAAATTGTCACAACTTGTTTTTCAGCAGAAATAAACACGTTTTGGCAACTTTGGTCACCACCATGTAACTTATAGGGCTGGAACAACACAGTTTTCAAAACGTGTTTTTCAGCCCGAAATAAACGCGTTTTCTCAGCCCTTGGAATCGCAGTGTAACTGCCTGGCTCAGAAGAGCACACTGAATCAGCCCTTAACCCCAGGGTGCAGAAATTGTCACAACGTGTTTTTCAGCAGAAATAAACACGTTTTGGCAACTTTGGTCACCACCATGTAACTTATAGGGCTGGAACAACACAGTTTTCAAAACGTGTTTTTCAGCCCGAAATAAACGCGTTTTCTCAGGCCTTGGAATCGTAGTGTAACTGCCTGGCTCAGAAGAGCACACTGAATCAGCCCTTAACCCCAGTGTGCAGAAATTGTCACAACGTGTTTTTCAGCAGAAATAAACACGTTTCGGCAACTTTGGTCACCACCATGTAACTTATAGGGCAGGAACAGCACAGTTTTCAAAACGTGTTTTTCAGCCCGAAATAAACGCGTTTTCTCAGCCCTTGGAATCGCAGTGTAACTGCCTGGCTCAGAGGAGCACACTGAGTCAGCCCTTAACCCCAGTGTGCAGAAATTGTCACAACGTGTTTTTAAGCAGAAATAAACACGTTTTGGCAACTTTGGTCACCACCATGTAACTTATAGGGCAGGAACAGCACAGTTTTCAAGACGTGTTTTTCAGCTCGAAATAAAAGCCATTTCTCAGCCCTTGGAATCGCAGTGTAACTGCCTGGCTCCAAAGAGCACACTGAGTCAGCCCTTAACCCCAGTGATCAGAAATTGTCACAACGTGTTTTTCAGCAGAAATAAACACGTTTTGGCAACTTTGGTCACCACCATGTAACTTATAGGGAAGGAATAGCACAGTTTTCAAAACGTGTTTTTCAGCCCGAAATAAACGCGTTTTCTCAGCCCTTGGAATCGCAGTGTAACTGCCTGGCTCAGAAGAGCACACTGAGTCAGCCCTTAACCCCAGTGATCAGAAATTGTCACAACGTGTTTTTCAGCAGAAATAAACACGTTTTGGCAACTTTGGTCACCACCATGTAACTTATAGGGAAGGAATAGCACAGTTTTCAAAACGTGTTTTTCAGCCCGAAATAAACACGTTTTCTCAGCCCTTGGAATCGCAGTGTAACTGCCTGGCTCAGAAGAGCACACTAAGTCAGCCCTTAACCCCAGTGTGCAGAAATTGTCACAACTTGTTTTTCAGCAGAAATAAACATGTTTTGGCAACTTTGGTCACCACCATGTAACTTATAGGGCAGGAACAGCACAGTTTTCAAAACGTGTTTTTCAGCCCGAAATAAACGTGTTTTCTCAGCCCTTGGAAACGCAGTGTAACTGCCTGGCTCAGAAGAGCACACTGAGTCAGCCCTTAACCCCAGTGTGCAGAAATTGTCACAACTTGTTTTTCAGCAGAAATAAACACGTTTTGGCAACTTTGGTCACCACCATGTAACTTATAGGGCTGGAACAACACAGTTTTCAAAACGTGTTTTTCAGCCCGAAATAAACGCGTTTTCTCAGCCCTTGGAATCGCAGTGTAACTGCCTGGCTCAGAAGAGCACACTGAGTCAGCCCTTAACCCCAGTGTGCAGAAATTGTCACAACGTGTTTTTCAGCAGAAATAAACACGTTTTGGCAACTTTGGTCACCACCATGTAACTTATAGGGCAGGAACAGCACAGTTTTCAAAACGTGTTTTTCAGCCCGAAATAAACGCGTTTTCTCAGCCCTTGGAATCGCAGTGTAACTGCCTGGCTCAGAAGAGCACACTGAGTCAGCCCTTAACCCCAGTGTGCAGAAATTGTCACAACGTGTTTTTCAGCAGAAATAAACACGTTTTGGCAACTTTGGTCACCACCATGTAACTTATAGGGCAGGAACAGCACAGTTTTCAAAACGTGTTTTTCAGCTCGAAATAAACGCCATTTCTCAGCACTTGGAATCGCAGTGTAACTGCCTGGCTCCGAAGAGCACACTGAGTCAGCCCTTAACCCCAGTGATCAGAAATTTTCACAACGTGTTTTTCAGCAGAAATAAACACGTTTTGGCAACTTTGGTCACCACCATGTAACTTATAGGGAAGGAATAGCACAGTTTTCAAAACGTGTTTTTCAGCCCGAAATAAACGCGTTTTCTCAGCCCTTGGAATCGCAGTGTAACTGCCTGGCTCAGAAGAGCACACTGAGTCAGCCCTTAACCCCAGTGATCAGAAATTGTCACAACGTGTTTTTCAGCAGAAATAAACACGTTTTGGCAACTTTGGTCACCACCATGTAACTTATAGGGCAGGAACAGCACAGTTTTCAAAACGTGTTTTTCAGCCCGAAATAAACGCGTTTTCTCAGCCCTTGGAATCGCAGTGTAACTGCCTGGCTCAGAAGAGCACACTGAGTCAGCCCTTAACCCCAGTGTGCAGAAATTGTCACAACTTGTTTTTCAGCAGAAATAAACACGTTTTGGCAACTTTGGTCACCACCATGTAACTTATAGGGCTGGAACAACACAGTTTTCAAAACGTGTTTTTCAGCCCGAAATAAACGCGTTTTCTCAGCCCTTGGAATCGCAGTGTAACTGCCTGGCTCAGAAGAGCACACTGAATCAGCCCTTAACCCCAGGGTGCAGAAATTGTCACAACGTGTTTTTCAGCAGAAATAAACACGTTTCGGCAACTTTGGTCACCACCATGTAACTTATAGGGCAGGAACAGCACAGTTTTCAAAACGTGTTTTTCAGCCCGAAATAAACGCGTTTTCTCAGCCCTTGGAATCGCAGTGTAACTGCCTGGCTCAGAAGAGCACACTGAGTCAGCCCTTAACCCCAGTGTGCAGAAATTGTCACAACGTGTTTTTAAGCAGAAATAAACACGTTTTGGCAACTTTGGTCACCACCATGTAACTTATAGGGCAGGAACAGCACAGTTTTCAAAACGTGTTTTTCAGCTCGAAATAAACGCCATTTCTCAGCCCTTGGAATCGCAGTGTAACTGCCTGGCTCCAAAGAGCACACTGAGTCAGCCCTTAACCCCAGTGATCAGAAATTGTCACAACGTGTTTTTCAGCAGAAATAAACACGTTTTGGCAACTTTGGTCACCACCATGTAACTTATAGGGAAGGAATAGCACAGTTTTCAAAACGTGTTTTTCAGCCCGAAATAAACGCGTTTTCTCAGCCCTTGGAATCGCAGAGTAACTGCCTGGCTCAGAAGAGCACACTGAGTCAGCCCTTAACCCCAGTGATCAGAAATTGTCACAACGTGTTTTTAAGCAGAAATAAACACGTTTTGGCAACTTTGGTCACCACCATGTAACTTATAGGGAAGGAACAGCACAGTTTTCAAAACGTGTTTTTCAGCCCGAAATAAACGCGTTTTCTCAGCCCTTGGAATCGCAGTGTAACTGCCTGGCTCAGAAGAGCACACTGAGTCAGCCCTTAACCCCAGTGTGCAGAAATTGTCACAACGTGTTTTTCAGCAGAAATAAACACGTTTCGGCAACTTTGGTCACCACCATGTAACTTATAGGGCAGGAACAGCACAGTTTTCAAAACGTGTTTTTCAGCTCGAAATAAACGCCATTTCTCAGCACTTGGAATCGCAGTGTAACTGCCTGGCTCCGAAGAGTACACTGAGTCAGCCCTTAACCCCAGTGATCAGAAATTTTCACAACGTGTTTTTCAGCAGAAATAAACACGTTTTGGCAACTTTGGTCACCACCATGTAACTTATAGGGAAGGAATAGCACAGTTTTCAAAACGTGTTTTTCAGCCCGAAATAAACGCGTTTTCTCAGCCCTTGGAATCGCAGTGTAACTGCCTGGCTCAGAAGAGCACACTGAGTCAGCCCTTAACCCCAGTGATCAGAAATTGTCACAACGTGTTTTTCAGCAGAAATAAACACGTTTTGGCAACTTTGGTCACCACCATGTAACTTATAGGGCAGGAACAGCACAGTTTTCAAAACGTGTTTTTCAGCCCGAAATAAACGCGTTTTCTCAGCCCTTGGAATCGCAGTGTAACTGCCTGACTCAGAAGAGCACACTGAGTCAGCCCTTAACCCCAGTGTGCAGAAATTGTCACAACTTGTTTTTCAGCAGAAATAAACATGTTTTGGCAACTTTGGTCACCACCATGTAACTTATAGGGCAGGAACAGCACAGTTTTCAAAACGTGTTTTTTAGCCCGAAATAAACGCGTTTTCTCAGCCCTTGGAATCGCAGTGTAACTGCCTGGCTCAGAAGAGCACACTGAGTCAGCCCTTAACCCCAGTGTGCAGAAATTGTCACAACGTGTTTTTCAGCAGAAATAAACACGTTTTGGCAACTTTGGTCACCACCATGTAACTTATAGGGCAGGAACAGCACAGTTTTCAAAACGTGTTTTTCAGCCCGAAATAAACGTGTTTTCTCAGCCCTTGGAATCGCAGTGTAACTGCCTGGCTCAGAAGAGCACACTGAGTCAGCCCTTAACCCCAGTGTGCAGAAATTGTCACAACGTGTTTTTTCAGCAGAAATAAACATGTTTTGGCAACTTTGGTCACCACCATGTAACTTATAGGGCAGGAACAGCACAGTTTTCAAAACGTGTTTTTCAGCCCGAAATAAACGCGTTTTCTCAGCCCTTGGAATCGCAGTGTAACTGCCTGGCTCAGAAGAGCTCACTGAGTCAGCCCTTAACCCCAGTGTGCAGAAATTGTCACAACTTGTTTTTCAGCAGAAATAAACACGTTTTGGCAACTTTGGTCACCACCATGTAACTTATAGGGCTGGAACAACACAGTTTTCAAAACGTGTTTTTCAGCCCGAAATAAACGCGTTTTCTCAGGCCTTGGAATCGTAGTGTAACTGCCTGGCTCAGAAGAGCACACTGAATCAGCCCTTAACCCCAGTGTGCAGAAATTGTCACAACGTGTTTTTCAGCAGAAATAAACACGTTTCGGCAACTTTGGTCACCACCATGTAACTTATAGGGCAGGAACAGCACAGTTTTCAAAACGTGTTTTTCAGCCCGAAATAAACGCGTTTTCTCAGCCCTTGGAATCGCAGTGTAACTGCCTGGCTCAGAAGAGCACACTGAGTCAGCCCTTAACCCCAGTGTGCAGAAATTGTCACAACGTGTTTTTAAGCAGAAATAAACACGTTTTGGCAACTTTGGTCACCACCATGTAACTTATAGGGCAGGAACAGCACAGTTTTCAAGACGTGTTTTTCAGCTCGAAATAAACGCCATTTCTCAGCCCTTGGAATCGCAGTGTAACTGCCTGGCTCCAAAGAGCACACTGAGTCAGCCCTTAACCCCAGTGATCAGAAATTGTCACAACGTGTTTTTCAGCAGAAATAAACACGTTTTGGCAACTTTGGTCACCACCATGTAACTTATAGGGAAGGAATAGCACAGTTTTCAAAACGTGTTTTTCAGCCCGAAATAAACGCGTTTTCTCAGCCCTTGGAATCGCAGTGTAACTGCCTGGCTCAGAAGAGCACACTGAGTCAGCCCTTAACCCCAGTGATCAGAAATTGTCACAACGTGTTTTTCAGCAGAAATAAACACGTTTTGGCAACTTTGGTCACCACCATGTAACTTATAGGGAAGGAATAGCACAGTTTTCAAAACGTGTTTTTCAGCCCGAAATAAACGCGTTTTCTCAGCCCTTGGAATCGCAGTGTAACTGCCTGGCTCAGAAGAGCACACTAAGTCAGCCCTTAACCCCAGTGTGCAGAAATTGTCACAACTTGTTTTTCAGCAGAAATAAACATGTTTTGGCAACTTTGGTCTCCACCATGTAACTTATAGGGCAGGAACAGCACAGTTTTCAAAACGTGTTTTTCAGCCCGAAATAAACGTGTTTTCTCAGCCCTTGGAAACGCAGTGTAACTGCCTGGCTCAGAAGAGCACACTGAGTCAGCCCTTAACCCCAGTGTGCAGAAATTGTCACAACTTGTTTTTCAGCAGAAATAAACACGTTTTGGCAACTTTGGTCACCACCATGTAACTTATAGGGCTGGAACAACACAGTTTTCAAAACGTGTTTTTCAGCCCGAAATAAACGCGTTTTCTCAGCCCTTGGAATCGCAGTGTAACTGCCTGGCTCAGAAGAGCACACTGAGTCAGCCCTTAACCCCAGTGTGCAGAAATTGTCACAACGTGTTTTTCAGCAGAAATAAACACGTTTTGGCAACTTTGGTCACCACCATGTAACTTATAGGGCAGGAACAGCACAGTTTTCAAAACGTGTTTTTCAGCCCGAAATAAACGCGTTTTCTCAGCCCTTGGAATCGCAGTGTAACTGCCTGGCTCAGAAGAGCACACTGAGTCAGCCCTTAACCCCAGTGTGCAGAAATTGTCACAACGTGTTTTTCAGCAGAAATAAACACGTTTTGGCAACTTTGGTCACCACCATGTAACTTATAGGGCAGGAACAGCACAGTTTTCAAAACGTGTTTTTCAGCTCGAAATAAACGCCATTTCTCAGCACTTGGAATCGCAGTGTAACTGCCTGGCTCCGAAGAGCACACTGAGTCAGCCCTTAACCCCAGTGATCAGAAATTTTCACAACGTGTTTTTCAGCAGAAATAAACACGTTTTGGCAACTTTGGTCACCACCATGTAACTTATAGGGAAGGAATAGCACAGTTTTCAAAACGTGTTTTTCAGCCCGAAATAAACGCGTTTTCTCAGCCCTTGGAATCGCAGTGTAACTGCCTGGCTCAGAAGAGCACACTGAGTCAGCCCTTAACCCCAGTGATCAGAAATTGTCACAACGTGTTTTTCAGCAGAAATAAACACGTTTTGGCAACTTTGGTCACCACCATGTAACTTATAGGGCAGGAACAGCACAGTTTTCAAAACGTGTTTTTCAGCCCGAAATAAACGCGTTTTCTCAGCCCTTGGAATCGCAGTGTAACTGCCTGGCTCAGAAGAGCACACTGAGTCAGCCCTTAACCCCAGTGTGCAGAAATTGTCACAACTTGTTTTTCAGCAGAAATAAACACGTTTTGGCAACTTTGGTCACCACCATGTAACTTATAGGGCTGGAACAACACAGTTTTCAAAACGTGTTTTTCAGCCCGAAATAAACGCGTTTTCTCAGCCCTTGGAATCGCAGTGTAACTGCCTGGCTCAGAAGAGCACACTGAATCAGCCCTTAACCCCAGGGTGCAGAAATTGTCACAACGTGTTTTTCAGCAGAAATAAACACGTTTCGGCAACTTTGGTCACCACCATGTAACTTATAGGGCAGGAACAGCACAGTTTTCAAAACGTGTTTTTCAGCCCGAAATAAACGCGTTTTCTCAGCCCTTGGAATCGCAGTGTAACTGCCTGGCTCAGAAGAGCACACTGAGTCAGCCCTTAACCCCAGTGTGCAGAAATTGTCACAACGTGTTTTTAAGCAGAAATAAACACGTTTTGGCAACTTTGGTCACCACCATGTAACTTATAGGGCAGGAACAGCACAGTTTTCAAAACGTGTTTTTCAGCTCGAAATAAACGCCATTTCTCAGCCCTTGGAATCGCAGTGTAACTGCTTGGCTCCAAAGAGCACACTGAGTCAGCCCTTAACCCCAGTGATCAGAAATTGTCACAACGTGTTTTTCAGCAGAAATAAACACGTTTTGGCAACTTTGGTCACCACCATGTAACTTATAGGGAAGGAATAGCACAGTTTTCAAAACGTGTTTTTCAGCCCGAAATAAACGCGTTTTCTCAGCCCTTGGAATCGCAGAGTAACTGCCTGGCTCAGAAGAGCACACTGAGTCAGCCCTTAACCCCAGTGATCAGAAATTGTCACAACGTGTTTTTAAGCAGAAATAAACACGTTTTGGCAACTTTGGTCACCACCATGTAACTTATAGGGAAGGAACAGCACAGTTTTCAAAACGTGTTTTTCAGCCCGAAATAAACGCGTTTTCTCAGCCCTTGGAATCGCAGTGTAACTGCCTGGCTCAGAAGAGCACACTAAGTCAGCCCTTAACCCCAGTGTGCAGAAATTGTCACAACTTGTTTTTCAGCAGAAATAAACATGTTTTGGCAACTTTGGTCACCACCATGTAACTTATAGGGCAGGAACAGCACAGTTTTCAAAACGTGTTTTTCAGCCCGAAATAAACGTGTTTTCTCAGCCCTTGGAAACGCAGTGTAACTGCCTGGCTCAGAAGAGCACACTGAGTCAGCCCTTAACCCCAGTGTGCAGAAATTGTCACAACTTGTTTTTCAGCAGAAATAAACACGTTTTGGCAACTTTGGTCACCACCATGTAACTTATAGGGCTGGAACAACACAGTTTTCAAAACGTGTTTTTCAGCCCGAAATAAACGCGTTTTCTCAGCCCTTGGAATCGCAGTGTAACTGCCTGGCTCAGAAGAGCACACTGAGTCAGCCCTTAACCCCAGTGTGCAGAAATTGTCACAACGTGTTTTTCAGCAGAAATAAACACGTTTTGGCAACTTTGGTCACCACCATGTAACTTATAGGGCAGGAACAGCACAGTTTTCAAAACGTGTTTTTCAGCCCGAAATAAACGCGTTTTCTCAGCCCTTGGAATCGCAGTGTAACTGCCTGGCTCAGAAGAGCACACTGAGTCAGCCCTTAACCCCAGTGTGCAGAAATTGTCACAACGTGTTTTTCAGCAGAAATAAACACGTTTTGGCAACTTTGGTCACCACCATGTAACTTATAGGGCAGGAACAGCACAGTTTTCAAAACGTGTTTTTCAGCTCGAAATAAACGCCATTTCTCAGCACTTGGAATCGCAGTGTAACTGCCTGGCTCCGAAGAGCACACTGAGTCAGCCCTTAACCCCAGTGATCAGAAATTTTCACAACGTGTTTTTCAGCAGAAATAAACACGTTTTGGCAACTTTGGTCACCACCATGTAACTTATAGGGAAGGAATAGCACAGTTTTCAAAACGTGTTTTTCAGCCCGAAATAAACGCGTTTTCTCAGCCCTTGGAATCGCAGTGTAACTGCCTGGCTCAGAAGAGCACACTGAGTCAGCCCTTAACCCCAGTGATCAGAAATTGTCACAACGTGTTTTTCAGCAGAAATAAACACGTTTTGGCAACTTTGGTCACCACCATGTAACTTATAGGGCAGGAACAGCACAGTTTTCAAAACGTGTTTTTCAGCCCGAAATAAACGCGTTTTCTCAGCCCTTGGAATCGCAGTGTAACTGCCTGGCTCAGAAGAGCACACTGAGTCAGCCCTTAACCCCAGTGTGCAGAAATTGTCACAACTTGTTTTTCAGCAGAAATAAACACGTTTTGGCAACTTTGGTCACCACCATGTAACTTATAGGGCTGGAACAACACAGTTTTCAAAACGTGTTTTTCAGCCCGAAATAAACGCGTTTTCTCAGCCCTTGGAATCGCAGTGTAACTGCCTGGCTCAGAAGAGCACACTGAATCAGCCCTTAACCCCAGGGTGCAGAAATTGTCACAACGTGTTTTTCAGCAGAAATAAACACGTTTCGGCAACTTTGGTCACCACCATGTAACTTATAGGGCAGGAACAGCACAGTTTTCAAAACGTGTTTTTCAGCCCGAAATAAACGCGTTTTCTCAGCCCTTGGAATCGCAGTGTAACTGCCTGGCTCAGAAGAGCACACTGAGTCAGCCCTTAACCCCAGTGTGCAGAAATTGTCACAACGTGTTTTTCAGCAGAAATAAACATGTTTTGGCAACTTTGGTCACCACCATGTAACTTATAGGGCAGGAATAGCACAGTTTTCAAAACGTGTTTTTCAGCCCGAAATAAACGCGTTTTCTCAGCCCTTGGAATCGCAGTGTAACTGCCTGGCTCAGAAGAGCACACTGAGTCAGCCCTTAACCCCAGTGATCAGAAATTGTCACAACGTGTTTTTCAGCAGAAATAAACACGTTTTGGCAACTTTGGTCACCACCATGTAACTTATAGGGAAGGAATAGCACAGTTTTCAAAACGTGTTTTTCAGCCCGAAATAAACGCGTTTTCTCAGCCCTTGGAATCGCAGTGTAACTGCCTGGCTCAGAAGAGCACACTAAGTCAGCCCTTAACCCCAGTGTGCAGAAATTGTCACAACTTGTTTTTCAGCAGAAATAAACATGTTTTGGCAACTTTGGTCACCACCATGTAACTTATAGGGCAGGAACAGCACAGTTTTCAAAACGTGTTTTTCAGCCCGAAATAAACGTGTTTTCTCAGCCCTTGGAAACGCAGTGTAACTGCCTGGCTCAGAAGAGCACACTGAGTCAGCCCTTAACCCCAGTGTGCAGAAATTGTCACAACTTGTTTTTCAGCAGAAATAAACACGTTTTGGCAACTTTGGTCACCACCATGTAACTTATAGGGCTGGAACAACACAGTTTTCAAAACGTGTTTTTCAGCCCGAAATAAACGCGTTTTCTCAGCCCTTGGAATCGCAGTGTAACTGCCTGGCTCAGAAGAGCACACTGAGTCAGCCCTTAACCCCAGTGTGCAGAAATTGTCACAACGTGTTTTTCAGCAGAAATAAACACGTTTTGGCAACTTTGGTCACCACCATGTAACTTATAGGGCAGGAACAGCACAGTTTTCAAAACGTGTTTTTCAGCCCGAAATAAACGCGTTTTCTCAGCCCTTGGAATCGCAGTGTAACTGCCTGGCTCAGAAGAGCACACTGAGTCAGCCCTTAACCCCAGTGTGCAGAAATTGTCACAACGTGTTTTTCAGCAGAAATAAACACGTTTTGGCAACTTTGGTCACCACCATGTAACTTATAGGGCAGGAACAGCACAGTTTTCAAAACGTGTTTTTCAGCTCGAAATAAACGCCATTTCTCAGCACTTGGAATCGCAGTGTAACTGCCTGGCTCCGAAGAGCACACTGAGTCAGCCCTTAACCCCAGTGATCAGAAATTTTCACAACGTGTTTTTCAGCAGAAATAAACACGTTTTGGCAACTTTGGTCACCACCATGTAACTTATAGGGAAGGAATAGCACAGTTTTCAAAACGTGTTTTTCAGCCCGAAATAAACGCGTTTTCTCAGCCCTTGGAATCGCAGTGTAACTGCCTGGCTCAGAAGAGCACACTGAGTCAGCCCTTAACCCCAGTGATCAGAAATTGTCACAACGTGTTTTTCAGCAGAAATAAACACGTTTTGGCAACTTTGGTCACCACCATGTAACTTATAGGGCAGGAACAGCACAGTTTTCAAAACGTGTTTTTCAGCCCGAAATAAACGCGTTTTCTCAGCCCTTGGAATCGCAGTGTAACTGCCTGGCTCAGAAGAGCACACTGAATCAGCCCTTAACCCCAGGGTGCAGAAATTGTCACAACGTGTTTTTCAGCAGAAATAAACACGTTTCGGCAACTTTGGTCACCACCATGTAACTTATAGGGCAGGAACAGCACAGTTTTCAAAACGTGTTTTTCAGCCCGAAATAAACGCGTTTTCTCAGCCCTTGGAATCGCAGTGTAACTGCCTGGCTCAGAAGAGCACACTGAGTCAGCCCTTAACCCCAGTGTGCAGAAATTGTCACAACGTGTTTTTAAGCAGAAATAAACACGTTTTGGCAACTTTGGTCACCACCATGTAACTTATAGGGCAGGAACAGCACAGTTTTCAAAACGTGTTTTTCAGCTCGAAATAAACGCCATTTCTCAGCCCTTGGAATCGCAGTGTAACTGCTTGGCTCCAAAGAGCACACTGAGTCAGCCCTTAACCCCAGTGATCAGAAATTGTCACAACGTGTTTTTCAGCAGAAATAAACACGTTTTGGCAACTTTGGTCACCACCATGTAACTTATAGGGAAGGAATAGCACAGTTTTCAAAACGTGTTTTTCAGCCCGAAATAAACGCGTTTTCTCAGCCCTTGGAATCGCAGAGTAACTGCCTGGCTCAGAAGAGCACACTGAGTCAGCCCTTAACCCCAGTGATCAGAAATTGTCACAACGTGTTTTTAAGCAGAAATAAACACGTTTTGGCAACTTTGGTCACCACCATGTAACTTATAGGGAAGGAACAGCACAGTTTTCAAAACGTGTTTTTCAGCCCGAAATAAACGCGTTTTCTCAGCCCTTGGAATCGCAGTGTAACTGCCTGGCTCAGAAGAGCACACTAAGTCAGCCCTTAACCCCAGTGTGCAGAAATTGTCACAACTTGTTTTTCAGCAGAAATAAACATGTTTTGGCAACTTTGGTCACCACCATGTAACTTATAGGGCAGGAACAGCACAGTTTTCAAAACGTGTTTTTCAGCCCGAAATAAACGTGTTTTCTCAGCCCTTGGAAACGCAGTGTAACTGCCTGGCTCAGAAGAGCACACTGAGTCAGCCCTTAACCCCAGTGTGCAGAAATTGTCACAACTTGTTTTTCAGCAGAAATAAACACGTTTTGGCAACTTTGGTCACCACCATGTAACTTATAGGGCTGGAACAACACAGTTTTCAAAACGTGTTTTTCAGCCCGAAATAAACGCGTTTTCTCAGCCCTTGGAATCGCAGTGTAACTGCCTGGCTCAGAAGAGCACACTGAGTCAGCCCTTAACCCCAGTGTGCAGAAATTGTCACAACGTGTTTTTCAGCAGAAATAAACACGTTTTGGCAACTTTGGTCACCACCATGTAACTTATAGGGCAGGAACAGCACAGTTTTCAAAACGTGTTTTTCAGCCCGAAATAAACGCGTTTTCTCAGCCCTTGGAATCGCAGTGTAACTGCCTGGCTCAGAAGAGCACACTGAGTCAGCCCTTAACCCCAGTGTGCAGAAATTGTCACAACGTGTTTTTCAGCAGAAATAAACACGTTTTGGCAACTTTGGTCACCACCATGTAACTTATAGGGCAGGAACAGCACAGTTTTCAAAACGTGTTTTTCAGCTCGAAATAAACGCCATTTCTCAGCACTTGGAATCGCAGTGTAACTGCCTGGCTCCGAAGAGCACACTGAGTCAGCCCTTAACCCCAGTGATCAGAAATTTTCACAACGTGTTTTTCAGCAGAAATAAACACGTTTTGGCAACTTTGGTCACCACCATGTAACTTATAGGGAAGGAATAGCACAGTTTTCAAAACGTGTTTTTCAGCCCGAAATAAACGCGTTTTCTCAGCCCTTGGAATCGCAGTGTAACTGCCTGGCTCAGAAGAGCACACTGAGTCAGCCCTTAACCCCAGTGATCAGAAATTGTCACAACGTGTTTTTCAGCAGAAATAAACACGTTTTGGCAACTTTGGTCACCACCATGTAACTTATAGGGCAGGAACAGCACAGTTTTCAAAACGTGTTTTTCAGCCCGAAATAAACGCGTTTTCTCAGCCCTTGGAATCGCAGTGTAACTGCCTGGCTCAGAAGAGCACACTGAGTCAGCCCTTAACCCCAGTGTGCAGAAATTGTCACAACTTGTTTTTCAGCAGAAATAAACACGTTTTGGCAACTTTGGTCACCACCATGTAACTTATAGGGCTGGAACAACACAGTTTTCAAAACGTGTTTTTCAGCCCGAAATAAACGCGTTTTCTCAGCCCTTGGAATCGCAGTGTAACTGCCTGGCTCAGAAGAGCACACTGAATCAGCCCTTAACCCCAGGGTGCAGAAATTGTCACAACGTGTTTTTCAGCAGAAATAAACACGTTTCGGCAACTTTGGTCACCACCATGTAACTTATAGGGCAGGAACAGCACAGTTTTCAAAACGTGTTTTTCAGCCCGAAATAAACGCGTTTTCTCAGCCCTTGGAATCGCAGTGTAACTGCCTGGCTCAGAAGAGCACACTGAGTCAGCCCTTAACCCCAGTGTGCAGAAATTGTCACAACGTGTTTTTAAGCAGAAATAAACACGTTTTGGCAACTTTGGTCACCACCATGTAACTTATAGGGCAGGAACAGCACAGTTTTCAAAACGTGTTTTTCAGCTCGAAATAAACGCCATTTCTCAGCCCTTGGAATCGCAGTGTAACTGCTTGGCTCCAAAGAGCACACTGAGTCAGCCCTTAACCCCAGTGATCAGAAATTGTCACAACGTGTTTTTCAGCAGAAATAAACACGTTTTGGCAACTTTGGTCACCACCATGTAACTTATAGGGAAGGAATAGCACAGTTTTCAAAACGTGTTTTTCAGCCCGAAATAAACGCGTTTTCTCAGCCCTTGGAATCGCAGAGTAACTGCCTGGCTCAGAAGAGCACACTGAGTCAGCCCTTAACCCCAGTGATCAGAAATTGTCACAACGTGTTTTTAAGCAGAAATAAACACGTTTTGGCAACTTTGGTCACCACCATGTAACTTATAGGGAAGGAACAGCACAGTTTTCAAAACGTGTTTTTCAGCCCGAAATAAACGCGTTTTCTCAGCCCTTGGAATCGCAGTGTAACTGCCTGGCTCAGAAGAGCACACTGAGTCAGCCCTTAACCCCAGTGTGCAGAAATTGTCACAACGTGTTTTTCAGCAGAAATAAACATGTTTTGGCAACTTTGGTCACCACCATGTAACTTATAGGGCAGGAATAGCACAGTTTTCAAAACGTGTTTTTCAGCCCGAAATAAACGCGTTTTCTCAGCCCTTGGAATCGCAGTGTAACTGCCTGGCTCAGAAGAGCACACTGAGTCAGCCCTTAACCCCAGTGATCAGAAATTGTCACAACGTGTTTTTCAGCAGAAATAAACACGTTTTGGCAACTTTGGTCACCACCATGTAACTTATAGGGAAGGAATAGCACAGTTTTCAAAACGTGTTTTTCAGCCCGAAATAAACGCGTTTTCTCAGCCCTTGGAATCGCAGTGTAACTGCCTGGCTCAGAAGAGCACACTAAGTCAGCCCTTAACCCCAGTGTGCAGAAATTGTCACAACTTGTTTTTCAGCAGAAATAAACATGTTTTGGCAACTTTGGTCACCACCATGTAACTTATAGGGCAGGAACAGCACAGTTTTCAAAACGTGTTTTTCAGCCCGAAATAAACGTGTTTTCTCAGCCCTTGGAAACGCAGTGTAACTGCCTGGCTCAGAAGAGCACACTGAGTCAGCCCTTAACCCCAGTGTGCAGAAATTGTCACAACTTGTTTTTCAGCAGAAATAAACACGTTTTGGCAACTTTGGTCACCACCATGTAACTTATAGGGCTGGAACAACACAGTTTTCAAAACGTGTTTTTCAGCCCGAAATAAACGCGTTTTCTCAGCCCTTGGAATCGCAGTGTAACTGCCTGGCTCAGAAGAGCACACTGAGTCAGCCCTTAACCCCAGTGTGCAGAAATTGTCACAACGTGTTTTTCAGCAGAAATAAACACGTTTTGGCAACTTTGGTCACCACCATGTAACTTATAGGGCAGGAACAGCACAGTTTTCAAAACGTGTTTTTCAGCCCGAAATAAACGCGTTTTCTCAGCCCTTGGAATCGCAGTGTAACTGCCTGGCTCAGAAGAGCACACTGAGTCAGCCCTTAACCCCAGTGTGCAGAAATTGTCACAACGTGTTTTTCAGCAGAAATAAACACGTTTTGGCAACTTTGGTCACCACCATGTAACTTATAGGGCAGGAACAGCACAGTTTTCAAAACGTGTTTTTCAGCTCGAAATAAACGCCATTTCTCAGCACTTGGAATCGCAGTGTAACTGCCTGGCTCCGAAGAGCACACTGAGTCAGCCCTTAACCCCAGTGATCAGAAATTTTCACAACGTGTTTTTCAGCAGAAATAAACACGTTTTGGCAACTTTGGTCACCACCATGTAACTTATAGGGAAGGAATAGCACAGTTTTCAAAACGTGTTTTTCAGCCCGAAATAAACGCGTTTTCTCAGCCCTTGGAATCGCAGTGTAACTGCCTGGCTCAGAAGAGCACACTGAGTCAGCCCTTAACCCCAGTGATCAGAAATTGTCACAACGTGTTTTTCAGCAGAAATAAACACGTTTTGGCAACTTTGGTCACCACCATGTAACTTATAGGGCAGGAACAGCACAGTTTTCAAAACGTGTTTTTCAGCCCGAAATAAACGCGTTTTCTCAGCCCTTGGAATCGCAGTGTAACTGCCTGGCTCAGAAGAGCACACTGAGTCAGCCCTTAACCCCAGTGTGCAGAAATTGTCACAACTTGTTTTTCAGCAGAAATAAACACGTTTTGGCAACTTTGGTCACCACCATGTAACTTATAGGGCTGGAACAACACAGTTTTCAAAACGTGTTTTTCAGCCCGAAATAAACGCGTTTTCTCAGCCCTTGGAATCGCAGTGTAACTGCCTGGCTCAGAAGAGCACACTGAATCAGCCCTTAACCCCAGGGTGCAGAAATTGTCACAACGTGTTTTTCAGCAGAAATAAACACGTTTCGGCAACTTTGGTCACCACCATGTAACTTATAGGGCAGGAACAGCACAGTTTTCAAAACGTGTTTTTCAGCCCGAAATAAACGCGTTTTCTCAGCCCTTGGAATCGCAGTGTAACTGCCTGGCTCAGAAGAGCACACTGAGTCAGCCCTTAACCCCAGTGTGCAGAAATTGTCACAACGTGTTTTTAAGCAGAAATAAACACGTTTTGGCAACTTTGGTCACCACCATGTAACTTATAGGGCAGGAACAGCACAGTTTTCAAAACGTGTTTTTCAGCTCGAAATAAACGCCATTTCTCAGCCCTTGGAATCGCAGTGTAACTGCTTGGCTCCAAAGAGCACACTGAGTCAGCCCTTAACCCCAGTGATCAGAAATTGTCACAACGTGTTTTTCAGCAGAAATAAACACGTTTTGGCAACTTTGGTCACCACCATGTAACTTATAGGGAAGGAATAGCACAGTTTTCAAAACGTGTTTTTCAGCCCGAAATAAACGCGTTTTCTCAGCCCTTGGAATCGCAGAGTAACTGCCTGGCTCAGAAGAGCACACTGAGTCAGCCCTTAACCCCAGTGATCAGAAATTGTCACAACGTGTTTTTAAGCAGAAATAAACACGTTTTGGCAACTTTGGTCACCACCATGTAACTTATAGGGAAGGAACAGCACAGTTTTCAAAACGTGTTTTTCAGCCCGAAATAAACGCGTTTTCTCAGCCCTTGGAATCGCAGTGTAACTGCCTGGCTCAGAAGAGCACACTGAGTCAGCCCTTAACCCCAGTGTGCAGAAATTGTCACAACGTGTTTTTCAGCAGAAATAAACATGTTTTGGCAACTTTGGTCACCACCATGTAACTTATAGGGCAGGAATAGCACAGTTTTCAAAACGTGTTTTTCAGCCCGAAATAAACGCGTTTTCTCAGCCCTTGGAATCGCAGTGTAACTGCCTGGCTCAGAAGAGCACACTGAGTCAGCCCTTAACCCCAGTGATCAGAAATTGTCACAACGTGTTTTTCAGCAGAAATAAACACGTTTTGGCAACTTTGGTCACCACCATGTAACTTATAGGGAAGGAATAGCACAGTTTTCAAAACGTGTTTTTCAGCCCGAAATAAACGCGTTTTCTCAGCCCTTGGAATCGCACTGTAACTGCCTGGCTCAGAAGAGCACACTAAGTCAGCCCTTAACCCCAGTGTGCAGAAATTGTCACAACTTGTTTTTCAGCAGAAATAAACATGTTTTGGCAACTTTGGTCACCACCATGTAACTTATAGGGCAGGAACAGCACAGTTTTCAAAACGTGTTTTTTAGCCCGAAATAAACGCGTTTTCTCAGCCCTTGGAATCGCAGTGTAACTGCCTGGCTCAGAAGAGCACACTGAGTCAGCCCTTAACCCCAGTGTGCAGAAATTGTCACAACGTGTTTTTCAGCAGAAATAAACACGTTTTGGCAACTTTGGTCACCACCATGTAACTTATAGGGCAGGAACAGCACAGTTTTCAAAACGTGTTTTTCAGCCCGAAATAAACGTGTTTTCTCAGCCCTTGGAATCGCAGTGTAACTGCCTGGCTCAGAAGAGCACACTGAGTCAGCCCTTAACCCCAGTGTGCAGAAATTGTCACAACGTGTTTTTCAGCAGAAATAAACATGTTTTGGCAACTTTGGTCACCACCATGTAACTTATAGGGCAGGAACAGCACAGTTTTCAAAACGTGTTTTTCAGCCCGAAATAAACGCGTTTTCTCAGCCCTTGGAATCGCAGTGTAACTGCCTGGCTCAGAAGAGCACACTGAGTCAGCCCTTAACTCCAGTGTGCAGAAATTGTCACAACTTGTTTTTCAGCAGAAATAAACACGTTTTGGCAACTTTGGTCACCACCATGTAACTTATAAGGCTGGAACAACACAGTTTTCAAAACGTGTTTTTCAGCCCGAAATAAACGCGTTTTCTCAGCCCTTGGAATCGCAGTGTAACTGCCTGGCTCAGAAGAGCACACTGAATCAGCCCTTAACCCCAGTGTGCAGAAATTGTCACAACGTGTTTTTCAGCAGAAATAAACACGTTTCGGCAACTTTGGTCACCACCATGTAACTTATAGGGCAGGAACAGCACAGTTTTCAAAACGTGTTTTTCAGCCCGAAATAAACACGTTTTCTCAGCCCTTGGAATCGCAGTGTAACTGCCTGGCTCAGAAGAGCACACTGAGTCAGCCCTTAACCCCAGTGTGCAGAAATTGTCACAACGTGTTTTTCAGTAGAAATAAACATGTTTTGGCAACTTTGGTCACCACCATGTAACTTATAGGGCAGGAACAGCACAGTTTTCAAAACGTGTTTTTCAGCCCGAAATAAACGCGTTTTCTCAGCCCTTGGAATCGCAGTGTAACTGCCTGGCTCAGAAGAGCACACTGAATCAGCCCTTAACCCCAGTGTGCAGAAATTGTCACAACGTGTTTTTCAGCAGAAATAAACACGTTTCGGCAACTTTGGTCACCACCATGTAACTTATAGGGCAGGAACAGCACAGTTTTCAAAACGTGTTTTTCAGCCCGAAATAAACGCGTTTTCTCAGCCCTTGGAATCGCAGTGTAACTGCCTGGCTCAGAAGAGCACACTGAGTCAGCCCTTAACCCCAGTGTGCAGAAATTGTCACAACGTGTTTTTAAGCAGAAATAAACACGTTTTGGCAACTTTGGTCACCACCATGTAACTTATAGGGCAGGAACAGCACAGTTTTCAAAACGTGTTTTTCAGCTCGAAATAAACGCCATTTCTCAGCCCTTGGAATCGCAGTGTAACTGCCTGGCTCCAAAGAGCACACTGAGTCAGCCCTTAACCCCAGTGATCAGAAATTGTCACAACGTGTTTTTCAGCAGAAATAAACACGTTTTGGCAACTTTGGTCACCACCATGTAACTTATAGGGAAGGAATAGCACAGTTTTCAAAACGTGTTTTTCAGCCCGAAATAAACGCGTTTTCTCAGCCCTTGGAATCGCACTGTAACTGCCTGGCTCAGAAGAGCACACTAAGTCAGCCCTTAACCCCAGTGTGCAGAAATTGTCACAACTTGTTTTTCAGCAGAAATAAACATGTTTTGGCAACTTTGGTCACCACCATGTAACTTATAGGGCAGGAACAGCACAGTTTTCAAAACGTGTTTTTCAGCCCGAAATAAACGCGTTTTCTCAGCCCTTGGAATCGCAGTGTAACTGCCTGGCTCAGAAGAGCACACTGAGTCAGCCCTTAACCCCAGTGTGCAGAAATTGTCACAACTTGTTTTTCAGCAGAAATAAACATGTTTTGGCAACTTTGGTCACCACCATGTAACTTATAGGGCAGGAACAGCACAGTTTTCAAAACGTGTTTTTCAGCCCGAAATAAACGTGTTTTCTCAGCCCTTGGAATCGCAGTGTAACTGCCTGGCTCAGAAGAGCACACTGAGTCAGCCCTTAACCCCAGTGTGCAGAAATTGTCACAACGTGTTTTTCAGCAGAAATAAACACGTTTTGGCAACTTTGGTCACCACCATGTAACTTATAGGGCAGGAACAGCACAGTTTTCAAAACGTGTTTTTCAGCCCGAAATAAACGCGTTTTCTCAGCCCTTGGAATCGCAGTGTAACTGCCTGGCTCAGAAGAGCACACTGAGTCAACCCTTAACCCCAGTGTGCAGAAATTGTCACAACGTGTTTTTAAGCAGAAATAAACACGTTTCGGCAACTTTGGTCACCACCATTTACTTATAGGGCAGGAACAGCACAGTTTTCAAAACGTGTTTTTCAGCCCGAAATAAACGCGTTTTCTCAGCCCTTGGAATCGCAGTGTAACTGCCTGGCTCCAAAGAGCACACTGAGTCGGCCCTTAACCCCAGTGATCAGAAATTGTCACAACGTGTTTTTCAGCAGAAATAAACACGTTTTGGCAACTTTGGTCACCACCATGTAACTTATAGGGAAGGAATAGCACAGTTTTCAAAACGTGTTTTTCAGCCCGAAATAAACGCGTTTTCTCAGCCCTTGGAATCGCAGTGTAACTGCCTGGCTCAGAAGAGCACACTGAGTCGGCCCTTAACCCCAGTGTGCAGAAATTGTCACAACGTGTTTTTCAGCAGAAATAAACATGTTTTGGCAACTTTGGTCACCACCATGTAACTTATAGGGCAGGAACAGCACAGTTTTCAAAACGTGTTTTTCAGCCCGAAATAAACGCGTTTTCTCAGCCCTTGGAATCGCAGTGTAACTGCCTGGCTCAGAAGAGCACACTGAGTCAGCCCTTAACCCCAGTGTGCAGAAATTGTCACAACGTGTTTTTAAGCAGAAATAAACACGTTTTGGCAACTTTGGTCACCACCATGTAACTTATAGGGCAGGAACAGCACAGTTTTCAAAACGTGTTTTTCAGCTCGAAATAAACGCCATTTCTCAGCCCTTGGAATCGCAGTGTAACTGCCTGGCTCCAAAGAGCACACTGAGTCAGCCCTTAACCCCAGTGATCAGAAATTGTCACAACGTGTTTTTCAGCAGAAATAAACACGTTTTGGCAACTTTGGTCACCACCATGTAACTTATAGGGAAGGAATAGCACAGTTTTCAAAACGTGTTTTTCAGCCCGAAATAAATGCGTTTTCTCAGCCCTTGGAATCGCAGTGTAACTGCCTGGCTCAGAAGAGCACACTGAGTCAGCCCTTAACCCCAGTGATCAGAAATTGTCACAACGTGTTTTTCAGCAGAAATAAACACGTTTTGGCAACTTTGGTCACCACCATGTAACTTATAGGGAAGGAATAGCACAGTTTTCAAAACGTGTTTTTCAGCCCGAAATAAACGCGTTTTCTCAGCCCTTGGAATCGCACTGTAACTGCCTGGCTCAGAAGAGCACACTAAGTCAGCCCTTAACCCCAGTGTGCAGAAATTGTCACAACGTGTTTTTCAGCAGAAATAAACATGTTTTGGCAACTTTGGTCACCACCATGTAACTTATAGGGCAGGAACAGCACAGTTTTCAAAACGTGTTTTTCAGCCCGAAATAAACGCGTTTACTCAGCCCTTGGAATCGCAGTGTAACTGCCTGGCTCAGAAGAGCACACTGAGTCAGCCCTTAACTCCAGTGTGCAGAAATTGTCACAACTTGTTTTTCAGCAGAAATAAACACGTTTTGGCAACTTTGGTCACCACCATGTAACTTATAGGGCTGGAACAACACAGTTTTCAAAACGTGTTTTTCAGCCCGAAATAAACGCGTTTTCTCAGCCCTTGGAATCGCAGTGTAACTGCCTGGCTCAGAAGAGCACACTGAATCAGCCCTTAACCCCAGGGTGCAGAAATTGTCACAACGTGTTTTTCAGCAGAAATAAACACGTTTCGGCAACTTTGGTCACCACCATGTAACTTATAGGGCAGGAACAGCAAAGTTTTCAAAACGTGTTTTTCAGCCCGAAATAAACGCGTTTTCTCAGCCCTTGGAATCGCAGTGTAACTGCCTGGCTCAGAAGAGCACACTGAGTCAGCCCTTAACCCCAGTGTGCAGAAATTGTCACAACGTGTTTTTCAGCAGAAATAAACACGTTTTGGCAACTTTGGTCACCACCATGTAACTTATAGGGCAGGAACAGCACAGTTTTCAAAACGTGTTTTTCAGCTCGAAATAAACGCCATTTCTCAGCCCTTGGAATCGCAGTGTAACTGCCTGGCTCCAAAGAGCACCCTGAGTCAGCCCTTAACCCCAGTGATCAGAAATTGTCACAACGTGTTTTTCAGCAGAAATAAACACGTTTTGGCAACTTTGGTCACCACCATGTAACTTATAGGGAAGGAATAGCACAGTTTTCAAAACGTGTTTTTCAGCCCGAAATAAACGCGTTTTCTCAGCCCTTGGAATCGCAGAGTAACTGCCTGGCTCAGAAGAGCACACTGAGTCAGCCCTTAACCCCAGTGATCAGAAATTGTCACAACGTGTTTTTAAGCAGAAATAAACACGTTTTGGCAACTTTGGTCACCACCATGTAACTTATAGGGCAGGAACAGCACAGTTTTCAAAACATGTTTTTTAGCCCGAAATAAACGCGTTTTCTCAGCCCTTGGAATCGCAGTGTAACTGCCTGGCTCAGAAGAGCACACTGAGTCAGCCCTTAACCCCAGTGTGCAGAAATTGTCACAACGTGTTTTTCAGCAGAAATAAACACGTTTTGGCAACTTTGGTCACCACCATGTAACTTATAGGGCAGGAACAGCACAGTTTTCAAAACGTGCTTTCAGCCCGAAATAAACGTGTTTTCTCAGCCCTTGGAATCGCAGTGTAACTGCCTGGCTCAGAAGAGCACACTGAGTCAGCCCTTAACCCCAGTGTGCAGAAATTGTCACAACGTGTTTTTAAGCAGAAATAAACACGTTTTGGCAACTTTGGTCACCACCATGTAACTTATAGGGCAGGAACAGCACAGTTTTCAAAACGTGTTTTTCAGCCCGAAATAAACGCGTTTTCTCAGCCCTTGGAATCGCAGTGTAACTGCCTGGCTCAGAAGAGCACACTGAATCAGCCCTTAACCCCAGTGTGCAGAAATTGTCACAACGTGTTTTTCAGCAGAAATAAACACGTTTCGGCAACTTTGGTCACCACCATGTAACTTATAGGGCAGGAACAGCACAGTTTTCAAAACGTGTTTTTCAGCCCGAAATAAACGCGTTTTCTCAGCCCTTGGAATCGCAGTGTAACTGCCTGGCTCAGAAGAGCACACTGAGTCAGCCCTTAACCCCAGTGTGCAGAAATTGTCACAACGTGTTTTTAAGCAGAAATAAACACGTTTTGGCAACTTTGGTCACCACCATGTAACTTATAGGGCAGGAACAGCACAGTTTTCAAAACGTGTTTTTCAGCTCGAAATAAACGCCATTTCTCAGCCCTTGGAATCGCAGTGTAACTGCCTGGCTCCAAAGAGCACACTGAGTCAGCCCTTAACCCCAGTGATCAGAAATTGTCACAACGTGTTTTTCAGCAGAAATAAACACGTTTTGGCAACTTTGGTCACCACCATGTAACTTATAGGGAAGGAATAGCACAGTTTTCAAAACGTGTTTTTCAGCCCGAAATAAACGCGTTTTCTCAGCCCTTGGAATCGCACTGTAACTGCCTGGCTCAGAAGAGCACACTAAGTCAGCCCTTAACCCCAGTGTGCAGAAATTGTCACAACTTGTTTTTCAGCAGAAATAAACATGTTTTGGCAACTTTGGTCACCACCTTGTAACTTATAGGGCAGGAACAGCACAGTTTTCAAAACGTGTTTTTCAGCCCGAAATAAACGCGTTTTCTCAGCCCTTGGAATCGCAGTGTAACTGCCTGGCTCAGAAGAGCACACTGAGTCAGCCCTTAACCCCAGTGTGCAGAAATTGTCACAACTTGTTTTTCAGCAGAAATAAACATGTTTTGGCAACTTTGGTCACCACCATGTAACTTATAGGGCAGGAACAGCACAGTTTTCAAAACGTGTTTTTTAGCCCGAAATAAACGCGTTTTCTCAGCCCTTGGAATCGCAGTGTAACTGCCTGGCTCAGAAGAGCACACTGAGTCAGCCCTTAACCCCAGTGTGCAGAAATTGTCACAACGTGTTTTTCAGCAGAAATAAACACGTTTTGGCAACTTTGGTCACCACCATGTAACTTATAGGGCAGGAACAGCACAGTTTTCAAAACGTGTTTTTCAGCCCGAAATAAACGTGTTTTCTCAGCCCTTGGAATCGCAGTGTAACTGCCTGGCTCAGAAGAGCACACTGAGTCAGCCCTTAACCCCAGTGTGCAGAAATTGTCACAACGTGTTTTTCAGCAGAAATAAACACGTTTTGGCAACTTTGGTCACCACCATGTAACTTATAGGGCAGGAACAGCACAGTTTTCAAAACGTGTTTTTCAGCCCGAAATAAACGTGTTTTCTCAGCCCTTGGAATCGCAGTGTAACTGCCTGGCTCAGAAGAGCACACTGAGTCAGCCCTTAACCCCAGTGTGCAGAAATTGTCACAACGTGTTTTTCAGCAGAAATAAACACGTTTTGGCAACTTTGGTCACCACCATGTAACTTATAGGGCAGGAACAGCACAGTTTTCAAAACGTGTTTTTCAGCCCGAAATAAACGCGTTTTCTCAGCCCTTGGAATCGCAGTGTAACTGCCTGGCTCAGAAGAGCACACTGAGTCAACCCTTAACCCCAGTGTGCAGAAATTGTCACAACGTGTTTTTAAGCAGAAATAAACACGTTTCGGCAACTTTGGTCACCACCATGTACTTATAGGGCAGGAACAGCACAGTTTTCAAAACGTGTTTTTCAGCCCGAAATAAACGCGTTTTCTCAGCCCTTGGAATCGCAGTGTAACTGCCTGGCTCAGAAGAGCACACTGAGTCAGCCCTTAACCCCAGTGTGCAGAAATTGTCACAACGTGTTTTTCAGCAGAAATAAACATGTTTTGGCAACTTTGGTCACCACCATGTAACTTATAGGGAAGGAATAGCACAGTTTTCAAAACGTGTTTTTCAGCCCGAAATAAACGCGTTTTCTCAGC
Organism: Atractosteus spatula; assembly: GCF_055471065.1. NCBI lineage: Eukaryota > Metazoa > Chordata > Actinopteri > Semionotiformes > Lepisosteidae > Atractosteus > Atractosteus spatula. Next base: position 18,828,073 of record NC_142721.1, on the reverse strand, counting down.
CCTTGGAATCGCAGTGTAACTGCCTGGCTCAGAAGAGCACACTGAGTCAGCCCTTAACTCCAGTGTGCAGAAATTGTCACAACTTGTTTTTCAGCAGAAATAAACACGTTTTGGCAACTTTGGTCACCACCATGTAACTTATAGTGCTGGAACAACACAGTTTTCAAAACGTGTTTTTCAGCCCGAAATAAACGCGTTTTCTCAGCCCTTGGAATCGCAGTGTAACTGCCTGGCTCAGAAGAGCACACTGAATCAGCCCTTAACCCCAGGGTGCAGAAATTGTCACAACGTGTTTTTCAGCAGAAATAAACACGTTTCGGCAACTTTGGTCACCACCATGTAACTTATAGGGCAGGAACAGCAAAGTTTTCAAAACGTGTTTTTCAGCCCGAAATAAACGCGTTTTCTCAGCCCTTGGAATCGCAGTGTAACTGCCTGGCTCAGAAGAGCACACTGAGTCAGCCCTTAACCCCAGTGTGCAGAAATTGTCACAACGTGTTTTTCAGCAGAAATAAACACGTTTTGGCAACTTTGGTCACCACCATGTAACTTATAGGGCAGGAACAGCACAGTTTTCAAAACGTGTTTTTCAGCTCGAAATAAACGCCATTTCTCAGCCCGTGGAATCGCAGTGTAACTGCCTGGCTCCAAAGAGCACCCTGAGTCAGCCCTTAACCCCAGTGATCAGAAATTGTCACAACGTGTTTTTCAGCAGAAATAAACACGTTTTGGCAACTTTGGTCACCACCATGTAACTTATAGGGAAGGAATAGCACAGTTTTCAAAACGTGTTTTTCAGCCCGAAATAAACGCGTTTTCTCAGCCCTTGGAATCGCAGAGTAACTGCCTGGCTCAGAAGAGCACACTGAGTCAGCCCTTAACCCCAGTGATCAGAAATTGTCACAACGTGTTTTTAAGCAGAAATAAACACGTTTTGGCAACTTTGGTCACCACCATGTAACTTATAGGGCAGGAACAGCACAGTTTTCAAAACGTGTTTTTCAGCCCGAAATAAACGCGTTTTCTCAGCCCTTGGAATCGCAGTGTAACTGCCTGGCTCAGAAGAGCACACTGAGTCAGCCCTTAACCCCAGTGTGCAGAAATTGTCACAACGTGTTTTTCAGCAGAAATAAACATGTTTTGGCAACTTTGGTCACCACCATGTAACTTATAGGGCAGGAACAGCACAGTTTTCAAAACGTGTTTTTCAGCCCGAAATAAACGCGTTTTCTCAGCCCTTGGAATCGCACTGTAACTGCCTGGCTCAGAAGAGCACACAGAGTCAGCCCTTAACCCCAGTGTGCAGAAATTGTCACAACTTGTTTTTCAGCAGAAATAAACACGTTTTGGCAACTTTGGTCACCACCATGTAACTTATAGGGCTGGAACAACACAGTTTTCAAAACGTGTTTTTCAGCCCGAAATAAACGCGTTTTCTCAGCCCTTGGAATCGCAGTGTAACTGCCTGGCTCAGAAGAGCACACTGAGTCAGCCCTTAACCCCAGTGTGCAGAAATTGTCACAACGTGTTTTTCAGCAGAAATAAACACGTTTTGGCAACTTTGGTCACCACCATGTAACTTATAGGACAGGAACAGCACAGTTTTCAAAACGTGTTTTTCAGCTCGAAATAAACGCCATTTCTCAGCCCTTGGAATCGCAGTGTAACTGCCTTGCTCCAAAGAGCACACTGAGTCAGCCCTTAACCCCAGTGATCAGAAATTGTCACAACGTGTTTTTCAGCAGAAATAAACACGTTTTGGCAACTTTGGTCACCACCATGTAACTTATAGGGAAGGAATAGCACAGTTTTCAAAACGTGTTTTTCAGCCCGAAATAAACGCGTTTTCTCAGCCCTTGGAATCGCAGTGTAACTGCCTGGCTCAGAAGAGCACACTAAGTCAGCCCTTAACCCCAGTGTGCAGAAATTGTCACAACTTGTTTTTCAGCAGAATTAAACATGTTTTGGCAACTTTAGTCACCACCATGTAACTTATAGGGCAGGAACAGCACAGTTTTCAAAACATGTTTTTTAGCCCGAAATAAACGCGTTTTCTCAGCCCTTGGAATCGCAGTGTAACTGCCTGGCTCAGAAGAGCACACTGAGTCAGCCCTTAACCCCAGTGTGCAGAAATTGTCACAACGTGTTTTTCAGCAGAAATAAACACGTTTTGGCAACTTTGGTCACCACCATGTAACTTATAGGGCAGGAACAGCACAGTTTTCAAAACGTGTTTTTCAGCCCGAAATAAACGTGTTTTCTCAGCCCTTGGAATCGCAGTGTAACTGCCTGGCTCAGAAGAGCACACTGAGTCAGCCCTTAACCCCAGTGTGCAGAAATTGTCACAACGTGTTTTTCAGCAGAAATAAACACGTTTTGGCAACTTTGGTCACCACCATGTAACTTATAGGGCTGGAACAACACAGTTTTCAAAACGTGTTTTTCAGCCCGAAATAAACGCGATTTCTCAGCCCTTGGAATCGCAGTGTAACTGCCTGGCTCAGAAGAGCACACTGAATCAGCCCTTAACCCCAGTGTGCAGAAATTGTCACAACGTGTTTTTCAGCAGAAATAAACACGTTTCGGCAACTTTGGTCACCACCATGTAACTTATAGGGCAGGAACAGCACAGTTTTCAAAACGTGTTTTTCAGCCCGAAATAAACGCGTTTTCTCAGCCCTTGGAATCGCAGTGTAACTGCCTGGCTCAGAAGAGCACACTGAGTCAACCCTTAACCCCAGTGTGCAGAAATTGTCACAACGTGTTTTTCAGCAGAAATAAACACGTTTCGGCAACTTTGGTCACCACCATGTAACTTATAGGGCAGGAACAGCACAGTTTTCAAAACGTGTTTTTCAGCCCGAAATAAACGCGTTTTCTCAGCCCTTGGAATCGCAGTGTAACTGCCTGGCTCCAAAGAGCACACTGAGTCAGCCCTTAACCCCAGTGATCAGAAATTGTCACAACGTGTTTTTCAGCAGAAATAAACACGTTTTGGCAACTTTGGTCACCACCATGTAACTTATAGGGAAGGAATAGCACAGTTTTCAAAACGTGTTTTTCAGCCCGAAATAAACGCGTTTTCTCAGCCCTTGGAATCGCAGTGTAACTGCCTGGCTCAGAAGAGCACACTGAGTCGGCCCTTAACCCCAGTGTGCAGAAATTGTCACAACGTGTTTTTCAGCAGAAATAAACATGTTTTGGCAACTTTGGTCACCACCATGTAACTTATAGGGCAGGAACAGCACAGTTTTCAAAACGTGTTTTTCAGCCCGAAATAAACGCGTTTTCTCAGCCCTTGGAATCGCAGTGTAACTGCCTGGCTCAGAAGAGCACACTGAATCAGCCCTTAACCCCAGTGTGCAGAAATTGTCACAACGTGTTTTTCAGCAGAAATAAACACGTTTCGGCAACTTTGGTCACCACCATGTAACTTATAGGGCAGGAACAGCACAGTTTTCAAAACGTGTTTTTCAGCCCGAAATAAACGCGTTTTCTCAGCCCTTGGAATCGCAGTGTAACTGCCTGGCTCAGAAGAGCACACTGAGTCAGCCCTTAACCCCATTGTGCAGAAATTGTCACAACGTGTTTTTAAGCAGAAATAAACACGTTTTGGCAACTTTGGTCACCACCATGTAACTTATAGGGCAGGAACAGCACAGTTTTCAAAACGTGTTTTTCAGCTCGAAATAAACGCCATTTCTCAGCCCTTGGAATCGCAGTGTAACTGCCTGGCTCCAAAGAGCACACTGAGTCAGCCCTTAACCCCAGTGATCAGAAATTGTCACAACGTGTTTTTCAGCAGAAATAAACACGTTTTGGCAACTTTGGTCACCACCATGTAACTTATAGGGAAGGAATAGCACAGTTTTCAAAACGTGTTTTTCAGCCCGAAATAAACGCGTTTTCTCAGCCCTTGGAATCGCAGTGTAACTGCCTGGCTCAGAAGAGCACACTGAGTCAGCCCTTAACCCCAGTGATCAGAAATTGTCACAACGTGTTTTTCAGCAGAAATAAACATGTTTTGGCAACTTTGGTCACCACCATGTAACTTATAGGGCAGGAACAGCACAGTTTTCAAAACGTGTTTTTCAGCTCGAAATAAACGCCATTTCTCAGCCCTTGGAATCGCAGTGTAACTGCCTTGCTCCAAAGAGCACACTGAGTCAGCCCTTAACCCCAGTGATCAGAAATTGTCACAACGTGTTTTTCAGCAGAAATAAACACGTTTTGGCAACTTTGGTCACCACCATGTAACTTATAGGGAAGGAATAGCACAGTTTTCAAAACGTGTTTTTCAGCCCGAAATAAACGCGTTTTCTCAGCCCTTGGAATCGCAGTGTAACTGCCTGGCTCAGAAGAGCACACTAAGTCAGCCCTTAACCCCAGTGTGCAGAAATTGTCACAACTTGTTTTTCAGCAGAATTAAACATGTTTTGGCAACTTTAGTCACCACCATGTAACTTATAGGGCAGGAACAGCACAGTTTTCAAAACATGTTTTTTAGCCCGAAATAAACGCGTTTTCTCAGCCCTTGGAATCGCAGTGTAACTGCCTGGCTCAGAAGAGCACACTGAGTCAGCCCTTAACCCCAGTGTGCAGAAATTGTCACAACGTGTTTTTCAGCAGAAATAAACACGTTTTGGCAACTTTGGTCACCACCATGTAACTTATAGGGCAGGAACAGCACAGTTTTCAAAACGTGTTTTTCAGCCCGAAATAAACGTGTTTTCTCAGCCCTTGGAATCGCAGTGTAACTGCCTGGCTCAGAAGAGCACACTGAGTCAGCCCTTAACCCCAGTGTGCAGAAATTGTCACAACGTGTTTTTCAGCAGAAATAAACACGTTTTGGCAACTTTGGTCACCACCATGTAACTTATAGGGCTGGAACAACACAGTTTTCAAAACGTGTTTTTCAGCCCGAAATAAACGCGATTTCTCAGCCCTTGGAATCGCAGTGTAACTGCCTGGCTCAGAAGAGCACACTGAGTCAACCCTTAACCCCAGTGTGCAGAAATTGTCACAACGTGTTTTTCAGCAGAAATAAACACGTTTCGGCAACTTTGGTCACCACCATGTAACTTATAGGGCAGGAACAGCACAGTTTTCAAAACGTGTTTTTCAGCCCGAAATAAACGCGTTTTCTCAGCCCTTGGAATCGCAGTGTAACTGCCTGGCTCCAAAGAGCACACTGAGTCAGCCCTTAACCCCAGTGATCAGAAATTGTCACAACGTGTTTTTCAGCAGAAATAAACACGTTTTGGCAACTTTGGTCACCACCATGTAACTTATAGGGAAGGAATAGCACAGTTTTCAAAACGTGTTTTTCAGCCCGAAATAAACGCGTTTTCTCAGCCCTTGGAATCGCAGTGTAACTGCCTGGCTCAGAAGAGCACACTGAGTCGGCCCTTAACCCCAGTGTGCAGAAATTGTCACAACGTGTTTTTCAGCAGAAATAAACATGTTTTGGCAACTTTGGTCACCACCATGTAACTTATAGGGCAGGAACAGCACAGTTTTCAAAACGTGTTTTTCAGCCCGAAATAAACGCGTTTTCTCAGCCCTTGGAATCGCAGTGTAACTGCCTGGCTCAGAAGAGCACACTGAATCAGCCCTTAACCCCAGTGTGCAGAAATTGTCACAACGTGTTTTTCAGCAGAAATAAACACGTTTCGGCAACTTTGGTCACCACCATGTAACTTATAGGGCAGGAACAGCACAGTTTTCAAAACGTGTTTTTCAGCCCGAAATAAACGCGTTTTCTCAGCCCTTGGAATCGCAGTGTAACTGCCTGGCTCAGAAGAGCACACTGAGTCAGCCCTTAACCCCATTGTGCAGAAATTGTCACAACGTGTTTTTAAGCAGAAATAAACACGTTTTGGCAACTTTGGTCACCACCATGTAACTTATAGGGCAGGAACAGCACAGTTTTCAAAACGTGTTTTTCAGCTCGAAATAAACGCCATTTCTCAGCCCTTGGAATCGCAGTGTAACTGCCTGGCTCCAAAGAGCACACTGAGTCAGCCCTTAACCCCAGTGATCAGAAATTGTCACAACGTGTTTTTCAGCAGAAATAAACACGTTTTGGCAACTTTGGTCACCACCATGTAACTTATAGGGAAGGAATAGCACAGTTTTCAAAACGTGTTTTTCAGCCCGAAATAAACGCGTTTTCTCAGCCCTTGGAATCGCAGTGTAACTGCCTGGCTCAGAAGAGCACACTGAGTCAGCCCTTAACCCCAGTGATCAGAAATTGTCACAACGTGTTTTTCAGCAGAAATAAACATGTTTTGGCAACTTTGGTCACCACCATGTAACTTATAGGGCAGGAGCAGCACAGTTTTCAAAACGTGTTTTTTAGCCCGAAATAAACGCGTTTTCTCAGCCCTTGGAATCGCAGTGTAACTGCCTGGCTCAGAAGAGCACACTGAGTCAGCCCTAAACCCCAGTGTGCAGAAATTGTCACAACGTGTTTTTCAGCAGAAATAAACACGTTTTGGCAACTTTGGTCACCACCATGTAACTTATAGGGCAGGAACAGCACAGTTTTCAAAACGTGTTTTTCAGCCCGAAATAAACGTGTTTTCTCAGCCCTTGGAATCGCAGTGTAACTGCCTGGCTCAGAAGAGCACACTGAGTCAGCCCTTAACCCCAGTGTGCAGAAATTGTCACAACGTGTTTTTCAGCAGAAATAAACATGTTTTGGCAACTTTGGTCACCACCATGTAACTTATAGGGCAGGAACAGCACAGTTTTCAAAACGTGTTTTTCAGCCCGAAATAAACGCGTTTTCTCAGCCCTTGGAATCGCAGTGTAACTGCCTGGCTCAGAAGAGCACACTGAGTCAGCCCTTAACCCCAGTGTGCAGAAATTGTCACAACTTGTTTTTCAGCAGAAATAAACACGTTTTGGCAACTTTGGTCACCACCATGTAACTTATAGGGCTGGAACAACACAGTTTTCAAAACGTGTTTTTCAGCCCGAAATAAACGCGTTTTCTCAGCCCTTGGAATCGCAGTGTAACTGCCTGGCTCAGAAGAGCACACTGAATCAGCCCTTAACCCCAGGGTGCAGAAATTGTCACAACGTGTTTTTCAGCAGAAATAAACACGTTTCGGCAACTTTGGTCACCACCATATAACTTATAGGGCAGGAACAGCACAGTTTTCAAAACGTGTTTTTCAGCCCGAAATAAACGCGTTTTCTCAGCCCTTGGAATCGCAGTGTAACTGCCTGGCTCAGAAGAGCACACTGAGTCAGCCCTTAACCCCAGTGTGCAGAAATTGTCACAACGTGTTTTTCAGCAGAAATAAACACGTTTTGGCAACTTTGGTCACCACCATGTAACTTATAGGGCAGGAACAGCACAGTTTTCAAAACGTGTTTTTCAGCTCGAAATAAACGCCATTTCTCAGCCCTTGGAATCGCAGTGTAACTGCCTGGCTCCAAAGAGCACACTGAGTCAGCCCTTAACCCCAGTGATCAGAAATTGTCACAACGTGTTTTTCAGCAGAAATAAACACGTTTTGGCAACTTTGGTCACCACCATGTAACTTATAGGGAAGGAATAGCACAGTTTTCAAAACGTGTTTTTCAGCCCGAAATAAACGCGTTTTCTCAGCCCTTGGAATCGCAGAGTAACTGCCTGGCTCAGAAGAGCACACTGAGTCAGCCCTTAACCCCAGTGATCAGAAATTGTCACAACGTGTTTTTCAGCAGAAATAAACACGTTTTGGCAACTTTGGTCACCACCATGTAACTTATAGGGCAGGAGCAGCACAGTTTTCAAAACGTGTTTTTTAGCCCGAAATAAACGCGTTTTCTCAGCCCTTGGAATCGCAGTGTAACTGCCTGGCTCAGAAGAGCACACTGAGTCAGCCCTAAACCCCAGTGTGCAGAAATTGTCACAACGTGTTTTTCAGCAGAAATAAACACGTTTTGGCAACTTTGGTCACCACCATGTAACTTATAGGGCAGGAACAGCACAGTTTTCAAAACGTGTTTTTCAGCCCGAAATAAACGTGTTTTCTCAGCCCTTGGAATCGCAGTGTAACTGCCTGGCTCAGAAGAGCACACTGAGTCAGCCCTTAACCCCAGTGTGCAGAAATTGTCACAACGTGTTTTTCAGCAGAAATAAACATGTTTTGGCAACTTTGGTCACCACCATGTAACTTATAGGGCAGGAACAGCACAGTTTTCAAAACGTGTTTTTCAGCCCGAAATAAACGCGTTTTCTCAGCCCTTGGAATCGCAGTGTAACTGCCTGGCTCAGAAGAGCACACTGAGTCAGCCCTTAACCCCAGTGTGCAGAAATTGTCACAACTTGTTTTTCAGCAGAAATAAACACGTTTTGGCAACTTTGGTCACCACCATGTAACTTATAGGGCTGGAACAACACAGTTTTCAAAACGTGTTTTTCAGCCCGAAATAAACGCGTTTTCTCAGCCCTTGGAATCGCAGTGTAACTGCCTGGCTCAGAAGAGCACACTGAATCAGCCCTTAACCCCAGGGTGCAGAAATTGTCACAACGTGTTTTTCAGCAGAAATAAACACGTTTCGGCAACTTTGGTCACCACCATGTAACTTATAGGGCAGGAACAGCACAGTTTTCAAAACGTGTTTTTCAGCCCGAAATAAACGCGTTTTCTCAGCCCTTGGAATCGCAGTGTAACTGCCTGGCTCAGAAGAGCACACTGAGTCAGCCCTTAACCCCAGTGTGCAGAAATTGTCACAACGTGTTTTTCAGCAGAAATAAACACGTTTTGGCAACTTTGGTCACCACCATGTAACTTATAGGGCAGGAACAGCACAGTTTTCAAAACGTGTTTTTCAGCTCGAAATAAACGCCATTTCTCAGCCCTTGGAATCGCAGTGTAACTGCCTGGCTCCAAAGAGCACACTGAGTCAGCCCTTAACCCCAGTGATCAGAAATTGTCACAACGTGTTTTTCAGCAGAAATAAACACGTTTTGGCAACTTTGGTCACCACCATGTAACTTATAGGGAAGGAATAGCACAGTTTTCAAAACGTGTTTTTCAGCCCGAAATAAACGCGTTTTCTCAGCCCTTGGAATCGCAGAGTAACTGCCTGGCTCAGAAGAGCACACTGAGTCAGCCCTTAACCCCAGTGATCAGAAATTGTCACAACGTGTTTTTAAGCAGAAATAAACACGTTTTGGCAACTTTGGTCACCACCATGTAACTTATAGGGCAGGAACAGCACAGTTTTCAAAACGTGTTTTTCAGCCCGAAATAAACGCGTTTTCTCAGCCCTTGGAATCGCAGTGTAACTGCCTGGCTCAGAAGAGCACACTGAGTCAGCCCTTAACCCCAGTGTGCAGAAATTGTCACAACGTGTTTTTCAGCAGAAATAAACATGTTTTGGCAACTTTGGTCACCACCATGTAACTTATAGGGCAGGAACAGCACCGTTTTCAAAACGTGTTTTTCAGCCCGAAATAAACGCGTTTTCTCAGCCCTTGGAATCGCAGTGTAACTGCCTGGCTCAGAAGAGCACACAGAGTCAGCCCTTAACCCCAGTGTGCAGAAATTGTCACAACTTGTTTTTCAGCAGAAATAAACACGTTTTGGCAACTTTGGTCACCACCATGTAACTTATAGGGCTGGAACAACACAGTTTTCAAAACGTGTTTTTCAGCCCGAAATAAACACGTTTTCTCAGCCCTTGGAATCGCAGTGTAACTGCCTGGCTCAGAAGAGCACACTGAGTCAGCCCTTAACCCCAGTGTACAGAAATTGTCACAACGTGTTTTTCAGCAGAAATAAACACGTTATGGCAACTTTGGTCACCACCATGTAACTTATAGGGCAGGAACAGCACAGTTTTCAAAACGTGTTTTTCAGCTCGAAATAAACGCCATTTCTCAGCCCTTGGAATCGCAGTGTAACTGCCTTGCTCCAAAGAGCACACTGAGTCAGCCCTTAACCCCAGTGATCAGAAATTGTCACAACGTGTTTTTCAGCAGAAATAAACACGTTTTGGCAACTTTGGTCACCACCATGTAACTTATAGGGCAGGAACAGCACAGTTTTCAAAACGTGTTTTTCAGCCCGAAATAAACGTGTTTTCTCAGCCCTTGGAATCGCAGTGTAACTGCCTGGCTCAGAAGAGCACACTGAGTCAGCCCTTAACCCCAGTGTGCAGAAATTGTCACAACGTGTTTTTTCAGCAGAAATAAACATGTTTTGGCAACTTTGGTCACCACCATGTAACTTATAGGGCAGGAACAGCACAGTTTTCAAAACGTGTTTTTCAGCCCGAAATAAACGCGTTTTCTCAGCCCTTGGAATCGCAGTGTAACTGCCTGGCTCAGAAGAGCTCACTGAGTCAGCCCTTAACCCCAGTGTGCAGAAATTGTCACAACTTGTTTTTCAGCAGAAATAAACACGTTTTGGCAACTTTGGTCACCACCATGTAACTTATAGGGCTGGAACAACACAGTTTTCAAAACGTGTTTTTCAGCCCGAAATAAACGCGTTTTCTCAGCCCTTGGAATCGCAGTGTAACTGCCTGGCTCAGAAGAGCACACTGAATCAGCCCTTAACCCCAGTGTGCAGAAATTGTCACAACGTGTTTTTCAGCAGAAATAAACACGTTTTGGCAACTTTGGTCACCACCATGTAACTTATAGGGCAGGAACAGCACAGTTTTCAAAACGTGTTTTTCAGCCCGAAATAAACGCGTTTTCTCAGCCCTTGGAATCGCAGTGTAACTGCCTGGCTCAGAAGAGCACACTGAGTCAGCCCTTAACCCCAGTGTGCAGAAATTGTCACAACGTGTTTTTAAGCAGAAATAAACACGTTTTGGCAACTTTGGTCACCACCATGTAACTTATAGGGCAGGAACAGCACAGTTTTCAAAACGTGTTTTTCAGCTCGAAATAAACGCCATTTCTCAGCCCTTGGAATCGCAGTGTAACTGCCTGGCTCAGAAGAGCACACTGAGTCGGCCCTTAACCCCAGTGTGCAGAAATTGTCACAACGTGTTTTTCAGCAGAAATAAACATGTTTTGGCAACTTTGGTCACCACCATGTAACTTATAGGGCAGGAACAGCACAGTTTTCAAAACGTGTTTTTCAGCCCGAAATAAACGCGTTTTCTCAGCCCTTGGAATCGCAGTGTAACTGCCTGGCTCAGAAGAGCACACTGAATCAGCCCTTAACCCCAGTGTGCAGAAATTGTCACAACGTGTTTTTCAGCAGAAATAAACACGTTTCGGCAACTTTGGTCACCACCATGTAACTTATAGGGCAGGAACAGCACAGTTTTCAAAACGTGTTTTTCAGCCCGAAATAAACGCGTTTTCTCAGCCCTTGGAATCGCAGTGTAACTGCCTGGCTCAGAAGAGCACACTGAGTCAGCCCTTAACCCCATTGTGCAGAAATTGTCACAACGTGTTTTTAAGCAGAAATAAACACGTTTTGGCAACTTTGGTCACCACCATGTAACTTATAGGGCAGGAACAGCACAGTTTTCAAAACGTGTTTTTCAGCTCGAAATAAACGCCATTTCTCAGCCCTTGGAATCGCAGTGTAACTGCCTGGCTCCAAAGAGCACACTGAGTCAGCCCTTAACCCCAGTGATCAGAAATTGTCACAACGTGTTTTTCAGCAGAAATAAACACGTTTTGGCAACTTTGGTCACCACCATGTAACTTATAGGGAAGGAATAGCACAGTTTTCAAAACGTGTTTTTCAGCCCGAAATAAACGCGTTTTCTCAGCCCTTGGAATCGCAGTGTAACTGCCTGGCTCAGAAGAGCACACTGAGTCAGCCCTTAACCCCAGTGATCAGAAATTGTCACAACGTGTTTTTCAGCAGAAATAAACATGTTTTGGCAACTTTGGTCACCACCATGTAACTTATAGGGCAGGAACAGCACAGTTTTCAAAACGTGTTTTTTAGCCCGAAATAAACGCGTTTTCTCAGCCCTTGGAATCGCAGTGTAACTGCCTGGCTCAGAAGAGCACACTGAGTCAGCCCTTAACCCCAGTGTGCAGAAATTGTCACAACGTGTTTTTCAGCAGAAATAAACACGTTTTGGCAACTTTGGTCACCACCATGTAACTTATAGGGCAGGAACAGCACAGTTTTCAAAACGTGTTTTTCAGCCCGAAATAAACGTGTTTTCTCAGCCCTTGGAATCGCAGTGTAACTGCCTGGCTCAGAAGAGCACACTGAGTCAGCCCTTAACCCCAGTGTGCAGAAATTGTCACAACTTGTTTTTCAGCAGAAATAAACACGTTTTGGCAACTTTGGTCACCACCATGTAACTTATAGGGCTGGAACAACACAGTTTTCAAAACGTGTTTTTCAGCCCGAAATAAACGCGTTTTCTCAGCCCTTGGAATCGCAGTGTAACTGCCTGGCTCAGAAGAGCACACTGAGTCAGCCCTTAACCCCAGTGTGCAGAAATTGTCACAACGTGTTTTTCAGCAGAAATAAACATGTTTTGGCAACTTTGGTCACCACCATGTAACTTATAGGGCAGGAACAGCACCGTTTTCAAAACGTGTTTTTCAGCCCGAAATAAACGCGTTTTCTCAGCCCTTGGAATCGCAGTGTAACTGCCTGGCTCAGAAGAGCACACAGAGTCAGCCCTTAACCCCAGTGTGCAGAAATTGTCACAACTTGTTTTTCAGCAGAAATAAACACGTTTTGGCAACTTTGGTCACCACCATGTAACTTATAGGGCTGGAACAACACAGTTTTCAAAACGTGTTTTTCAGCCCGAAATAAACACGTTTTCTCAGCCCTTGGAATCGCAGTGTAACTGCCTGGCTCAGAAGAGCACACTGAGTCAGCCCTTAACCCCAGTGTACAGAAATTGTCACAACGTGTTTTTCAGCAGAAATAAACACGTTATGGCAACTTTGGTCACCACCATGTAACTTATAGGGCAGGAACAGCACAGTTTTCAAAACGTGTTTTTCAGCTCGAAATAAACGCCATTTCTCAGCCCTTGGAATCGCAGTGTAACTGCCTTGCTCCAAAGAGCACACTGAGTCAGCCCTTAACCCCAGTGATCAGAAATTGTCACAACGTGTTTTTCAGCAGAAATAAACACGTTTTGGCAACTTTGGTCACCACCATGTAACTTATAGGGCAGGAACAGCACAGTTTTCAAAACGTGTTTTTCAGCCCGAAATAAACGTGTTTTCTCAGCCCTTGGAATCGCAGTGTAACTGCCTGGCTCAGAAGAGCACACTGAGTCAGCCCTTAACCCCAGTGTGCAGAAATTGTCACAACGTGTTTTTTCAGCAGAAATAAACATGTTTTGGCAACTTTGGTCACCACCATGTAACTTATAGGGCAGGAACAGCACAGTTTTCAAAACGTGTTTTTCAGCCCGAAATAAACGCGTTTTCTCAGCCCTTGGAATCGCAGTGTAACTGCCTGGCTCAGAAGAGCTCACTGAGTCAGCCCTTAACCCCAGTGTGCAGAAATTGTCACAACTTGTTTTTCAGCAGAAATAAACACGTTTTGGCAACTTTGGTCACCACCATGTAACTTATAGGGCTGGAACAACACAGTTTTCAAAACGTGTTTTTCAGCCCGAAATAAACGCGTTTTCTCAGCCCTTGGAATCGCAGTGTAACTGCCTGGCTCAGAAGAGCACACTGAATCAGCCCTTAACCCCAGTGTGCAGAAATTGTCACAACGTGTTTTTCAGCAGAAATAAACACGTTTTGGCAACTTTGGTCACCACCATGTAACTTATAGGGCAGGAACAGCACAGTTTTCAAAACGTGTTTTTCAGCCCGAAATAAACGCGTTTTCTCAGCCCTTGGAATCGCAGTGTAACTGCCTGGCTCAGAAGAGCACACTGAGTCAGCCCTTAACCCCAGTGTGCAGAAATTGTCACAACGTGTTTTTAAGCAGAAATAAACACGTTTTGGCAACTTTGGTCACCACCATGTAACTTATAGGGCAGGAACAGCACAGTTTTCAAAACGTGTTTTTCAGCTCGAAATAAACGCCATTTCTCAGCCCTTGGAATCGCAGTGTAACTGCCTGGCTCAGAAGAGCACACTGAGTCGGCCCTTAACCCCAGTGTGCAGAAATTGTCACAACGTGTTTTTCAGCAGAAATAAACATGTTTTGGCAACTTTGGTCACCACCATGTAACTTATAGGGCAGGAACAGCACAGTTTTCAAAACGTGTTTTTCAGCCCGAAATAAACGCGTTTTCTCAGCCCTTGGAATCGCAGTGTAACTGCCTGGCTCAGAAGAGCACACTGAATCAGCCCTTAACCCCAGTGTGCAGAAATTGTCACAACGTGTTTTTCAGCAGAAATAAACACGTTTCGGCAACTTTGGTCACCACCATGTAACTTATAGGGCAGGAACAGCACAGTTTTCAAAACGTGTTTTTCAGCCCGAAATAAACGCGTTTTCTCAGCCCTTGGAATCGCAGTGTAACTGCCTGGCTCAGAAGAGCACACTGAGTCAGCCCTTAACCCCATTGTGCAGAAATTGTCACAACGTGTTTTTAAGCAGAAATAAACACGTTTTGGCAACTTTGGTCACCACCATGTAACTTATAGGGCAGGAACAGCACAGTTTTCAAAACGTGTTTTTCAGCTCGAAATAAACGCCATTTCTCAGCCCTTGGAATCGCAGTGTAACTGCCTGGCTCCAAAGAGCACACTGAGTCAGCCCTTAACCCCAGTGATCAGAAATTGTCACAACGTGTTTTTCAGCAGAAATAAACACGTTTTGGCAACTTTGGTCACCACCATGTAACTTATAGGGAAGGAATAGCACAGTTTTCAAAACGTGTTTTTCAGCCCGAAATAAACGCGTTTTCTCAGCCCTTGGAATCGCAGTGTAACTGCCTGGCTCAGAAGAGCACACTGAGTCAGCCCTTAACCCCAGTGATCAGAAATTGTCACAACGTGTTTTTCAGCAGAAATAAACATGTTTTGGCAACTTTGGTCACCACCATGTAACTTATAGGGCAGGAACAGCACAGTTTTCAAAACGTGTTTTTTAGCCCGAAATAAACGCGTTTTCTCAGCCCTTGGAATCGCAGTGTAACTGCCTGGCTCAGAAGAGCACACTGAGTCAGCCCTTAACCCCAGTGTGCAGAAATTGTCACAACGTGTTTTTCAGCAGAAATAAACACGTTTTGGCAACTTTGGTCACCACCATGTAACTTATAGGGCAGGAACAGCACAGTTTTCAAAACGTGTTTTTCAGCCCGAAATAAACGTGTTTTCTCAGCCCTTGGAATCGCAGTGTAACTGCCTGGCTCAGAAGAGCACACTGAGTCAGCCCTTAACCCCAGTGTGCAGAAATTGTCACAACTTGTTTTTCAGCAGAAATAAACACGTTTTGGCAACTTTGGTCACCACCATGTAACTTATAGGGCTGGAACAACACAGTTTTCAAAACGTGTTTTTCAGCCCGAAATAAACGCGTTTTCTCAGCCCTTGGAATCGCAGTGTAACTGCCTGGCTCAGAAGAGCACACTGAATCAGCCCTTAACCCCAGGGTGCAGAAATTGTCACAACGTGTTTTTCAGCAGAAATAAACACGTTTCGGCAACTTTGGTCACCACCATGTAACTTATAGGGCAGGAACAGCACAGTTTTCAAAACGTGTTTTTCAGCCCGAAATAAACGCGTTTTCTCAGCCCTTGGAATCGCAGTGTAACTGCCTGGCTCAGAAGAGCACACTGAGTCAGCCCTTAACCCCAGTGTGCAGAAATTGTCACAACGTGTTTTTCAGCAGAAATAAACACGTTTTGGCAACTTTGGTCACCACCATGTAAC
Organism: Atractosteus spatula; assembly: GCF_055471065.1. Classification (NCBI taxonomy): domain Eukaryota; kingdom Metazoa; phylum Chordata; class Actinopteri; order Semionotiformes; family Lepisosteidae; genus Atractosteus; species Atractosteus spatula. The sequence continues at coordinate 18,812,277 of NC_142721.1, read as the reverse complement.
TTATAGGGCAGGAACAGCACAGTTTTCAAAACGTGTTTTTCAGCTCGAAATAAACGCCATTTCTCAGCCCTTGGAATCGCAGTGTAACTGCCTGGCTCCAAAGAGCACACTGAGTCAGCCCTTAACCCCAGTGATCAGAAATTGTCACAACGTGTTTTTCAGCAGAAATAAACACGTTTTGGCAACTTTGGTCACCACCATGTAACTTATAGGGAAGGAATAGCACAGTTTTCAAAACGTGTTTTTCAGCCCGAAATAAACGCGTTTTCTCAGCCCTTGGAATCGCAGAGTAACTGCCTGGCTCAGAAGAGCACACTGAGTCAGCCCTTAACCCCAGTGATCAGAAATTGTCACAACGTGTTTTTAAGCAGAAATAAACACGTTTTGGCAACTTTGGTCACCACCATGTAACTTATAGGGCAGGAACAGCACAGTTTTCAAAACGTGTTTTTCAGCCCGAAATAAACGCGTTTTCTCAGCCCTTGGAATCGCAGTGTAACTGCCTGGCTCAGAAGAGCACACTGAGTCAGCCCTTAACCCCAGTGTGCAGAAATTGTCACAACGTGTTTTTCAGCAGAAATAAACATGTTTTGGCAACTTTGGTCACCACCATGTAACTTATAGGGCAGGAACAGCACCGTTTTCAAAACGTGTTTTTCAGCCCGAAATAAACGCGTTTTCTCAGCCCTTGGAATCGCAGTGTAACTGCCTGGCTCAGAAGAGCACACAGAGTCAGCCCTTAACCCCAGTGTGCAGAAATTGTCACAACTTGTTTTTCAGCAGAAATAAACACGTTTTGGCAACTTTGGTCACCACCATGTAACTTATAGGGCTGGAACAACACAGTTTTCAAAACGTGTTTTTCAGCCCGAAATAAACACGTTTTCTCAGCCCTTGGAATCGCAGTGTAACTGCCTGGCTCAGAAGAGCACACTGAGTCAGCCCTTAACCCCAGTGTACAGAAATTGTCACAACGTGTTTTTCAGCAGAAATAAACACGTTATGGCAACTTTGGTCACCACCATGTAACTTATAGGGCAGGAACAGCACAGTTTTCAAAACGTGTTTTTCAGCTCGAAATAAACGCCATTTCTCAGCCCTTGGAATCGCAGTGTAACTGCCTTGCTCCAAAGAGCACACTGAGTCAGCCCTTAACCCCAGTGATCAGAAATTGTCACAACGTGTTTTTCAGCAGAAATAAACACGTTTTGGCAACTTTGGTCACCACCATGTAACTTATAGGGCAGGAACAGCACAGTTTTCAAAACGTGTTTTTCAGCCCGAAATAAACGTGTTTTCTCAGCCCTTGGAATCGCAGTGTAACTGCCTGGCTCAGAAGAGCACACTGAGTCAGCCCTTAACCCCAGTGTGCAGAAATTGTCACAACGTGTTTTTTCAGCAGAAATAAACATGTTTTGGCAACTTTGGTCACCACCATGTAACTTATAGGGCAGGAACAGCACAGTTTTCAAAACGTGTTTTTCAGCCCGAAATAAACGCGTTTTCTCAGCCCTTGGAATCGCAGTGTAACTGCCTGGCTCAGAAGAGCTCACTGAGTCAGCCCTTAACCCCAGTGTGCAGAAATTGTCACAACTTGTTTTTCAGCAGAAATAAACACGTTTTGGCAACTTTGGTCACCACCATGTAACTTATAGGGCTGGAACAACACAGTTTTCAAAACGTGTTTTTCAGCCCGAAATAAACGCGTTTTCTCAGCCCTTGGAATCGCAGTGTAACTGCCTGGCTCAGAAGAGCACACTGAATCAGCCCTTAACCCCAGTGTGCAGAAATTGTCACAACGTGTTTTTCAGCAGAAATAAACACGTTTTGGCAACTTTGGTCACCACCATGTAACTTATAGGGCAGGAACAGCACAGTTTTCAAAACGTGTTTTTCAGCCCGAAATAAACGCGTTTTCTCAGCCCTTGGAATCGCAGTGTAACTGCCTGGCTCAGAAGAGCACACTGAGTCAGCCCTTAACCCCAGTGTGCAGAAATTGTCACAACGTGTTTTTAAGCAGAAATAAACACGTTTTGGCAACTTTGGTCACCACCATGTAACTTATAGGGCAGGAACAGCACAGTTTTCAAAACGTGTTTTTCAGCTCGAAATAAACGCCATTTCTCAGCCCTTGGAATCGCAGTGTAACTGCCTGGCTCCAAAGAGCACACTGAGTCAGCCCTTAACCCCAGTGATCAGAAATTGTCACAACGTGTTTTTCAGCAGAAATAAACACGTTTTGGCAACTTTGGTCACCACCATGTAACTTATAGGGAAGGAATAGCACAGTTTTCAAAACGTGTTTTTCAGCCCGAAATAAACGCGTTTTCTCAGCCCTTGGAATCGCAGTGTAACTGCCTGGCTCAGAAGAGCACACTGAGTCAGCCCTTAACCCCAGTGATCAGAAATTGTCACAACGTGTTTTTCAGCAGAAATAAACACGTTTTGGCAACTTTGGTCACCACCATGTAACTTATAGGGAAGGAATAGCACAGTTTTCAAAACGTGTTTTTCAGCCCGAAATAAACGCGTTTTCTCAGCCCTTGGAATCGCAGTGTAACTGCCTGGCTCAGAAGGGCACACTAAGTCAGCCCTTAACCCCAGTGTGCAGAAATTGTCACAACTTGTTTTTCAGCAGAAATAAACACGTTTTGGCAACTTTGGTCACCACCATGTAACTTATAGGGCTGGAACAACACAGTTTTCAAAACGTGTTTTTCAGCCCGAAATAAACGCGTTTTCTCAGCCCTTGGAATCGCAGTGTAACTGCCTGGCTCAGAAGAGCACACTGAGTCAGCCCTTAACCCCAGTGTGCAGAAATTGTCACAACGTGTTTTTCAGCAGAAATAAACACGTTTTGGCAACTTTGGTCACCACCATGTAACTTATAGGGCAGGAACAGCACAGTTTTCAAAACGTGTTTTTCAGCCCGAAATAAACGCGTTTTCTCAGCCCTTGGAATCGCAGTGTAACTGCCTGGCTCAGAAGAGCACACTGAGTCAGCCCTTAACCCCAGTGTGCAGAAATTGTCACAACGTGTTTTTCAGCAGAAATAAACACGTTTTGGCAACTTTGGTCACCACCATGTAACTTATAGGGCAGGAACAGCACAGTTTTCAAAACGTGTTTTTCAGCTCGAAATAAACGCCATTTCTCAGCACTTGGAATCGCAGTGTAACTGCCTGGCTCCGAAGAGCACACTGAGTCAGCCCTTAACCCCAGTGATCAGAAATTTTCACAACGTGTTTTTCAGCAGAAATAAACACGTTTTGGCAACTTTGGTCACCACCATGTAACTTATAGGGAAGGAATAGCACAGTTTTCAAAACGTGTTTTTCAGCCCGAAATAAACGCGTTTTCTCAGCCCTTGGAATCGCAGTGTAACTGCCTGGCTCAGAAGAGCACACTGAGTCAGCCCTTAACCCCAGTGATCAGAAATTGTCACAACGTGTTTTTCAGCAGAAATAAACACGTTTTGGCAACTTTGGTCACCACCATGTAACTTATAGGGAAGGAATAGCACAGTTTTCAAAACGTGTTTTTCAGCCCGAAATAAACGCGTTTTCTCAGCCCTTGGAATCGCAGTGTAACTGCCTGGCTCAGAAGAGCACACTAAGTCAGCCCTTAACCCCAGTGTGCAGAAATTGTCACAACTTGTTTTTCAGCAGAAATAAACACGTTTTGGCAACTTTGGTCACCACCATGTAACTTATAGGGCTGGAAAAACACAGTTTTCAAAACGTGTTTTTCAGCCCGAAATAAACGCGTTTTCTCAGCCCTTGGAATCGCAGTGTAACTGCCTGGCTCAGAAGAGCACACTGAGTCAGCCCTTAACCCCAGTGTGCAGAAATTGTCACAACGTGTTTTTCAGCAGAAATAAACACGTTTTGGCAACTTTGGTCACCACCATGTAACTTATAGGGCAGGAACAGCACAGTTTTCAAAACGTGCTTTCAGCCCGAAATAAACGTGTTTTCTCAGCCCTTGGAATCGCAGTGTAACTGCCTGGCTCAGAAGAGCACACTGAGTCAGCCCTTAACCCCAGTGTGCAGAAATTGTCACAACGTGTTTTTTCAGCAGAAATAAACATGTTTTGGCAACTTTGGTCACCACCATGTAACTTATAGGGCAGGAACAGCACAGTTTTCAAAACGTGTTTTTCAGCCCGAAATAAACGCGTTTTCTCAGCCCTTGGAATCGCAGTGTAACTGCCTGGCTCAGAAGAGCACACAGAGTCAGCCCTTAACCCCAGTGTGCAGAAATTGTCACAACGTGTTTTTCAGCAGAAATAAACACGTTTTGGCAACTTTGGTCACCACCATGTAACTTATAGGGCTGGAACAACACAGTTTTCAAAACGTGTTTTTCAGCCCGAAATAAACGCGTTTTCTCAGCCCTTGGAATCGCAGTGTAACTGCCTGGCTCAGAAGAGCACACTAAGTCAGCCCTTAACCCCAGTGTGCAGAAATTGTCACAACTTGTTTTTCAGCAGAAATAAACATGTTTTGCCAACTTTGGTCACCACCATGTAACTTATAGGGCAGGAACAGCACAGTTTTCAAAACGTGTTTTTTAGCCCGAAATAAACGCGTTTTCTCAGCCCTTGGAATCGCAGTGTAACTGCCTGGCTCAAAGAGCACACTGAGTCAGCCCTTAACCCCAGTGTGCAGAAATTGTCACAACGTGTTTTTCAGCAGAAATAAACACGTTTTGGCAACTTTGGTCACCACCATGTAACTTATAGGGCAGGAACAGCACAGTTTTCAAAACGTGTTTTTCAGCCCGAAATAAACGTGTTTTCTCAGCCCTTGGAATCGCAGTGTAACTGCCTGGCTCAGAAGAGCACACTGAGTCAGCCCTTAACCCCAGTGTGCAGAAATTGTCACAACGTGTTTTTCAGCAGAAATAAACACGTTTTGGCAACTTTGGTCACCACCATGTAACTTATAGGGCTGGAACAACACAGTTTTCAAAACGTGTTTTTCAGCCCGAAATAAACGCGATTTCTCAGCCCTTGGAATCGCAGTGTAACTGCCTGGCTCAGAAGAGCACACTGAATCAGCCCTTAACCCCAGTGTGCAGAAATTGTCACAACGTGTTTTTCAGCAGAAATAAACACGTTTCGGCAACTTTGGTCACCACCATGTAACTTATAGGGCAGGAACAGCACAGTTTTCAAAACGTGTTTTTCAGCCCGAAATAAACGCGTTTTCTCAGCCCTTGGAATCGCAGTGTAACTGCCTGGCTCAGAAGAGCACACTGAGTCAACTCTTAACCCCAGTGTGCAGAAATTGTCACAACGTGTTTTTCAGCAGAAATAAACACGTTTCGGCAACTTTGGTCACCACCATGTAACTTATAGGGCAGGAACAGCACAGTTTTCAAAACGTGTTTTTCAGCCCGAAATAAACGCGTTTTCTCAGCCCTTGGAATCGCAGTGTAACTGCCTGGCTCCAAAGAGCACACTGAGTCAGCCCTTAACCCCAGTGATCAGAAATTGTCACAACGTGTTTTTCAGCAGAAATAAACACGTTTTGGCAACTTTGGTCACCACCATGTAACTTATAGGGAAGGAATAGCACAGTTTTCAAAACGTGTTTTTCAGCCCGAAATAAACGCGTTTTCTCAGCCCTTGGAATCGCAGTGTAACTGCCTGGCTCAGAAGAGCACACTGAGTCGGCCCTTAACCCCAGTGTGCAGAAATTGTCACAACGTGTTTTTCAGCAGAAATAAACATGTGTTGGCAACTTTGGTCACCACCATGTAACTTATAGGGCAGGAACAGCACAGTTTTCAAAACGTGTTTTTCAGCCCGAAATAAACGCGTTTTCTCAGCCCTTGGAATCGCAGTGTAACTGCCTGGCTCAGAAGAGCACACTGAATCAGCCCTTAACCCCAGTGTGCAGAAATTGTCACAACGTGTTTTTCAGCAGAAATAAACACGTTTCGGCAACTTTGGTCACCACCATGTAACTTATAGGGCAGGAACAGCACAGTTTTCAAAACGTGTTTTTCAGCCCGAAATAAACGCGTTTTCTCAGCCCTTGGAATCGCAGTGTAACTGCCTGGCTCAGAAGAGCACACTGAGTCAGCCCTTAACCCCAGTGTGCAGAAATTGTCACAACGTGTTTTTAAGCAGAAATAAACACGTTTTGGCAACTTTGGTCACCACCATGTAACTTATAGGGCAGGAACAGCACAGTTTTCAAAACGTGTTTTTCAGCTCGAAATAAACGCCATTTCTCAGCCCTTGGAATCGCAGTGTAACTGCCTGGCTCCAAAGAGCACACTGAGTCAGCCCTTAACCCCAGTGATCAGAAATTGTCACAACGTGTTTTTCAGCAGAAATAAACACGTTTTGGCAACTTTGGTCACCACCATGTAACTTATAGGGAAGGAATAGCACAGTTTTCAAAACGTGTTTTTCAGCCCGAAATAAACGCGTTTTCTCAGCCCTTGGAATCGCAGTGTAACTGCCTGGCTCAGAAGAGCACACTGAGTCAGCCCTTAACCCCAGTGATCAGAAATTGTCACAACGTGTTTTTCAGCAGAAATAAACACGTTTTGGCAACTTTGGTCACCACCATGTAACTTATAGGGAAGGAATAGCACAGTTTTCAAAACGTGTTTTTCAGCCCGAAATAAACGCGTTTTCTCAGCCCTTGGAATCGCAGTGTAACTGCCTGGCTCAGAAGAGCACACTAAGTCAGCCCTTAACCCCAGTGTGCAGAAATTGTCACAACTTGTTTTTCAGCAGAAATAAACATGTTTTGGCAACTTTGGTCACCACCATGTAACTTATAGGGCAGGAACAGCACAGTTTTCAAAACGTGTTTTTTAGCCCGAAATAAACGCGTTTTCTCAGCCCTTGGAATCGCAGTGTAACTGCCTGGCTCAGAAGAGCACACTGAGTCAGCCCTTAACCCCAGTGTGCAGAAATTGTCACAACGTGTTTTTCAGCAGAAATAAACACGTTTTGGCAACTTTGGTCACCACCATGTAACTTATAGGGCAGGAACAGCACAGTTTTCAAAACGTGTTTTTCAGCCCGAAATAAACGCGTTTTCTCAGCCCTTGGAATCGCAGTGTAACTGCCTGGCTCAGAAGAGCACACTGAGTCAGCCCTTAACCCCAGTGTGCAGAAATTGTCACAACGTGTTTTTAAGCAGAAATAAACACGTTTTGGCAACTTTGGTCACCACCATGTAACTTATAGGGCAGGAACAGCACAGTTTTCAAAACGTGTTTTTCAGCTCGAAATAAACGCCATTTCTCAGCCCTTGGAATCGCAGTGTAACTGCCTGGCTCCAAAGAGCACACTGAGTCAGCCCTTAACCCCAGTGATCAGAAATTGTCACAACGTGTTTTTCAGCAGAAATAAACACGTTTTGGCAACTTTGGTCACCACCATGTAACTTATAGGGAAGGAATAGCACAGTTTTCAAAACGTGTTTTTCAGCCCGAAATAAACGCGTTTTCTCAGCCCTTGGAATCGCAGTGTAACTGCCTGGCTCAGAAGAGCACACTGAGTCAGCCCTTAACCCCAGTGATCAGAAATTGTCACAACGTGTTTTTCAGCAGAAATAAACACGTTTTGGCAACTTTGGTCACCACCATGTAACTTATAGGGAAGGAATAGCACAGTTTTCAAAACGTGTTTTTCAGCCCGAAATAAACGCGTTTTCTCAGCCCTTGGAATCGCAGTGTAACTGCCTGGCTCAGAAGAGCACACTAAGTCAGCCCTTAACCCCAGTGTGCAGAAATTGTCACAACTTGTTTTTCAGCAGAAATAAACACGTTTTGGCAACTTTGGTCACCACCATGTAACTTATAGGGCTGGAACAACACAGTTTTCAAAACGTGTTTTTCAGCCCGAAATAAACGCGTTTTCTCAGCCCTTGGAATCGCAGTGTAACTGCCTGGCTCAGAAGAGCACACTGAGTCAGCCCTTAACCCCAGTGTGCAGAAATTGTCACAACGTGTTTTTCAGCAGAAATAAACACGTTTTGGCAACTTTGGTCACCACCATGTAACTTATAGGGCAGGAACAGCACAGTTTTCAAAACGTGTTTTTCAGCCCGAAATAAACGCGTTTTCTCAGCCCTTGGAATCGCAGTGTAACTGCCTGGCTCAGAAGAGCACACTGAGTCAGCCCTTAACCCCAGTGTGCAGAAATTGTCACAACGTGTTTTTCAGCAGAAATAAACACGTTTTGGCAACTTTGGTCACCACCATGTAACTTATAGGGCAGGAACAGCACAGTTTTCAAAACGTGTTTTTCAGCTCGAAATAAACGCCATTTCTCAGCACTTGGAATCGCAGTGTAACTGCCTGGCTCCGAAGAGCACACTGAGTCAGCCCTTAACCCCAGTGATCAGAAATTTTCACAACGTGTTTTTCAGCAGAAATAAACACGTTTTGGCAACTTTGGTCACCACCATGTAACTTATAGGGAAGGAATAGCACAGTTTTCAAAACGTGTTTTTCAGCCCGAAATAAACGCGTTTTCTCAGCCCTTGGAATCGCAGTGTAACTGCCTGGCTCAGAAGAGCACACTGAGTCAGCCCTTAACCCCAGTGATCAGAAATTGTCACAACGTGTTTTTCAGCAGAAATAAACACGTTTTGGCAACTTTGGTCACCACCATGTAACTTATAGGGCAGGAACAGCACAGTTTTCAAAACGTGTTTTTCAGCCCGAAATAAACGCGTTTTCTCAGCCCTTGGAATCGCAGTGTAACTGCCTGGCTCAGAAGAGCACACTGAGTCAGCCCTTAACCCCAGTGTGCAGAAATTGTCACAACGTGTTTTTCAGCAGAAATAAACACGTTTCGGCAACTTTGGTCACCACCATGTAACTTATAGGGCAGGAACAGCACAGTTTTCAAAACGTGTTTTTCAGCCCGAAATAAACGCGTTTTCTCAGCCCTTGGAATCGCAGTGTAACTGCCTGGCTCAGAAGAGCACACTGAGTCAGCCCTTAACCCCAGTGTGCAGAAATTGTCACAACGTGTTTTTAAGCAGAAATAAACACGTTTTGGCAACTTTGGTCACCACCATGTAACTTATAGGGCAGGAACAGCACAGTTTTCAAAACGTGTTTTTCAGCTCGAAATAAACGCCATTTCTCAGCCCTTGGAATCGCAGTGTAACTGCCTGGCTCCAAAGAGCACACTGAGTCAGCCCTTAACCCCAGTGATCAGAAATTGTCACAACGTGTTTTTCAGCAGAAATAAACACGTTTTGGCAACTTTGGTCACCACCATGTAACTTATAGGGAAGGAATAGCACAGTTTTCAAAACGTGTTTTTCAGCCCGAAATAAACGCGTTTTCTCAGCCCTTGGAATCGCAGTGTAACTGCCTGGCTCAGAAGAGCACACTGAGTCAGCCCTTAACCCCAGTGATCAGAAATTGTCACAACGTGTTTTTCAGCAGAAATAAACACGTTTTGGCAACTTTGGTCACCACCATGTAACTTATAGGGAAGGAATAGCACAGTTTTCAAAACGTGTTTTTCAGCCCGAAATAAACGCGTTTTCTCAGCCCTTGGAATCGCAGTGTAACTGCCTGGCTCAGAAGAGCACACTAAGTCAGCCCTTAACCCCAGTGTGCAGAAATTGTCACAACTTGTTTTTCAGCAGAAATAAACATGTTTTGGCAACTTTGGTCACCACCATGTAACTTATAGGGCAGGAACAGCACAGTTTTCAAAACGTGTTTTTCAGCCCGAAATAAACGTGTTTTCTCAGCCCTTGGAAACGCAGTGTAACTGCCTGGCTCAGAAGAGCACACTGAGTCAGCCCTTAACCCCAGTGTGCAGAAATTGTCACAACTTGTTTTTCAGCAGAAATAAACACGTTTTGGCAACTTTGGTCACCACCATGTAACTTATAGGGCTGGAACAACACAGTTTTCAAAACGTGTTTTTCAGCCCGAAATAAACGCGTTTTCTCAGCCCTTGGAATCGCAGTGTAACTGCCTGGCTCAGAAGAGCACACTGAGTCAGCCCTTAACCCCAGTGTGCAGAAATTGTCACAACGTGTTTTTCAGCAGAAATAAACACGTTTTGGCAACTTTGGTCACCACCATGTAACTTATAGGGCAGGAACAGCACAGTTTTCAAAACGTGTTTTTCAGCCCGAAATAAACGCGTTTTCTCAGCCCTTGGAATCGCAGTGTAACTGCCTGGCTCAGAAGAGCACACTGAGTCAGCCCTTAACCCCAGTGATCAGAAATTTTCACAACGTGTTTTTCAGCCCGAAATAAACGCGTTTTCTCAGCCCTTGGAATCGCAGTGTAACTGCCTGGCTCAGAAGAGCACACTAAGTCAGCCCTTAACCCCAGTGTGCAGAAATTGTCACAACTTGTTTTTCAGCAGAAATAAACATGTTTTGGCAACTTTGGTCACCACCATGTAACTTATAGGGCAGGAACAACACAGTTTTCAAAACGTGTTTTTCAGCCCGAAATAAACGCGTTTTCTCAGCCCTTGGAATCGCAGTGTAACTGCCTGCCTCAGAAGAGCACACTGAATCAGCCCTTAACCCCAGTGTGCAGAAATTGTCACAACGTGTTTTTCAGCAGAAATAAACACGTTTCGGCAACTTTGGTCACCACCATGTAACTTATAGGGCAGGAACAGCACAGTTTTCAAAACGTGTTTTTCAGCCCGAAATAAACTCGTTTTCTCAGCCCTTGGAATCGCAGTGTAACTGCCTGGCTCAGAAGAGCACACTGAGTCAGCCCTTAACCCCAGTGTGCAGAAATTGTCACAACGTGTTTTTAAGCAGAAATAAACACGTTTTGGCAACTTTGGTCACCACCATGTAACTTATAGGGCAGGAACAGCACAGTTTTCAAAACGTGTTTTTCAGCTCGAAATAAACGCCATTTCTCAGCCCTTGGAATCGCAGTGTAACTGCCTGGCTCCAAAGAGCACACTGACTCAGCCCTTAACCCCAGTGATCAGAAATTGTCACAACGTGTTTTTCAGCAGAAATAAACACGTTTTGGCAACTTTGGTCACCACCATGTAACTTATAGGGAAGGAATAGCACAGTTTTCAAAACGTGTTTTTCAGCCCGAAATAAACGCGTTTTCTCAGCCCTTGGAATCGCAGTGTAACTGCCTGGCTCAGAAGAGCACACTGAGTCAGCCCTTAACCCCAGTGATCAGAAATTGTCACAACGTGTTTTTCAGCAGAAATAAACACGTTTTGGCAACTTTGGTCACCACCATGTAACTTATAGGGAAGGAATAGCACAGTTTTCAAAACGTGTTTTTCAGCCCGAAATAAACGCGTTTTCTCAGCCCTTGGAATCGCAGTGTAACTGCCTGGCTCAGAAGAGCACACTAAGTCAGCCCTTAACCCCAGTGTGCAGAAATTGTCACAACTTGTTTTTCAGCAGAAATAAACACGTTTTGGCAACTTTGGTCACCACCATGTAACTTATAGGGCTGGAAAAACACAGTTTTCAAAACGTGTTTTTCAGCCCGAAATAAACGCGTTTTCTCAGCCCTTGGAATCGCAGTGTAACTGCCTGGCTCAGAAGAGCACACTGAGTCAGCCCTTAACCCCAGTGTGCAGAAATTGTCACAACGTGTTTTTCAGCAGAAATAAACACGTTTTGGCAACTTTGGTCACCACCATGTAACTTATAGGGCAGGAACAGCACAGTTTTCAAAACGTGTTTTTCAGCCCGAAATAAACGCGTTTTCTCAGCCCTTGGAATCGCAGTGTAACTGCCTGGCTCAGAAGAGCACACTGAGTCAGCCCTTAACCCCAGTGTGCAGAAATTGTCACAACGTGTTTTTCAGCAGAAATAAACACGTTTTGGCAACTTTGGTCACCACCATGTAACTTATAGGGCAGGAACAGCACAGTTTTCAAAACGTGTTTTTCAGCTCGAAATAAACGCCATTTCTCAGCACTTGGAATCGCAGTGTAACTGCCTGGCTCCGAAGAGCACACTGAGTCAGCCCTTAACCCCAGTGATCAGAAATTTTCACAACGTGTTTTTCAGCAGAAATAAACACGTTTTGGCAACTTTGGTCACCACCATGTAACTTATAGGGAAGGAATAGCACAGTTTTCAAAACGTGTTTTTCAGCCCGAAATAAACGCGTTTTCTCAGCCCTTGGAATCGCAGTGTAACTGCCTGGCTCAGAAGAGCACACTGAGTCAGCCCTTAACCCCAGTGATCAGAAATTGTCACAACGTGTTTTTCAGCAGAAATAAACACGTTTTGGCAACTTTGGTCACCACCATGTAACTTATAGGGCAGGAACAGCACAGTTTTCAAAACGTGTTTTTCAGCCCGAAATAAACGCGTTTTCTCAGCCCTTGGAATCGCAGTGTAACTGCCTGGCTCAGAAGAGCACACTGAGTCAGCCCTTAACCCCAGTGTGCAGAAATTGTCACAACTTGTTTTTCAGCAGAAATAAACATGTTTTGGCAACTTTGGTCACCACCATGTAACTTATAGGGCAGGAACAGCACAGTTTTCAAAACGTGTTTTTTAGCCCGAAATAAACGCGTTTTCTCAGCCCTTGGAATCGCAGTGTAACTGCCTGGCTCAGAAGAGCACACTGAGTCAGCCCTTAACCCCAGTGTGCAGAAATTGTCACAACGTGTTTTTCAGCAGAAATAAACACGTTTCGGCAACTTTGGTCACCACCATGTAACTTATAGGGCAGGAACAGCACAGTTTTCAAAACGTGTTTTTCAGCCCGAAATAAACGCGTTTTCTCAGCCCTTGGAATCGCAGTGTAACTGCCTGGCTCAGAAGAGCACACTGAGTCAGCCCTTAACCCCAGTGTGCAGAAATTGTCACAACGTGTTTTTAAGCAGAAATAAACACGTTTTGGCAACTTTGGTCACCACCATGTAACTTATAGGGCAGGAACAGCACAGTTTTCAAAACGTGTTTTTCAGCTCGAAATAAACGGCATTTCTCAGCCCTTGGAATCGCAGTGTAACTGCCTGGCTCCAAAGAGCACACTGAGTCAGCCCTTAACCCCAGTGATCAGAAATTGTCACAACGTGTTTTTCAGCAGAAATAAACACGTTTTGGCAACTTTGGTCACCACCATGTAACTTATAGGGAAGGAATAGCACAGTTTTCAAAACGTGTTTTTCAGCCCGAAATAAACGCGTTTTCTCAGCCCTTGGAATCGCAGTGTAACTGCCTGGCTCAGAAGAGCACACTGAGTCAGCCCTTAACCCCAGTGATCAGAAATTGTCACAACGTGTTTTTCAGCAGAAATAAACACGTTTTGGCAACTTTGGTCACCACCATGTAACTTATAGGGAAGGAATAGCACAGTTTTCAAAACGTGTTTTTCAGCCCGAAATAAACGCGTTTTCTCAGCCCTTGGAATCGCAGTGTAACTGCCTGGCTCAGAAGAGCACACTAAGTCAGCCCTTAACCCCAGTGTGCAGAAATTGTCACAACTTGTTTTTCAGCAGAAATAAACATGTTTTGGCAACTTTGGTCACCACCATGTAACTTATAGGGCAGGAACAGCACAGTTTTCAAAACGTGTTTTTCAGCCCGAAATAAACGTGTTTTCTCAGCCCTTGGAAACGCAGTGTAACTGCCTGGCTCAGAAGAGCACACTGAGTCAGCCCTTAACCCCAGTGTGCAGAAATTGTCACAACTTGTTTTTCAGCAGAAATAAACACGTTTTGGCAACTTTGGTCACCACCATGTAACTTATAGGGCTGGAACAACACAGTTTTCAAAACGTGTTTTTCAGCCCGAAATAAACGCGTTTTCTCAGCCCTTGGAATCGCAGTATAACTGCCTGGCTCAGAAGAGCACACTGAGTCAGCCCTTAACCCCAGTGTGCAGAAATTGTCACAACGTGTTTTTCAGCAGAAATAAACACGTTTTGGCAACTTTGGTCACCACCATGTAACTTATAGGGCAGGAACAGCACAGTTTTCAAAACGTGTTTTTCAGCCCGAAATAAACGCGTTTTCTCAGCCCTTGGAATCGCAGTGTAACTGCCTGGCTCAGAAGAGCACACTGAGTCAGCCCTTAACCCCAGTGTGCAGAAATTGTCACAACGTGTTTTTCAGCAGAAATAAACACGTTTTGGCAACTTTGGTCACCACCATGTAACTTATAGGGCAGGAACAGCACAGTTTTCAAAACGTGTTTTTCAGCTCGAAAGAAACGCCATTTCTCAGCACTTGGAATCGCAGTGTAACTGCCTGGCTCCGAAGAGCACACTGAGTCAGCCCTTAACCCCAGTGATCAGAAATTTTCACAACGTGTTTTTCAGCAGAAATAAACACGTTTTGGCAACTTTGGTCACCACCATGTAACTTATAGGGAAGGAATAGCACAGTTTTCAAAACGTGTTTTTCAGCCCGAAATAAACGCGTTTTCTCAGCCCTTGGAATCGCAGTGTAACTGCCTGGCTCAGAAGAGCACACTGAGTCAGCCCTTAACCCCAGTGATCAGAAATTGTCACAACGTGTTTTTCAGCAGAAATAAACACGTTTTGGCAACTTTGGTCACCACCATGTAACTTATAGGGCAGGAACAGCACAGTTTTCAAAACGTGTTTTTCAGCCCGAAATAAACGCGTTTTCTCAGCCCTTGGAATCGCAGTGTAACTGCCTGGCTCAGAAGAGCACACTGAGTCAGCCCTTAACCCCAGTGTGCAGAAATTGTCACAACTTGTTTTTCAGCAGAAATAAACACGTTTTGGCAACTTTGGTCACCACCATGTAACTTATAGGGCTGGAACAACACAGTTTTCAAAACGTGTTTTTCAGCCCGAAATAAACGCGTTTTCTCAGCCCTTGGAATCGCAGTGTAACTGCCTGGCTCAGAAGAGCACACTGAATCAGCCCTTAACCCCAGGGTGCAGAAATTGTCACAACGTGTTTTTCAGCAGAAATAAACACGTTTCGGCAACTTTGGTCACCACCATGTAACTTATAGTGCAGGAACAGCACAGTTTTCAAAACGTGTTTTTCAGCCCGAAATAAACGCGTTTTCTCAGCCCTTGGAATCGCAGTGTAACTGCCTGGCTCAGAAGAGCACACTGAGTCAGCCCTTAACCCCAGTGTGCAGAAATTGTCACAACGTGTTTTTCAGCAGAAATAAACACGTTTTGGCAACTTTGGTCACCACCATGTAACTTATAGGGCAGGAACAGCACAGTTTTCAAAACGTGTTTTTCAGCTCGAAATAAACGCCATTTCTCAGCACTTGGAATCGCAGTGTAACTGCCTGGCTCCGAAGAGCACACTGAGTCAGTCCTTAACCCCAGTGATCAGAAATTTTCACAACGTGTTTTTCAGCAGAAATAAACACGTTTTGGCAACTTTGGTCACCACCATGTAACTTATAGGGAAGGAATAGCACAGTTTTCAAAACGTGTTTTTCAGCCCGAAATAAACGCGTTTTCTCAGCCCTTGGAATCGCAGTGTAACTGCCTGGCTCAGAAGAGCACACTGAGTCAGCCCTTAACCCCAGTGATCAGAAATTGTCACAACGTGTTTTTCAGCAGAAATAAACACGTTTTGGCAACTTTGGTCACCACCATGTAACTTATAGGGCAGGAACAGCACAGTTTTCAAAACGTGTTTTTCAGCCCGAAATAAACGCGTTTTCTCAGCCCTTGGAATCGCAGTGTAACTGCCTGGCTCAGAAGAGCACACTGAGTCAGCCCTTAACCCCAGTGTGCAGAAATTGTCACAACGTGTTTTTTCAGCAGAAATAAACATGTTTTGGCAACTTTGGTCACCACCATGTAACTTATAGGGCAGGAACAGCACAGTTTTCAAAACGTGTTTTTCAGCCCGAAATAAACGCGTTTTCTCAGCCCTTGGAATCGCAGTGTAACTGCCTGGCTCAGAAGAGCTCACTGAGTCAGCCCTTAACCCCAGTGTGCAGAAATTGTCACAACTTGTTTTTCAGCAGAAATAAACACGTTTTGGCAACTTTGGTCACCACCATGTAACTTATAGGGCTGGAACAACACAGTTTTCAAAACGTGTTTTTCAGCCCGAAATAAACGCGTTTTCTCAGGCCTTGGAATCGTAGTGTAACTGCCTGGCTCAGAAGAGCACACTGAATCAGCCCTTAACCCCAGTGTGCAGAAATTGTCACAACGTGTTTTTTAGCAGAAATAAACACGTTTCGGCAACTTTGGTCACCACCATGTAACTTATAGGGCAGGAACAGCACAGTTTTCAAAACGTGTTTTTCAGCCCGAAATAAACGCGTTTTCTCAGCCCTTGGAATCGCAGTGTAACTGCCTGGCTCAGAAGAGCACACTGAGTCAGCCCTTAACCCCAGTGTGCAGAAATTGTCACAACGTGTTTTTAAGCAGAAATAAACACGTTTTGGCAACTTTGGTCACCACCATGTAACTTATAGGGCAGGAACAGCACAGTTTTCAAAACGTGTTTTTCAGCTCGAAATAAACGCCATTTCTCAGCCCTTGGAATCGCAGTGTAACTGCCTGGCTCCAAAGAGCACACTGAGTCAGCCCTTAACCCCAGTGATCAGAAATTGTCACAACGTGTTTTTCAGCAGAAATAAACACGTTTTGGCAACTTTGGTCACCACCATGTAACTTATAGGGAAGGAATAGCACAGTTTTCAAAACGTGTTTTTCAGCCCGAAATAAACGCGTTTTCTCAGCCCTTGGAATCGCAGTGTAACTGCCTGGCTCAGAAGAGCACACTGAGTCAGCCCTTAACCCCAGTGATCAGAAATTGTCACAACGTGTTTTTCAGCAGAAATAAACACGTTTTGGCAACTTTGGTCACCACCATGTAACTTATAGGGAAGGAATAGCACAGTTTTCAAAACGTGTTTTTCAGCCCGAAATAAACGCGTTTTCTCAGCCCTTGGAATCGCAGTGTAACTGCCTGGCTCAGAAGAGCACACTAAGTCAGCCCTTAACCCCAGTGTGCAGAAATTGTCACAACTTGTTTTTCAGCAGAAATAAACATGTTTTGGCAACTTTGGTCACCACCATGTAACTTATAGGGCAGGAACAGCACAGTTTTCAAAACGTGTTTTTCAGCCCGAAATAAACGTGTTTTCTCAGCCCTTGGAAACGCAGTGTAACTGCCTGGCTCAGAAGAGCACACTGAGTCAGCCCTTAACCCCAGTGTGCAGAAATTGTCACAACTTGTTTTTCAGCAGAAATAAACACGTTTTGGCAACTTTGGTCACCACCATGTAACTTATAGGGCTGGAACAACACAGTTTTCAAAACGTGTTTTTCAGCCCGAAATAAACGCGTTTTCTCAGCCCTTGGAATCGCAGTGTAACTGCCTGGCTCAGAAGAGCACACTGAGTCAGCCCTTAACCCCAGTGTGCAGAAATTGTCACAACGTGTTTTTCAGCAGAAATAAACACGTTTTGGCAACTTTGGTCACCACCATGTAACTTATAGGGCAGGAACAGCACAGTTTTCAAAACGTGTTTTTCAGCCCGAAATAAACGCGTTTTCTCAGCCCTTGGAATCGCAGTGTAACTGCCTGGCTCAGAAGAGCACACTGAGTCAGCCCTTAACCCCAGTGTGCAGAAATTGTCACAACGTGTTTTTCAGCAGAAATAAACACGTTTTGGCAACTTTGGTCACCACCATGTAACTTATAGGGCAGGAACAGCACAGTTTTCAAAACGTGTTTTTCAGCTCGAAATAAACGCCATTTCTCAGCACTTGGAATCGCAGTGTAACTGCCTGGCTCCGAAGAGCACACTGAGTCAGCCCTTAACCCCAGTGATCAGAAATTTTCACAACGTGTTTTTCAGCAGAAATAAACACGTTTTGGCAACTTTGGTCACCACCATGTAACTTATAGGGAAGGAATAGCACAGTTTTCAAAACGTGTTTTTCAGCCCGAAATAAACGCGTTTTCTCAGCCCTTGGAATCGCAGTGTAACTGCCTGGCTCAGAAGAGCACACTGAGTCAGCCCTTAACCCCAGTGATCAGAAATTGTCACAACGTGTTTTTCAGCAGAAATAAACACGTTTTGGCAACTTTGGTCACCACCATGTAACTTATAGGGCAGGAACAGCACAGTTTTCAAAACGTGTTTTTCAGCCCGAAATAAACGCGTTTTCTCAGCCCTTGGAATCGCAGTGTAACTGCCTGGCTCAGAAGAGCACACTGAGTCAGCCCTTAACCCCAGTGTGCAGAAATTGTCACAACTTGTTTTTCAGCAGAAATAAACACGTTTTGGCAACTTTGGTCACCACCATGTAACTTATAGGGCTGGAACAACACAGTTTTCAAAACGTGTTTTTCAGCCCGAAATAAACGCGTTTTCTCAGCCCTTGGAATCGCAGTGTAACTGCCTGGCTCAGAAGAGCACACTGAATCAGCCCTTAACCCCAGGGTGCAGAAATTGTCACAACGTGTTTTTCAGCAGAAATAAACACGTTTCGGCAACTTTGGTCACCACCATGTAACTTATAGGGCAGGAACAGCACAGTTTTCAAAACGTGTTTTTCAGCCCGAAATAAACGCGTTTTCTCAGCCCTTGGAATCGCAGTGTAACTGCCTGGCTCAGAAGAGCACACTGAGTCAGCCCTTAACCCCAGTGTGCAGAAATTGTCACAACGTGTTTTTAAGCAGAAATAAACACGTTTTGGCAACTTTGGTCACCACCATGTAACTTATAGGGCAGGAACAGCACAGTTTTCAAAACGTGTTTTTCAGCTCGAAATAAACGCCATTTCTCAGCCCTTGGAATCGCAGTGTAACTGCCTGGCTCCAAAGAGCACACTGAGTCAGCCCTTAACCCCAGTGATCAGAAATTGTCACAACGTGTTTTTCAGCAGAAATAAACACGTTTTGGCAACTTTGGTCACCACCATGTAACTTATAGGGAAGGAATAGCACAGTTTTCAAAACGTGTTTTTCAGCCCGAAATAAACGCGTTTTCTCAGCCCTTGGAATCGCAGAGTAACTGCCTGGCTCAGAAGAGCACACTGAGTCAGCCCTTAACCCCAGTGATCAGAAATTGTCACAACGTGTTTTTAAGCAGAAATAAACACGTTTTGGCAACTTTGGTCACCACCATGTAACTTATAGGGAAGGAACAGCACAGTTTTCAAAACGTGTTTTTCAGCCCGAAATAAACGCGTTTTCTCAGCCCTTGGAATCGCAGTGTAACTGCCTGGCTCAGAAGAGCACACTGAGTCAGCCCTTAACCCCAGTGTGCAGAAATTGTCACAACGTGTTTTTCAGCAGAAATAAACATGTTTTGGCAACTTTGGTCACCACCATGTAACTTATAGGGCAGGAATAGCACAGTTTTCAAAACGTGTTTTTCAGCCCGAAATAAACGCGTTTTCTCAGCCCTTGGAATCGCAGTGTAACTGCCTGGCTCAGAAGAGCACACTGAGTCAGCCCTTAACCCCAGTGATCAGAAATTGTCACAACGTGTTTTTCAGCAGAAATAAACACGTTTTGGCAACTTTGGTCACCACCATGTAATTTATAGGGAAGGAATAGCACAGTTTTCAAAACGTGTTTTTCAGCCCGAAATAAACGCGTTTTCTCAGCCCTTGGAATCGCACTGTAACTGCCTGGCTCAGAAGAGCACACTAAGTCAGCCCTTAACCCCAGTGTGCAGAAATTGTCACAACTTGTTTTTCAGCAGAAATAAACATGTTTTGGCAACTTTGGTCACCACCATGTAACTTATAGGGCAGGAACAGAACAGTTTTCAAAACGTGTTTTTTAGCCCGAAATAAACGCGTTTTCTCAGCCCTTGGAATCGCAGTGTAACTGCCTGGCTCAGAAGAGCACACTGAGTCAGCCCTTAACCCCAGTGTGCAGAAATTGTCACAACGTGTTTTTCAGCAGAAATAAACACGTTTTGGCAACTTTGGTCACCACCATGTAACTTATAGGGCAGGAACAGCACAGTTTTCAAAACGTGTTTTTCAGCCCGAAATAAACGTGTTTTCTCAGCCCTTGGAATCGCAGTGTAACTGCCTGGCTCAGAAGAGCACACTGAGTCAGCCCTTAACCCCAGTGTGCAGAAATTGTCACAACGTGTTTTTCAGCAGAAATAAACATGTTTTGGCAACTTTGGTCACCACCATGTAACTTATAGGGCAGGAACAGCACAGTTTTCAAAACGTGTTTTTCAGCCCGAAATAAACGCGTTTTCTCAGCCCATGGAATCGCAGTGTAACTGCCTGGCTCAGAAGAGCACACTGAGTCAGCCCTTAACTCCAGTGTGCAGAAATTGTCACAACTTGTTTTTCAGCAGAAATAAACACGTTTTGGCAACTTTGGTCACCACCATGTAACTTATAAGGCTGGAACAACACAGTTTTCAAAACGTGTTTTTCAGCCCGAAATAAACGCGTTTTCTCAGCCCTTGGAATCGCAGTGTAACTGCCTGGCTCAGAAGAGCACACTGAATCAGCCCTTAACCCCAGTGTGCAGAAATTGTCACAACGTGTTTTTCAGCAGAAATAAACACGTTTCGGCAACTTTGGTCACCACCATGTAACTTATAGGGCAGGAACAGCACAGTTTTCAAAACGTGTTTTTCAGCCCGAAATAAACACGTTTTCTCAGCCCTTGGAATCGCAGTGTAACTGCCTGGCTCAGAAGAGCACACTGAGTCAGCCCTTAACCCCAGTGTGCAGAAATTGTCACAACGTGTTTTTCAGTAGAAATAAACATGTTTTGGCAACTTTGGTCACCACCATGTAACTTATAGGGCAGGAACAGCACAGTTTTCAAAACGTGTTTTTCAGCCCGAAATAAACGCATTTTCTCAGCCCTTGGAATCGCAGTGTAACTGCCTGGCTCAGAAGAGCACACTGAATCAGCCCTTAACCCCAGTGTGCAGAAATTGTCACAACGTGTTTTTCAGCAGAAATAAACACGTTTCGGCAACTTTGGTCACCACCATGTAACTTATAGGGCAGGAACAGCACAGTTTTCAAAACGTGTTTTTCAGCCCGAAATAAACGCGTTTTCTCAGCCCTTGGAATCGCAGTGTAACTGCCTGGCTCAGAAGAGCACACTGAGTCAGCCCTTAACCCCAGTGTGCAGAAATTGTCACAACGTGTTTTTAAGCAGAAATAAACACGTTTTGGCAACTTTGGTCACCACCATGTAACTTATAGGGCAGGAACAGCACAGTTTTCAAAACGTGTTTTTCAGCTCGAAATAAACGCCATTTCTCAGCCCTTGGAATCGCAGTGTAACTGCCTGGCTCCAAAGAGCACACTGAGTCAGCCCTTAACCCCAGTGATCAGAAATTGTCACAACGTGTTTTTCAGCAGAAATAAACACGTTTTGGCAACTTTGGTCACCACCATGTAACTTATAGGGAAGGAATAGCACAGTTTTCAAAACGTGTTTTTCAGCCCGAAATAAACGCGTTTTCTCAGCCCTTGGAATCGCACTGTAACTGCCTGGCTCAGAAGAGCACACTAAGTCAGCCCTTAACCCCAGTGTGCAGAAATTGTCACAACTTGTTTTTCAGCAGAAATAAACATGTTTTGGCAACTTTGGTCACCACCATGTAACTTATAGGGCAGGAACAGCACAGTTTTCAAAACGTGTTTTTCAGCCCGAAATAAACGCGTTTTCTCAGCCCTTGGAATCGCAGTGTAACTGCCTGGCTCAGAAGAGCACACTGAGTCAGCCCTTAACCCCAGTGTGCAGAAATTGTCACAACTTGTTTTTCAGCAGAAATAAACATGTTTTGGCAACTTTGGTCACCACCATGTAACTTATAGGGCAGGAACAGCACAGTTTTCAAAACGTGTTTTTTAGCCCGAAATAAACGCGTTTTCTCAGCCCTTGGAATCGCAGTGTAACTGCCTGGCTCAGAAGAGCACACTGAGTCAGCCCTTAACCCCAGTGTGCAGAAATTGTCACAACGTGTTTTTCAGCAGAAATAAACACGTTTTGGCAACTTTGGTCACCACCATGTAACTTATAGGGAGGAACAGCACAGTTTTCAAAACGTGTTTTTCAGCCCGAAATAAACGTGTTTTCTCAGCCCTTGGAATCGCAGTGTAACTGCCTGGCTCAGAAGAGCACACTGAGTCAGCCCTTAACCCCAGTGTGCAGAAATTGTCACAACGTGTTTTTCAGCAGAAATAAACACGTTTTGGCAACTTTGGTCACCACCATGTAACTTATAGGGCAGGAACAGCACAGTTTTCAAAACGTGTTTTTCAGCCCGAAATAAACGTGTTTTCTCAGCCCTTGGAATCGCAGTGTAACTGCCTGGCTCAGAAGAGCACACTGAGTCAGCCCTTAACCCCAGTGTGCAGAAATTGTCACAACGTGTTTTTCAGCAGAAATAAACACGTTTTGGCAACTTTGGTCACCACCATGTAACTTATAGGGCAGGAACAGCACAGTTTTCAAAACGTGTTTTTCAGCCCGAAATAAACGCGTTTTCTCAGCCCTTGGAATCGCAGTGTAACTGCCTGGCTCAGAAGAGCACACTGAGTCAACCCTTAACCCCAGTGTGCAGAAATTGTCACAACGTGTTTTTAAGCAGAAATAAACACGTTTCGGCAACTTTGGTCACCACCATATACTTATAGGGCAGGAACAGCACAGTTTTCAAAACGTGTTTTTCAGCCCGAAATAAACGCGTTTTCTCAGCCCTTGGAATCGCAGTGTAACTGCCTGGCTCCAAACAGCACACTGAGTCGGCCCTTAACCCCAGTGATCAGAAATTGTCACAACGTGTTTTTCAGCAGAAATAAACACGTTTTGGCAACTTTGGTCACCACCATGTAACTTATAGGGAAGGAATAGCACAGTTTTCAAAACGTGTTTTTCAGCCCGAAATAAACGCGTTTTCTCAGCCCTTGGAATCGCAGTGTAACTGCCTGGCTCAGAAGAGCACACTGAGTCGGCCCTTAACCCCAGTGTGCAGAAATTGTCACAACGTGTTTTTCAGCAGAAATAAACATGTTTTGGCAACTTTGGTCACCACCATGTAACTTATAGGGCAGGAACAGCACAGTTTTCAAAACGTGTTTTTCAGCCCGAAATAAACGCGTTTTCTCAGCCCTTGGAATCGCAGTGTAACTGCCTGGCTCAGAAGAGCACACTGAATCAGCCCTTAACCCCAGTGTGCAGAAATTGTCACAACGTGTTTTTCAGCAGAAATAAACACGTTTCGGCAACTTTGGTCACCACCATGTAACTTATAGGGCAGGAACAGCACAGTTTTCAAAACGTGTTTTTCAGCTCGAAATAAACGCCATTTCTCAGCACTTGGAATCGCAGTGTAACTGCCTGGCTCCGAAGAGCACACTGAGTCAGCCCTTAACCCCAGTGATCAGAAATTTTCACAACGTGTTTTTCAGCAGAAATAAACACGTTTTGGCAACTTTGGTCACCACCATGTAACTTATAGGGAAGGAATAGCACAGTTTTCAAAACGTGTTTTTCAGCCCGAAATAAACGCGTTTTCTCAGCCCTTGGAATCGCAGTGTAACTGCCTGGCTCAGAAGAGCACACTGAGTCAGCCCTTAACCCCAGTGATCAGAAATTGTCACAACGTGTTTTTCAGCAGAAATAAACACGTTTTGGCAACTTTGGTCACCACCATGTAACTTATAGGGCAGGAACAGCACAGTTTTCAAAACGTGTTTTTCAGCCCGAAATAAACGCGTTTTCTCAGCCCTTGGAATCGCAGTGTAACTGCCTGGCTCAGAAGAGCACACTGAGTCAGCCCTTAACCCCAGTGTGCAGAAATTGTCACAACTTGTTTTTCAGCAGAAATAAACATGTTTTGGCAACTTTGGTCACCACCATGTAACTTATAGGGCAGGAACAGCACAGTTTTCAAAACGTGTTTTTTAGCCCGAAATAAACGCGTTTTCTCAGCCCTTGGAATCGCAGTGTAACTGCCTGGCTCAGAAGAGCACACTGAGTCAGCCCTTAACCCCAGTGTGCAGAAATTGTCACAACGTGTTTTTTCAGCAGAAATAAACATGTTTTGGCAACTTTGGTCACCACCATGTAACTTATAGGGCAGGAACAGCACAGTTTTCAAAACGTGTTTTTCAGCCCGAAATAAACGCGTTTTCTCAGCCCTTGGAATCGCAGTGTAACTGCCTGGCTCAGAAGAGCTCACTGAGTCAGCCCTTAACCCCAGTGTGCAGAAATTGTCACAACTTGTTTTTCAGCAGAAATAAACACGTTTTGGCAACTTTGGTCACCACCATGTAACTTATAGGGCTGGAACAACACAGTTTTCAAAACGTGTTTTTCAGCCCGAAATAAACGCGTTTTCTCAGGCCTTGGAATCGTAGTGTAACTGCCTGGCTCAGAAGAGCACACTGAATCAGCCCTTAACCCCAGTGTGCAGAAATTGTCACAACGTGTTTTTCAGCAGAAATAAACACGTTTCGGCAACTTTGGTCACCACCATGTAACTTATAGGGCAGGAACAGCACAGTTTTCAAAACGTGTTTTTCAGCCCGAAATAAACGCGTTTTCTCAGCCCTTGGAATCGCAGTGTAACTGCCTGGCTCAGAAGAGCACACTGAGTCAGCCCTTAACCCCAGTGTGCAGAAATTGTCACAACGTGTTTTTAAGCAGAAATAAACACGTTTTGGCAACTTTGGTCACCACCATGTAACTTATAGGGCAGGAACAGCACAGTTTTCAAGACGTGTTTTTCAGCTCGAAATAAACGCCATTTCTCAGCCCTTGGAATCGCAGTGTAACTGCCTGGCTCCAAAGAGCACACTGAGTCAGCCCTTAACCCCAGTGATCAGAAATTGTCACAACGTGTTTTTCAGCAGAAATAAACACGTTTTGGCAACTTTGGTCACCACCATGTAACTTATAGGGAAGGAATAGCACAGTTTTCAAAACGTGTTTTTCAGCCCGAAATAAACGCGTTTTCTCAGCCCTTGGAATCGCAGTGTAACTGCCTGGCTCAGAAGAGCACACTGAGTCAGCCCTTAACCCCAGTGATCAGAAATTGTCACAACGTGTTTTTCAGCAGAAATAAACACGTTTTGGCAACTTTGGTCACCACCATGTAACTTATAGGGAAGGAATAGCACAGTTTTCAAAACGTGTTTTTCAGCCCGAAATAAACGCGTTTTCTCAGCCCTTGGAATCGCAGTGTAACTGCCTGGCTCAGAAGAGCACACTAAGTCAGCCCTTAACCCCAGTGTGCAGAAATTGTCACAACTTGTTTTTCAGCAGAAATAAACATGTTTTGGCAACTTTGGTCACCACCATGTAACTTATAGGGCAGGAACAGCACAGTTTTCAAAACGTGTTTTTCAGCCCGAAATAAACGTGTTTTCTCAGCCCTTGGAAACGCAGTGTAACTGCCTGGCTCAGAAGAGCACACTGAGTCAGCCCTTAACCCCAGTGTGCAGAAATTGTCACAACTTGTTTTTCAGCAGAAATAAACACGTTTTGGCAACTTTGGTCACCACCATGTAACTTATAGGGCTGGAACAACACAGTTTTCAAAACGTGTTTTTCAGCCCGAAATAAACGCGTTTTCTCAGCCCTTGGAATCGCAGTGTAACTGCCTGGCTCAGAAGAGCACACTGAGTCAGCCCTTAACCCCAGTGTGCAGAAATTGTCACAACGTGTTTTTCAGCAGAAATAAACACGTTTTGGCAACTTTGGTCACCACCATGTAACTTATAGGGCAGGAACAGCACAGTTTTCAAAACGTGTTTTTCAGCCCGAAATAAACGCGTTTTCTCAGCCCTTGGAATCGCAGTGTAACTGCCTGGCTCAGAAGAGCACACTGAGTCAGCCCTTAACCCCAGTGTGCAGAAATTGTCACAACGTGTTTTTCAGCAGAAATAAACACGTTTTGGCAACTTTGGTCACCACCATGTAACTTATAGGGCAGGAACAGCACAGTTTTCAAAACGTGTTTTTCAGCTCGAAATAAACGCCATTTCTCAGCACTTGGAATCGCAGTGTAACTGCCTGGCTCCGAAGAGCACACTGAGTCAGCCCTTAACCCCAGTGATCAGAAATTTTCACAACGTGTTTTTCAGCAGAAATAAACACGTTTTGGCAACTTTGGTCACCACCATGTAACTTATAGGGAAGGAATAGCACAGTTTTCAAAACGTGTTTTTCAGCCCGAAATAAACGCGTTTTCTCAGCCCTTGGAATCGCAGTGTAACTGCCTGGCTCAGAAGAGCACACTGAGTCAGCCCTTAACCCCAGTGATCAGAAATTGTCACAACGTGTTTTTCAGCAGAAATAAACACGTTTTGGCAACTTTGGTCACCACCATGTAACTTATAGGGCAGGAACAGCACAGTTTTCAAAACGTGTTTTTCAGCCCGAAATAAACGCGTTTTCTCAGCCCTTGGAATCGCAGTGTAACTGCCTGGCTCAGAAGAGCACACTGAGTCAGCCCTTAACCCCAGTGTGCAGAAATTGTCACAACTTGTTTTTCAGCAGAAATAAACACGTTTTGGCAACTTTGGTCACCACCATGTAACTTATAGGGCTGGAACAACACAGTTTTCAAAACGTGTTTTTCAGCCCGAAATAAACGCGTTTTCTCAGCCCTTGGAATCGCAGTGTAACTGCCTGGCTCAGAAGAGCACACTGAATCAGCCCTTAACCCCAGGGTGCAGAAATTGTCACAACGTGTTTTTCAGCAGAAATAAACACGTTTCGGCAACTTTGGTCACCACCATGTAACTTATAGGGCAGGAACAGCACAGTTTTCAAAACGTGTTTTTCAGCCCGAAATAAACGCGTTTTCTCAGCCCTTGGAATCGCAGTGTAACTGCCTGGCTCAGAAGAGCACACTGAGTCAGCCCTTAACCCCAGTGTGCAGAAATTGTCACAACGTGTTTTTAAGCAGAAATAAACACGTTTTGGCAACTTTGGTCACCACCATGTAACTTATAGGGCAGGAACAGCACAGTTTTCAAAACGTGTTTTTCAGCTCGAAATAAACGCCATTTCTCAGCCCTTGGAATCGCAGTGTAACTGCCTGGCTCCAAAGAGCACACTGAGTCAGCCCTTAACCCCAGTGATCAGAAATTGTCACAACGTGTTTTTCAGCAGAAATAAACACGTTTTGGCAACTTTGGTCACCACCATGTAACTTATAGGGAAGGAATAGCACAGTTTTCAAAACGTGTTTTTCAGCCCGAAATAAACGCGTTTTCTCAGCCCTTGGAATCGCAGAGTAACTGCCTGGCTCAGAAGAGCACACTGAGTCAGCCCTTAACCCCAGTGATCAGAAATTGTCACAACGTGTTTTTAAGCAGAAATAAACACGTTTTGGCAACTTTGGTCACCACCATGTAACTTATAGGGAAGGAACAGCACAGTTTTCAAAACGTGTTTTTCAGCCCGAAATAAACGCGTTTTCTCAGCCCTTGGAATCGCAGTGTAACTGCCTGGCTCAGAAGAGCACACTGAGTCAGCCCTTAACCCCAGTGTGCAGAAATTGTCACAACGTGTTTTTCAGCAGAAATAAACATGTTTTGGCAACTTTGGTCACCACCATGTAACTTATAGGGCAGGAATAGCACAGTTTTCAAAACGTGTTTTTCAGCCCGAAATAAACGCGTTTTCTCAGCCCTTGGAATCGCAGTGTAACTGCCTGGCTCAGAAGAGCACACTGAATCAGCCCTTAACCCCAGTGTGCAGAAATTGTCACAACGTGTTTTTCAGCAGAAATAAACACGTTTCGGCAACTTTGGTCACCACCATGTAACTTATAGGGCAGGAACAGCACAGTTTTCAAAACGTGTTTTTCAGCTCGAAATAAACGCCATTTCTCAGCACTTGGAATCGCAGTGTAACTGCCTGGCTCCGAAGAGTACACTGAGTCAGCCCTTAACCCCAGTGATCAGAAATTTTCACAACGTGTTTTTCAGCAGAAATAAACACGTTTTGGCAACTTTGGTCACCACCATGTAACTTATAGGGAAGGAATAGCACAGTTTTCAAAACGTGTTTTTCAGCCCGAAATAAACGCGTTTTCTCAGCCCTTGGAATCGCAGTGTAACTGCCTGGCTCAGAAGAGCACACTGAGTCAGCCCTTAACCCCAGTGATCAGAAATTGTCACAACGTGTTTTTCAGCAGAAATAAACACGTTTTGGCAACTTTGGTCACCACCATGTAACTTATAGGGCAGGAACAGCACAGTTTTCAAAACGTGTTTTTCAGCCCGAAATAAACGCGTTTTCTCAGCCCTTGGAATCGCAGTGTAACTGCCTGGCTCAGAAGAGCACACTGAGTCAGCCCTTAACCCCAGTGTGCAGAAATTGTCACAACGTGTTTTTCAGCAGAAATAAACACGTTTTGGCAACTTTGGTCACCACCATGTAACTTATAGGGCAGGAACAGCACAGTTTTCAAAACGTGTTTTTCAGCCCGAAATAAACGTGTTTTCTCAGCCCTTGGAATCGCAGTGTAACTGCCTGGCTCAGAAGAGCACACTGAGTCAGCCCTTAACCCCAGTGTGCAGAAATTGTCACAACGTGTTTTTTCAGCAGAAATAAACATGTTTTGGCAACTTTGGTCACCACCATGTAACTTATAGGGCAGGAACAGCACAGTTTTCAAAACGTGTTTTTCAGCCCGAAATAAACGCGTTTTCTCAGCCCTTGGAATCGCAGTGTAACTGCCTGGCTCAGAAGAGCTCACTGAGTCAGCCCTTAACCCCAGTGTGCAGAAATTGTCACAACTTGTTTTTCAGCAGAAATAAACACGTTTTGGCAACTTTGGTCACCACCATGTAACTTATAGGGCTGGAACAACACAGTTTTCAAAACGTGTTTTTCAGCCCGAAATAAACGCGTTTTCTCAGGCCTTGGAATCGTAGTGTAACTGCCTGGCTCAGAAGAGCACACTGAATCAGCCCTTAACCCCAGTGTGCAGAAATTGTCACAACGTGTTTTTCAGCAGAAATAAACACGTTTCGGCAACTTTGGTCACCACCATGTAACTTATAGGGCAGGAACAGCACAGTTTTCAAAACGTGTTTTTCAGCCCGAAATAAACGCGTTTTCTCAGCCCTTGGAATCGCAGTGTAACTGCCTGGCTCAGAAGAGCACACTGAGTCAGCCCTTAACCCCAGTGTGCAGAAATTGTCACAACGTGTTTTTAAGCAGAAATAAACACGTTTTGGCAACTTTGGTCACCACCATGTAACTTATAGGGCAGGAACAGCACAGTTTTCAAGACGTGTTTTTCAGCTCGAAATAAACGCCATTTCTCAGCCCTTGGAATCGCAGTGTAACTGCCTGGCTCCAAAGAGCACACTGAGTCAGCCCTTAACCCCAGTGATCAGAAATTGTCACAACGTGTTTTTCAGCAGAAATAAACACGTTTTGGCAACTTTGGTCACCACCATGTAACTTATAGGGAAGGAATAGCACAGTTTTCAAAACGTGTTTTTCAGCCCGAAATAAACGCGTTTTCTCAGCCCTTGGAATCGCAGTGTAACTGCCTGGCTCAGAAGAGCACACTGAGTCAGCCCTTAACCCCAGTGATCAGAAATTGTCACAACGTGTTTTTCAGCAGAAATAAACACGTTTTGGCAACTTTGGTCACCACCATGTAACTTATAGGGAAGGAATAGCACAGTTTTCAAAACGTGTTTTTCAGCCCGAAATAAACGCGTTTTCTCAGCCCTTGGAATCGCAGTGTAACTGCCTGGCTCAGAAGAGCACACTAAGTCAGCCCTTAACCCCAGTGTGCAGAAATTGTCACAACTTGTTTTTCAGCAGAAATAAACATGTTTTGGCAACTTTGGTCACCACCATGTAACTTATAGGGCAGGAACAGCACAGTTTTCAAAACGTGTTTTTCAGCCCGAAATAAACGTGTTTTCTCAGCCCTTGGAAACGCAGTGTAACTGCCTGGCTCAGAAGAGCACACTGAGTCAGCCCTTAACCCCAGTGTGCAGAAATTGTCACAACTTGTTTTTCAGCAGAAATAAACACGTTTTGGCAACTTTGGTCACCACCATGTAACTTATAGGGCTGGAACAACACAGTTTTCAAAACGTGTTTTTCAGCCCGAAATAAACGCGTTTTCTCAGCCCTTGGAATCGCAGTGTAACTGCCTGGCTCAGAAGAGCACACTGAGTCAGCCCTTAACCCCAGTGTGCAGAAATTGTCACAACGTGTTTTTCAGCAGAAATAAACACGTTTCGGCAACTTTGGTCACCACCATGTAACTTATAGGGCAGGAACAGCACAGTTTTCAAAACGTGTTTTTCAGCCCGAAATAAACACGTTTTCTCAGCCCTTGGAATCGCAGTGTAACTGCCTGGCTCAGAAGAGCACACTGAGTCAGCCCTTAACCCCAGTGTGCAGAAATTGTCACAACGTGTTTTTCAGTAGAAATAAACATGTTTTGGCAACTTTGGTCACCACCATGTAACTTATAGGGCAGGAACAGCACAGTTTTCAAAACGTGTTTTTCAGCCCGAAATAAACGCATTTTCTCAGCCCTTGGAATCGCAGTGTAACTGCCTGGCTCAGAAGAGCACACTGAATCAGCCCTTAACCCCAGTGTGCAGAAATTGTCACAACGTGTTTTTCAGCAGAAATAAACACGTTTCGGCAACTTTGGTCACCACCATGTAACTTATAGGGCAGGAACAGCACAGTTTTCAAAACGTGTTTTTCAGCCCGAAATAAACGCGTTTTCTCAGCCCTTGGAATCGCAGTGTAACTGCCTGGCTCAGAAGAGCACACTGAGTCAGCCCTTAACCCCAGTGTGCAGAAATTGTCACAACGTGTTTTTAAGCAGAAATAAACACGTTTTGGCAACTTTGGTCACCACCATGTAACTTATAGGGCAGGAACAGCACAGTTTTCAAAACGTGTTTTTCAGCTCGAAATAAACGCCATTTCTCAGCCCTTGGAATCGCAGTGTAACTGCCTGGCTCCAAAGAGCACACTGAGTCAGCCCTTAACCCCAGTGATCAGAAATTGTCACAACGTGTTTTTCAGCAGAAATAAACACGTTTTGGCAACTTTGGTCACCACCATGTAACTTATAGGGAAGGAATAGCACAGTTTTCAAAACGTGTTTTTCAGCCCGAAATAAACGCGTTTTCTCAGCCCTTGGAATCGCACTGTAACTGCCTGGCTCAGAAGAGCACACTAAGTCAGCCCTTAACCCCAGTGTGCAGAAATTGTCACAACTTGTTTTTCAGCAGAAATAAACATGTTTTGGCAACTTTGGTCACCACCATGTAACTTATAGGGCAGGAACAGCACAGTTTTCAAAACGTGTTTTTCAGCCCGAAATAAACGCGTTTTCTCAGCCCTTGGAATCGCAGTGTAACTGCCTGGCTCAGAAGAGCACACTGAGTCAGCCCTTAACCCCAGTGTGCAGAAATTGTCACAACTTGTTTTTCAGCAGAAATAAACATGTTTTGGCAACTTTGGTCACCACCATGTAACTTATAGGGCAGGAACAGCACAGTTTTCAAAACGTGTTTTTTAGCCCGAAATAAACGCGTTTTCTCAGCCCTTGGAATCGCAGTGTAACTGCCTGGCTCAGAAGAGCACACTGAGTCAGCCCTTAACCCCAGTGTGCAGAAATTGTCACAACGTGTTTTTCAGCAGAAATAAACACGTTTTGGCAACTTTGGTCACCACCATGTAACTTATAGGGAGGAACAGCACAGTTTTCAAAACGTGTTTTTCAGCCCGAAATAAACGTGTTTTCTCAGCCCTTGGAATCGCAGTGTAACTGCCTGGCTCAGAAGAGCACACTGAGTCAGCCCTTAACCCCAGTGTGCAGAAATTGTCACAACGTGTTTTTCAGCAGAAATAAACACGTTTTGGCAACTTTGGTCACCACCATGTAACTTATAGGGCAGGAACAGCACAGTTTTCAAAACGTGTTTTTCAGCCCGAAATAAACGTGTTTTCTCAGCCCTTGGAATCGCAGTGTAACTGCCTGGCTCAGAAGAGCACACTGAGTCAGCCCTTAACCCCAGTGTGCAGAAATTGTCACAACGTGTTTTTCAGCAGAAATAAACACGTTTTGGCAACTTTGGTCACCACCATGTAACTTATAGGGCAGGAACAGCACAGTTTTCAAAACGTGTTTTTCAGCCCGAAATAAACGCGTTTTCTCAGCCCTTGGAATCGCAGTGTAACTGCCTGGCTCAGAAGAGCACACTGAGTCAACCCTTAACCCCAGTGTGCAGAAATTGTCACAACGTGTTTTTAAGCAGAAATAAACACGTTTCGGCAACTTTGGTCACCACCATATACTTATAGGGCAGGAACAGCACAGTTTTCAAAACGTGTTTTTCAGCCCGAAATAAACGCGTTTTCTCAGCCCTTGGAATCGCAGTGTAACTGCCTGGCTCCAAACAGCACACTGAGTCGGCCCTTAACCCCAGTGATCAGAAATTGTCACAACGTGTTTTTCAGCAGAAATAAACACGTTTTGGCAACTTTGGTCACCACCATGTAACTTATAGGGAAGGAATAGCACAGTTTTCAAAACGTGTTTTTCAGCCCGAAATAAACGCGTTTTCTCAGCCCTTGGAATCGCAGTGTAACTGCCTGGCTCAGAAGAGCACACTGAGTCGGCCCTTAACCCCAGTGTGCAGAAATTGTCACAACGTGTTTTTCAGCAGAAATAAACATGTTTTGGCAACTTTGGTCACCACCATGTAACTTATAGGGCAGGAACAGCACAGTTTTCAAAACGTGTTTTTCAGCCCGAAATAAACGCGTTTTCTCAGCCCTTGGAATCGCAGTGTAACTGCCTGGCTCAGAAGAGCACACTGAATCAGCCCTTAACCCCAGTGTGCAGAAATTGTCACAACGTGTTTTTCAGCAGAAATAAACACGTTTCGGCAACTTTGGTCACCACCATGTAACTTATAGGGCAGGAACAGCACAGTTTTCAAAACGTGTTTTTCAGCTCGAAATAAACGCCATTTCTCAGCACTTGGAATCGCAGTGTAACTGCCTGGCTCCGAAGAGCACACTGAGTCAGCCCTTAACCCCAGTGATCAGAAATTTTCACAACGTGTTTTTCAGCAGAAATAAACACGTTTTGGCAACTTTGGTCACCACCATGTAACTTATAGGGAAGGAATAGCACAGTTTTCAAAACGTGTTTTTCAGCCCGAAATAAACGCGTTTTCTCAGCCCTTGGAATCGCAGTGTAACTGCCTGGCTCAGAAGAGCACACTGAGTCAGCCCTTAACCCCAGTGATCAGAAATTGTCACAACGTGTTTTTCAGCAGAAATAAACACGTTTTGGCAACTTTGGTCACCACCATGTAACTTATAGGGCAGGAACAGCACAGTTTTCAAAACGTGTTTTTCAGCCCGAAATAAACGCGTTTTCTCAGCCCTTGGAATCGCAGTGTAACTGCCTGGCTCAGAAGAGCACACTGAGTCAGCCCTTAACCCCAGTGTGCAGAAATTGTCACAACTTGTTTTTCAGCAGAAATAAACATGTTTTGGCAACTTTGGTCACCACCATGTAACTTATAGGGCAGGAACAGCACAGTTTTCAAAACGTGTTTTTTAGCCCGAAATAAACGCGTTTTCTCAGCCCTTGGAATCGCAGTGTAACTGCCTGGCTCAGAAGAGCACACTGAGTCAGCCCTTAACCCCAGTGTGCAGAAATTGTCACAACGTGTTTTTTCAGCAGAAATAAACATGTTTTGGCAACTTTGGTCACCACCATGTAACTTATAGGGCAGGAACAGCACAGTTTTCAAAACGTGTTTTTCAGCCCGAAATAAACGCGTTTTCTCAGCCCTTGGAATCGCAGTGTAACTGCCTGGCTCAGAAGAGCTCACTGAGTCAGCCCTTAACCCCAGTGTGCAGAAATTGTCACAACTTGTTTTTCAGCAGAAATAAACACGTTTTGGCAACTTTGGTCACCACCATGTAACTTATAGGGCTGGAACAACACAGTTTTCAAAACGTGTTTTTCAGCCCGAAATAAACGCGTTTTCTCAGGCCTTGGAATCGTAGTGTAACTGCCTGGCTCAGAAGAGCACACTGAATCAGCCCTTAACCCCAGTGTGCAGAAATTGTCACAACGTGTTTTTCAGCAGAAATAAACACGTTTCGGCAACTTTGGTCACCACCATGTAACTTATAGGGCAGGAACAGCACAGTTTTCAAAACGTGTTTTTCAGCCCGAAATAAACGCGTTTTCTCAGCCCTTGGAATCGCAGTGTAACTGCCTGGCTCAGAAGAGCACACTGAGTCAGCCCTTAACCCCAGTGTGCAGAAATTGTCACAACGTGTTTTTAAGCAGAAATAAACACGTTTTGGCAACTTTGGTCACCACCATGTAACTTATAGGGCAGGAACAGCACAGTTTTCAAGACGTGTTTTTCAGCTCGAAATAAACGCCATTTCTCAGCCCTTGGAATCGCAGTGTAACTGCCTGGCTCCAAAGAGCACACTGAGTCAGCCCTTAACCCCAGTGATCAGAAATTGTCACAACGTGTTTTTCAGCAGAAATAAACACGTTTTGGCAACTTTGGTCACCACCATGTAACTTATAGGGAAGGAATAGCACAGTTTTCAAAACGTGTTTTTCAGCCCGAAATAAACGCGTTTTCTCAGCCCTTGGAATCGCAGTGTAACTGCCTGGCTCAGAAGAGCACACTGAGTCAGCCCTTAACCCCAGTGATCAGAAATTGTCACAACGTGTTTTTCAGCAGAAATAAACACGTTTTGGCAACTTTGGTCACCACCATGTAACTTATAGGGAAGGAATAGCACAGTTTTCAAAACGTGTTTTTCAGCCCGAAATAAACGCGTTTTCTCAGCCCTTGGAATCGCAGTGTAACTGCCTGGCTCAGAAGAGCACACTAAGTCAGCCCTTAACCCCAGTGTGCAGAAATTGTCACAACTTGTTTTTCAGCAGAAATAAACATGTTTTGGCAACTTTGGTCACCACCATGTAACTTATAGGGCAGGAACAGCACAGTTTTCAAAACGTGTTTTTCAGCCCGAAATAAACGTGTTTTCTCAGCCCTTGGAAACGCAGTGTAACTGCCTGGCTCAGAAGAGCACACTGAGTCAGCCCTTAACCCCAGTGTGCAGAAATTGTCACAACTTGTTTTTCAGCAGAAATAAACACGTTTTGGCAACTTTGGTCACCACCATGTAACTTATAGGGCTGGAACAACACAGTTTTCAAAACGTGTTTTTCAGCCCGAAATAAACGCGTTTTCTCAGCCCTTGGAATCGCAGTGTAACTGCCTGGCTCAGAAGAGCACACTGAGTCAGCCCTTAACCCCAGTGTGCAGAAATTGTCACAACGTGTTTTTCAGCAGAAATAAACACGTTTTGGCAACTTTGGTCACCACCATGTAACTTATAGGGCAGGAACAGCACAGTTTTCAAAACGTGTTTTTCAGCCCGAAATAAACGCGTTTTCTCAGCCCTTGGAATCGCAGTGTAACTGCCTGGCTCAGAAGAGCACACTGAGTCAGCCCTTAACCCCAGTGTGCAGAAATTGTCACAACGTGTTTTTCAGCAGAAATAAACACGTTTTGGCAACTTTGGTCACCACCATGTAACTTATAGGGCAGGAACAGCACAGTTTTCAAAACGTGTTTTTCAGCTCGAAATAAACGCCATTTCTCAGCACTTGGAATCGCAGTGTAACTGCCTGGCTCCGAAGAGCACACTGAGTCAGCCCTTAACCCCAGTGATCAGAAATTTTCACAACGTGTTTTTCAGCAGAAATAAACACGTTTTGGCAACTTTGGTCACCACCATGTAACTTATAGGGAAGGAATAGCACAGTTTTCAAAACGTGTTTTTCAGCCCGAAATAAACGCGTTTTCTCAGCCCTTGGAATCGCAGTGTAACTGCCTGGCTCAGAAGAGCACACTGAGTCAGCCCTTAACCCCAGTGATCAGAAATTGTCACAACGTGTTTTTCAGCAGAAATAAACACGTTTTGGCAACTTTGGTCACCACCATGTAACTTATAGGGCAGGAACAGCACAGTTTTCAAAACGTGTTTTTCAGCCCGAAATAAACGCGTTTTCTCAGCCCTTGGAATCGCAGTGTAACTGCCTGGCTCAGAAGAGCACACTGAGTCAGCCCTTAACCCCAGTGTGCAGAAATTGTCACAACTTGTTTTTCAGCAGAAATAAACACGTTTTGGCAACTTTGGTCACCACCATGTAACTTATAGGGCTGGAACAACACAGTTTTCAAAACGTGTTTTTCAGCCCGAAATAAACGCGTTTTCTCAGCCCTTGGAATCGCAGTGTAACTGCCTGGCTCAGAAGAGCACACTGAATCAGCCCTTAACCCCAGGGTGCAGAAATTGTCACAACGTGTTTTTCAGCAGAAATAAACACGTTTCGGCAACTTTGGTCACCACCATGTAACTTATAGGGCAGGAACAGCACAGTTTTCAAAACGTGTTTTTCAGCCCGAAATAAACGCGTTTTCTCAGCCCTTGGAATCGCAGTGTAACTGCCTGGCTCAGAAGAGCACACTGAGTCAGCCCTTAACCCCAGTGTGCAGAAATTGTCACAACGTGTTTTTAAGCAGAAATAAACACGTTTTGGCAACTTTGGTCACCACCATGTAACTTATAGGGCAGGAACAGCACAGTTTTCAAAACGTGTTTTTCAGCTCGAAATAAACGCCATTTCTCAGCCCTTGGAATCGCAGTGTAACTGCCTGGCTCCAAAGAGCACACTGAGTCAGCCCTTAACCCCAGTGATCAGAAATTGTCACAACGTGTTTTTCAGCAGAAATAAACACGTTTTGGCAACTTTGGTCACCACCATGTAACTTATAGGGAAGGAATAGCACAGTTTTCAAAACGTGTTTTTCAGCCCGAAATAAACGCGTTTTCTCAGCCCTTGGAATCGCAGAGTAACTGCCTGGCTCAGAAGAGCACACTGAGTCAGCCCTTAACCCCAGTGATCAGAAATTGTCACAACGTGTTTTTAAGCAGAAATAAACACGTTTTGGCAACTTTGGTCACCACCATGTAACTTATAGGGAAGGAACAGCACAGTTTTCAAAACGTGTTTTTCAGCCCGAAATAAACGCGTTTTCTCAGCCCTTGGAATCGCAGTGTAACTGCCTGGCTCAGAAGAGCACACTGAGTCAGCCCTTAACCCCAGTGTGCAGAAATTGTCACAACGTGTTTTTCAGCAGAAATAAACATGTTTTGGCAACTTTGGTCACCACCATGTAACTTATAGGGCAGGAATAGCACAGTTTTCAAAACGTGTTTTTCAGCCCGAAATAAACGCGTTTTCTCAGCCCTTGGAATCGCAGTGTAACTGCCTGGCTCAGAAGAGCACACTGAATCAGCCCTTAACCCCAGTGTGCAGAAATTGTCACAACGTGTTTTTCAGCAGAAATAAACACGTTTCGGCAACTTTGGTCACCACCATGTAACTTATAGGGCAGGAACAGCACAGTTTTCAAAACGTGTTTTTCAGCTCGAAATAAACGCC
This sequence comes from Atractosteus spatula, assembly GCF_055471065.1. Lineage (NCBI taxonomy): Eukaryota > Metazoa > Chordata > Actinopteri > Semionotiformes > Lepisosteidae > Atractosteus > Atractosteus spatula. Next base: position 18,774,814 of record NC_142721.1, on the reverse strand, counting down.
ATTTCTCAGCACTTGGAATCGCAGTGTAACTGCCTGGCTCCGAAGAGTACACTGAGTCAGCCCTTAACCCCAGTGATCAGAAATTTTCACAACGTGTTTTTCAGCAGAAATAAACACGTTTTGGCAACTTTGGTCACCACCATGTAACTTATAGGGAAGGAATAGCACAGTTTTCAAAACGTGTTTTTCAGCCCGAAATAAACGCGTTTTCTCAGCCCTTGGAATCGCAGTGTAACTGCCTGGCTCAGAAGAGCACACTGAGTCAGCCCTTAACCCCAGTGATCAGAAATTGTCACAACGTGTTTTTCAGCAGAAATAAACACGTTTTGGCAACTTTGGTCACCACCATGTAACTTATAGGGCAGGAACAGCACAGTTTTCAAAACGTGTTTTTCAGCCCGAAATAAACGCGTTTTCTCAGCCCTTGGAATCGCAGTGTAACTGCCTGGCTCAGAAGAGCACACTGAGTCAGCCCTTAACCCCAGTGTGCAGAAATTGTCACAACGTGTTTTTCAGCAGAAATAAACACGTTTTGGCAACTTTGGTCACCACCATGTAACTTATAGGGCAGGAACAGCACAGTTTTCAAAACGTGTTTTTCAGCCCGAAATAAACGTGTTTTCTCAGCCCTTGGAATCGCAGTGTAACTGCCTGGCTCAGAAGAGCACACTGAGTCAGCCCTTAACCCCAGTGTGCAGAAATTGTCACAACGTGTTTTTTCAGCAGAAATAAACATGTTTTGGCAACTTTGGTCACCACCATGTAACTTATAGGGCAGGAACAGCACAGTTTTCAAAACGTGTTTTTCAGCCCGAAATAAACGCGTTTTCTCAGCCCTTGGAATCGCAGTGTAACTGCCTGGCTCAGAAGAGCTCACTGAGTCAGCCCTTAACCCCAGTGTGCAGAAATTGTCACAACTTGTTTTTCAGCAGAAATAAACACGTTTTGGCAACTTTGGTCACCACCATGTAACTTATAGGGCTGGAACAACACAGTTTTCAAAACGTGTTTTTCAGCCCGAAATAAACGCGTTTTCTCAGGCCTTGGAATCGTAGTGTAACTGCCTGGCTCAGAAGAGCACACTGAATCAGCCCTTAACCCCAGTGTGCAGAAATTGTCACAACGTGTTTTTCAGCAGAAATAAACACGTTTCGGCAACTTTGGTCACCACCATGTAACTTATAGGGCAGGAACAGCACAGTTTTCAAAACGTGTTTTTCAGCCCGAAATAAACGCGTTTTCTCAGCCCTTGGAATCGCAGTGTAACTGCCTGGCTCAGAAGAGCACACTGAGTCAGCCCTTAACCCCAGTGTGCAGAAATTGTCACAACGTGTTTTTAAGCAGAAATAAACACGTTTTGGCAACTTTGGTCACCACCATGTAACTTATAGGGCAGGAACAGCACAGTTTTCAAGACGTGTTTTTCAGCTCGAAATAAACGCCATTTCTCAGCCCTTGGAATCGCAGTGTAACTGCCTGGCTCCAAAGAGCACACTGAGTCAGCCCTTAACCCCAGTGATCAGAAATTGTCACAACGTGTTTTTCAGCAGAAATAAACACGTTTTGGCAACTTTGGTCACCACCATGTAACTTATAGGGAAGGAATAGCACAGTTTTCAAAACGTGTTTTTCAGCCCGAAATAAACGCGTTTTCTCAGCCCTTGGAATCGCAGTGTAACTGCCTGGCTCAGAAGAGCACACTGAGTCAGCCCTTAACCCCAGTGATCAGAAATTGTCACAACGTGTTTTTCAGCAGAAATAAACACGTTTTGGCAACTTTGGTCACCACCATGTAACTTATAGGGAAGGAATAGCACAGTTTTCAAAACGTGTTTTTCAGCCCGAAATAAACGCGTTTTCTCAGCCCTTGGAATCGCAGTGTAACTGCCTGGCTCAGAAGAGCACACTAAGTCAGCCCTTAACCCCAGTGTGCAGAAATTGTCACAACTTGTTTTTCAGCAGAAATAAACATGTTTTGGCAACTTTGGTCACCACCATGTAACTTATAGGGCAGGAACAGCACAGTTTTCAAAACGTGTTTTTCAGCCCGAAATAAACGTGTTTTCTCAGCCCTTGGAAACGCAGTGTAACTGCCTGGCTCAGAAGAGCACACTGAGTCAGCCCTTAACCCCAGTGTGCAGAAATTGTCACAACTTGTTTTTCAGCAGAAATAAACACGTTTTGGCAACTTTGGTCACCACCATGTAACTTATAGGGCTGGAACAACACAGTTTTCAAAACGTGTTTTTCAGCCCGAAATAAACGCGTTTTCTCAGCCCTTGGAATCGCAGTGTAACTGCCTGGCTCAGAAGAGCACACTGAGTCAGCCCTTAACCCCAGTGTGCAGAAATTGTCACAACGTGTTTTTCAGCAGAAATAAACACGTTTTGGCAACTTTGGTCACCACCATGTAACTTATAGGGAAGGAATAGCACAGTTTTCAAAACGTGTTTTTCAGCCCGAAATAAACGCGTTTTCTCAGCCCTTGGAATCGCAGTGTAACTGCCTGGCTCAGAAGAGCACACTGAGTCAGCCCTTAACCCCAGTGATCAGAAATTGTCACAACGTGTTTTTCAGCAGAAATAAACACGTTTTGGCAACTTTGGTCACCACCATGTAACTTATAGGGAAGGAATAGCACAGTTTTCAAAACGTGTTTTTCAGCCCGAAATAAACGCGTTTTCTCAGCCCTTGGAATCGCAGTGTAACTGCCTGGCTCAGAAGAGCACACTGAGTCAGCCCTTAACCCCAGTGATCAGAAATTGTCACAACGTGTTTTTCAGCAGAAATAAACACGTTTTGGCAACTTTGGTCACCACCATGTAACTTATAGGGAAGGAATAGCACAGTTTTCAAAACGTGTTTTTCAGCCCGAAATAAACGCGTTTTCTCAGCCCTTGGAATCGCAGTGTAACTGCCTGGCTCAGAAGAGCACACTAAGTCAGCCCTTAACCCCAGTGTGCAGAAATTGTCACAACTTGTTTTTCAGCAGAAATAAACATGTTTTGGCAACTTTGGTCACCACCATGTAACTTATAGGGCAGGAACAGCACAGTTTTCAAAACGTGTTTTTCAGCCCGAAATAAACGTGTTTTCTCAGCCCTTGGAAACGCAGTGTAACTGCCTGGCTCAGAAGAGCACACTGAGTCAGCCCTTAACCCCAGTGTGCAGAAATTGTCACAACTTGTTTTTCAGCAGAAATAAACACGTTTTGGCAACTTTGGTCACCACCATGTAACTTATAGGGCTGGAACAACACAGTTTTCAAAACGTGTTTTTCAGCCCGAAATAAACGCGTTTTCTCAGCCCTTGGAATCGCAGTGTAACTGCCTGGCTCAGAAGAGCACACTGAGTCAGCCCTTAACCCCAGTGTGCAGAAATTGTCACAACGTGTTTTTCAGCAGAAATAAACACGTTTTGGCAACTTTGGTCACCACCATGTAACTTATAGGGCAGGAACAGCACAGTTTTCAAAACGTGTTTTTCAGCCCGAAATAAACGCGTTTTCTCAGCCCTTGGAATCGCAGTGTAACTGCCTGGCTCAGAAGAGCACACTGAGTCAGCCCTTAACCCCAGTGTGCAGAAATTGTCACAACGTGTTTTTCAGCAGAAATAAACACGTTTTGGCAACTTTGGTCACCACCATGTAACTTATAGGGCAGGAACAGCACAGTTTTCAAAACGTGTTTTTCAGCTCGAAATAAACGCCATTTCTCAGCACTTGGAATCGCAGTGTAACTGCCTGGCTCCGAAGAGCACACTGAGTCAGCCCTTAACCCCAGTGATCAGAAATTTTCACAACGTGTTTTTCAGCAGAAATAAACACGTTTTGGCAACTTTGGTCACCACCATGTAACTTATAGGGAAGGAATAGCACAGTTTTCAAAACGTGTTTTTCAGCCCGAAATAAACGCGTTTTCTCAGCCCTTGGAATCGCAGTGTAACTGCCTGGCTCAGAAGAGCACACTGAGTCAGCCCTTAACCCCAGTGATCAGAAATTGTCACAACGTGTTTTTCAGCAGAAATAAACACGTTTTGGCAACTTTGGTCACCACCATGTAACTTATAGGGCAGGAACAGCACAGTTTTCAAAACGTGTTTTTCAGCCCGAAATAAACGCGTTTTCTCAGCCCTTGGAATCGCAGTGTAACTGCCTGGCTCAGAAGAGCACACTGAGTCAGCCCTTAACCCCAGTGTGCAGAAATTGTCACAACTTGTTTTTCAGCAGAAATAAACACGTTTTGGCAACTTTGGTCACCACCATGTAACTTATAGGGCTGGAACAACACAGTTTTCAAAACGTGTTTTTCAGCCCGAAATAAACGCGTTTTCTCAGCCCTTGGAATCGCAGTGTAACTGCCTGGCTCAGAAGAGCACACTGAATCAGCCCTTAACCCCAGGGTGCAGAAATTGTCACAACGTGTTTTTCAGCAGAAATAAACACGTTTCGGCAACTTTGGTCACCACCATGTAACTTATAGGGCAGGAACAGCACAGTTTTCAAAACGTGTTTTTCAGCCCGAAATAAACGCGTTTTCTCAGCCCTTGGAATCGCAGTGTAACTGCCTGGCTCAGAAGAGCACACTGAGTCAGCCCTTAACCCCAGTGTGCAGAAATTGTCACAACGTGTTTTTAAGCAGAAATAAACACGTTTTGGCAACTTTGGTCACCACCATGTAACTTATAGGGCAGGAACAGCACAGTTTTCAAAACGTGTTTTTCAGCTCGAAATAAACGCCATTTCTCAGCCCTTGGAATCGCAGTGTAACTGCTTGGCTCCAAAGAGCACACTGAGTCAGCCCTTAACCCCAGTGATCAGAAATTGTCACAACGTGTTTTTCAGCAGAAATAAACACGTTTTGGCAACTTTGGTCACCACCATGTAACTTATAGGGAAGGAATAGCACAGTTTTCAAAACGTGTTTTTCAGCCCGAAATAAACGCGTTTTCTCAGCCCTTGGAATCGCAGAGTAACTGCCTGGCTCAGAAGAGCACACTGAGTCAGCCCTTAACCCCAGTGATCAGAAATTGTCACAACGTGTTTTTAAGCAGAAATAAACACGTTTTGGCAACTTTGGTCACCACCATGTAACTTATAGGGAAGGAACAGCACAGTTTTCAAAACGTGTTTTTCAGCCCGAAATAAACGCGTTTTCTCAGCCCTTGGAATCGCAGTGTAACTGCCTGGCTCAGAAGAGCACACTGAGTCAGCCCTTAACCCCAGTGTGCAGAAATTGTCACAACTTGTTTTTCAGCAGAAATAAACACGTTTTGGCAACTTTGGTCACCACCATGTAACTTATAGGGCTGGAACAACACAGTTTTCAAAACGTGTTTTTCAGCCCGAAATAAACGCGTTTTCTCATCCCTTGGAATCGCAGTGTAACTGCCTGGCTCAGAAGAGCACACTGAATCAGCCCTTAACCCCAGGGTGCAGAAATTGTCACAACGTGTTTTTCAGCAGAAATAAACACGTTTCGGCAACTTTGGTCACCACCATGTAACTTATAGGGCAGGAACAGCACAGTTTTCAAAACGTGTTTTTCAGCCCGAAATAAACGCGTTTTCTCAGCCCTTGGAATCGCAGTGTAACTGCCTGGCTCAGAAGAGCACACTGAGTCAGCCCTTAACCCCAGTGTGCAGAAATTGTCACAACGTGTTTTTCAGCAGAAATAAACACGTTTTGGCAACTTTGGTCACCACCATGTAACTTATAGGGCAGGAACAGCACTGTTTTCAAAACGTGTTTTTCAGCTCGAAATAAACGCCATTTCTCAGCCCTTGGAATCGCAGTGTAACTGCCTGGCTCCAAAGAGCACACTGAGTCAGCCCTTAACCCCAGTGATCAGAAATTGTCACAACGTGTTTTTCAGCAGAAATAAACACGTTTTGGCAACTTTGGTCACCACCATGTAACTTATAGGGAAGGAATAGCACAGTTTTCAAAACGTGTTTTTCAGCCCGAAATAAACGCGTTTTCTCAGCCCTTGGAATCGCAGAGTAACTGCCTGGCTCAGAAGAGCACACTGAGTCAGCCCTTAACCCCAGTGATCAGAAATTGTCACAACGTGTTTTTAAGCAGAAATAAACACGTTTTGGCAACTTTGGTCACCACCATGTAACTTATAGGGCAGGAACAGCACAGTTTTCAAAACGTGTTTTTCAGCCCGAAATAAACGCGTTTTCTCAGCCCTTGGAATCGCAGTGTAACTGCCTGGCTCAGAAGAGCACACTGAGTCAGCCCTTAACCCCAGTGTGCAGAAATTGTCACAACGTGTTTTTCAGCAGAAATAAACATGTTTTGGCAACTTTGGTCACCACCATGTAACTTATAGGGCAGGAACAGCACAGTTTTCAAAACGTGTTTTTCAGCCCGAAATAAACGCGTTTTCTCAGCCCTTGGAATCGCAGTGTAACTGCCTGGCTCAGAAGAGCACACAGAGTCAGCCCTTAACCCCAGTGTGCAGAAATTGTCACAACTTGTTTTTCAGCAGAAATAAACACGTTTTGGCAACTTTGGTCACCACCATGTAACTTATAGGGCTGGAACAACACAGTTTTCAAAACGTGTTTTTCAGCCCGAAATAAACACGTTTTCTCAGCCCTTGGAATCGCAGTGTAACTGCCTGGCTCAGAAGAGCACACTGAGTCAGCCCTTAACCCCAGTGTGCAGAAATTGTCACAACGTGTTTTTCAGCAGAAATAAACACGTTATGGCAACTTTGGTCACCACCATGTAACTTATAGGGCAGGAACAGCACAGTTTTCAAAACGTGTTTTTCAGCTCGAAATAAACGCCATTTCTCAGCCCTTGGAATCGCAGTGTAACTGCCTGGCTCAGAAGAGCACACTGAGTCAGCCCTTAACCCCAGTGTGCAGAAATTGTCACAACGTGTTTTTAAGCAGAAATAAACACGTTTTGGAAACTTTGGTCACCACCATGTAACTTATAGGGCAGGAACAGCACAGTTTTCAAAACGTGTTTTTCAGCTCGAAATAAACGCCATTTCTCAGCCCTTGGAATCGCAGTGTAACTGCCTGGCTCCAAAGAGCACACTGAGTCAGCCCTTAACCCCAGTGATCAGAAATTGTCACAACGTGTTTTTCAGCAGAAATAAACACGTTTTGGCAACTTTGGTCACCACCATGTAACTTATAGGGAAGGAATAGCACAGTTTTCAAAACGTGTTTTTCAGCCCGAAATAAACGCGTTTTCTCAGCCCTTGGAATCGCAGTGTAACTGCCTGGCTCAGAAGAGCACACTGAGTCAGCCCTTAACCCCAGTGATCAGAAATTGTCACAACGTGTTTTTCAGCAGAAATAAACACGTTTTGGCAACTTTGGTCACCACCATGTAACTTATAGGGAAGGAATAGCACAGTTTTCAAAACGTGTTTTTCAGCCCGAAATAAACGCGTTTTCTCAGCCCTTGGAATCGCACTGTAACTGCCTGGCTCAGAAGAGCACACTAAGTCAGCCCTTAACCCCAGTGTGCAGAAATTGTCACAACTTGTTTTTCAGCAGAAATAAACATGTTTTGGCAACTTTGGTCACCACCATGTAACTTATAGGGCAGGAACAGCACAGTTTTCAAAACGTGTTTTTTAGCCCGAAATAAACGCGTTTTCTCAGCCCTTGGAATCGCAGTGTAACTGCCTGGCTCAGAAGAGCACACTGAGTCAGCCCTTAACCCCAGTGTGCAGAAATTGTCACAACGTGTTTTTCAGCAGAAATAAACACGTTTTGGCAACTTTGGTCACCACCATGTAACTTATAGGGCAGGAACAGCACAGTTTTCAAAACGTGTTTTTCAGCCCGAAATAAACGTGTTTTCTCAGCCCTTGGAATCGCAGTGTAACTGCCTGGCTCAGAAGAGCACACTGAGTCAGCCCTTAACCCCAGTGTGCAGAAATTGTCACAACGTGTTTTTCAGCAGAAATAAACATGTTTTGGCAACTTTGGTCACCACCATGTAACTTATAGGGCAGGAACAGCACAGTTTTCAAAACGTGTTTTTCAGCCCGAAATAAACGCGTTTTCTCAGCCCTTGGAATCGCAGTGTAACTGCCTGGCTCAGAAGAGCACACTGAGTCAGCCCTTAACTCCAGTGTGCAGAAATTGTCACAACTTGTTTTTCAGCAGAAATAAACACGTTTTGGCAACTTTGGTCACCACCATGTAACTTATAGGGCTGGAACAACACAGTTTTCAAAACGTGTTTTTCAGCCCGAAATAAACGCGTTTTCTCAGCCCTTGGAATCGCAGTGTAACTGCCTGGCTCAGAAGAGCACACTGAATCAGCCCTTAACCCCAGGGTGCAGAAATTGTCACAACGTGTTTTTCAGCAGAAATAAACACGTTTTGGCAACTTTGGTCACCACCATGTAACTTATAGGGCAGGAACAGCACAGTTTTCAAAACGTGTTTTTCAGCTCGAAATAAACGCCATTTCTCAGCCCTTGGAATCGCAGTGTAACTGCCTGGCTCCAAAGAGCACCCTGAGTCAGCCCTTAACCCCAGTGATCAGAAATTGTCACAACGTGTTTTTCAGCAGAAATAAACACGTTTTGGCAACTTTGGTCACCACCATGTAACTTATAGGGAAGGAATAGCACAGTTTTCAAAACGTGTTTTTCAGCCCGAAATAAACGCGTTTTCTCAGCCCTTGGAATCGCAGTGTAACTGCCTGGCTCAGAAGAGCACACTGAGTCAGCCCTTAACCCCAGTGATCAGAAATTGTCACAACGTGTTTTTCAGCAGAAATAAACACGTTTTGGCAACTTTGGTCACCACCATGTAACTTATAGGGAAGGAATAGCACAGTTTTCAAAACGTGTTTTTCAGCCCGAAATAAACGCGTTTTCTCAGCCCTTGGAATCGCAGTGTAACTGCCTGGCTCAGAAGAGCACACTAAGTCAGCCCTTAACCCCAGTGTGCAGAAATTGTCACAACTTGTTTTTCAGCAGAATTAAACATGTTTTGGCAACTTTAGTCACCACCATGTAACTTATAGGGCAGGAACAGCACAGTTTTCAAAACATGTTTTTTAGCCCGAAATAAACGCGTTTTCTCAGCCCTTGGAATCGCAGTGTAACTGCCTGGCTCAGAAGAGCACACTGAGTCAGCCCTTAACCCCAGTGTGCAGAAATTGTCACAACGTGTTTTTCAGCAGAAATAAACACGTTTTGGCAACTTTGGTCACCACCATGTAACTTATAGGGCAGGAACAGCACAGTTTTCAAAACGTGCTTTCAGCCCGAAATAAACGTGTTTTCTCAGCCCTTGGAATCGCAGTGTAACTGCCTGGCTCAGAAGAGCACACTGAGTCAGCCCTTAACCCCAGTGTGCAGAAATTGTCACAACGTGTTTTTTCAGCAGAAATAAACATGTTTTGGCAACTTTGGTCACCACCATGTAACTTATAGGGCAGGAACAGCACAGTTTTCAAAACGTGTTTTTCAGCCCGAAATAAACGCGTTTTCTCAGCCCTTGGAATCGCAGTGTAACTGCCTGGCTCAGAAGAGCACACAGAGTCAGCCCTTAACCCCAGTGTGCAGAAATTGTCACAACGTGTTTTTCAGCAGAAATAAACACGTTTTGGCAACTTTGGTCACCACCATGTAACTTATAGGGCTGGAACAACACAGTTTTCAAAACGTGTTTTTCAGCCCGAAATAAACGCGTTTTCTCAGCCCTTGGAATCGCAGTGTAACTGCCTGGCTCAGAAGAGCACACTAAGTCAGCCCTTAACCCCAGTGTGCAGAAATTGTCACAACTTGTTTTTCAGCAGAAATAAACATGTTTTGCCAACTTTGGTCACCACCATGTAACTTATAGGGCAGGAACAGCACAGTTTTCAAAACGTGTTTTTTAGCCCGAAATAAACGCGTTTTCTCAGCCCTTGGAATCGCAGTGTAACTGCCTGGCTCAGAAGAGCACACTGAGTCAGCCCTTAACCCCAGTGTGCAGAAATTGTCACAACGTGTTTTTCAGCAGAAATAAACACGTTTTGGCAACTTTGGTCACCACCATGTAACTTATAGGGCAGGAACAGCACAGTTTTCAAAACGTGTTTTTCAGCCCGAAATAAACGTGTTTTCTCAGCCCTTGGAATCGCAGTGTAACTGCCTGGCTCAGAAGAGCACACTGAGTCAGCCCTTAACCCCAGTGTGCAGAAATTGTCACAACGTGTTTTTCAGCAGAAATAAACACGTTTTGGCAACTTTGGTCACCACCATGTAACTTATAGGGCTGGAACAACACAGTTTTCAAAACGTGTTTTTCAGCCCGAAATAAACGCGATTTCTCAGCCCTTGGAATCGCAGTGTAACTGCCTGGCTCAGAAGAGCACACTGAATCAGCCCTTAACCCCAGTGTGCAGAAATTGTCACAACGTGTTTTTCAGCAGAAATAAACACGTTTCGGCAACTTTGGTCACCACCATGTAACTTATAGGGCAGGAACAGCACAGTTTTCAAAACGTGTTTTTCAGCCCGAAATAAACGCGTTTTCTCAGCCCTTGGAATCGCAGTGTAACTGCCTGGCTCAGAAGAGCACACTGAGTCAACTCTTAACCCCAGTGTGCAGAAATTGTCACAACGTGTTTTTCAGCAGAAATAAACACGTTTCGGCAACTTTGGTCACCACCATGTAACTTATAGGGCAGGAACAGCACAGTTTTCAAAACGTGTTTTTCAGCCCGAAATAAACGCGTTTTCTCAGCCCTTGGAATCGCAGTGTAACTGCCTGGCTCCAAAGAGCACACTGAGTCAGCCCTTAACCCCAGTGATCAGAAATTGTCACAACGTGTTTTTCAGCAGAAATAAACACGTTTTGGCAACTTTGGTCACCACCATGTAACTTATAGGGAAGGAATAGCACAGTTTTCAAAACGTGTTTTTCAGCCCGAAATAAACGCGTTTTCTCAGCCCTTGGAATCGCAGTGTAACTGCCTGGCTCAGAAGAGCACACTGAGTCGGCCCTTAACCCCAGTGTGCAGAAATTGTCACAACGTGTTTTTCAGCAGAAATAAACATGTTTTGGCAACTTTGGTCACCACCATGTAACTTATAGGGCAGGAACAGCACAGTTTTCAAAACGTGTTTTTCAGCCCGAAATAAACGCGTTTTCTCAGCCCTTGGAATCGCAGTGTAACTGCCTGGCTCAGAAGAGCACACTGAATCAGCCCTTAACCCCAGTGTGCAGAAATTGTCACAACGTGTTTTTCAGCAGAAATAAACACGTTTCGGCAACTTTGGTCACCACCATGTAACTTATAGGGCAGGAACAGCACAGTTTTCAAAACGTGTTTTTCAGCCCGAAATAAACGCGTTTTCTCAGCCCTTGGAATCGCAGTGTAACTGCCTGGCTCAGAAGAGCACACTGAGTCAGCCCTTAACCCCATTGTGCAGAAATTGTCACAACGTGTTTTTAAGCAGAAATAAACACGTTTTGGCAACTTTGGTCACCACCATGTAACTTATAGGGCAGGAACAGCACAGTTTTCAAAACGTGTTTTTCAGCTCGAAATAAACGCCATTTCTCAGCCCTTGGAATCGCAGTGTAACTGCCTGGCTCCAAAGAGCACACTGAGTCAGCCCTTAACCCCAGTGATCAGAAATTGTCACAACGTGTTTTTCAGCAGAAATAAACACGTTTTGGCAACTTTGGTCACCACCATGTAACTTATAGGGAAGGAATAGCACAGTTTTCAAAACGTGTTTTTCAGCCCGAAATAAACGCGTTTTCTCAGCCCTTGGAATCGCAGTGTAACTGCCTGGCTCAGAAGAGCACACTGAGTCAGCCCTTAACCCCAGTGATCAGAAATTGTCACAACGTGTTTTTCAGCAGAAATAAACACGTTTTGGCAACTTTGGTCACCACCATGTAACTTATAGGGAAGGAATAGCACAGTTTTCAAAACGTGTTTTTCAGCCCGAAATAAACGCGTTTTCTCAGCCCTTGGAATCGCACTGTAACTGCCTGGCTCAGAAGAGCACACTAAGTCAGCCCTTAACCCCAGTGTGCAGAAATTGTCACAACTTGTTTTTCAGCAGAAATAAACATGTTTTGGCAACTTTGGTCACCACCATGTAACTTATAGGGCAGGAACAGCACAGTTTTCAAAACGTGTTTTTTAGCCCGAAATAAACGCGTTTTCTCAGCCCTTGGAATCGCAGTGTAACTGCCTGGCTCAGAAGAGCACACTGAGTCAGCCCTTAACCCCAGTGTGCAGAAATTGTCACAACGTGTTTTTCAGCAGAAATAAACACGTTTTGGCAACTTTGGTCACCACCATGTAACTTATAGGGCAGGAACAGCACAGTTTTCAAAACGTGTTTTTCAGCCCGAAATAAACGTGTTTTCTCAGCCCTTGGAATCGCAGTGTAACTGCCTGGCTCAGAAGAGCACACTGAGTCAGCCCTTAACCCCAGTGTGCAGAAATTGTCACAACGTGTTTTTCAGCAGAAATAAACATGTTTTGGCAACTTTGGTCACCACCATGTAACTTATAGGGCAGGAACAGCACAGTTTTCAAAACGTGTTTTTCAGCCCGAAATAAACGCGTTTTCTCAGCCCTTGGAATCGCAGTGTAACTGCCTGGCTCAGAAGAGCACACTGAGTCAGCCCTTAACCCCAGTGTGCAGAAATTGTCACAACTTGTTTTTCAGCAGAAATAAACACGTTTTGGCAACTTTGGTCACCACCATGTAACTTATAGGGCTGGAACAACACAGTTTTCAAAACGTGTTTTTCAGCCCGAAATAAACGCGTTTTCTCATCCCTTGGAATCGCAGTGTAACTGCCTGGCTCAGAAGAGCACACTGAATCAGCCCTTAACCCCAGGGTGCAGAAATTGTCACAACGTGTTTTTCAGCAGAAATAAACACGTTTCGGCAACTTTGGTCACCACCATGTAACTTATAGGGCAGGAACAGCACAGTTTTCAAAACGTGTTTTTCAGCCCGAAATAAACGCGTTTTCTCAGCCCTTGGAATCGCAGTGTAACTGCCTGGCTCAGAAGAGCACACTGAGTCAGCCCTTAACCCCAGTGTGCAGAAATTGTCACAACGTGTTTTTCAGCAGAAATAAACACGTTTTGGCAACTTTGGTCACCACCATGTAACTTATAGGGCAGGAACAGCACAGTTTTCAAAACGTGTTTTTCAGCTCGAAATAAACGCCATTTCTCAGCCCTTGGAATCGCAGTGTAACTGCCTGGCTCCAAAGAGCACACTGAGTCAGCCCTTAACCCCAGTGATCAGAAATTGTCACAACGTGTTTTTCAGCAGAAATAAACACGTTTTGGCAACTTTGGTCACCACCATGTAACTTATAGGGAAGGAATAGCACAGTTTTCAAAACGTGTTTTTCAGCCCGAAATAAACGCGTTTTCTCAGCCCTTGGAATCGCAGAGTAACTGCCTGGCTCAGAAGAGCACACTGAGTCAGCCCTTAACCCCAGTGATCAGAAATTGTCACAACGTGTTTTTAAGCAGAAATAAACACGTTTTGGCAACTTTGGTCACCACCATGTAACTTATAGGGCAGGAACAGCACAGTTTTCAAAACGTGTTTTTCAGCCCGAAATAAACGCGTTTTCTCAGCCCTTGGAATCGCAGTGTAACTGCCTGGCTCAGAAGAGCACACTGAGTCAGCCCTTAACCCCAGTGTGCAGAAATTGTCACAACGTGTTTTTCAGCAGAAATAAACATGTTTTGGCAACTTTGGTCACCACCATGTAACTTATAGGGCAGGAACAGCACAGTTTTCAAAACGTGTTTTTCAGCCCGAAATAAACGCGTTTTCTCAGCCCTTGGAATCGCAGTGTAACTGCCTGGCTCAGAAGAGCACACAGAGTCAGCCCTTAACCCCAGTGTGCAGAAATTGTCACAACTTGTTTTTCAGCAGAAATAAACACGTTATGGCAACTTTGGTCACCACCATGTAACTTATAGGGCAGGAACAGCACAGTTTTCAAAACGTGTTTTTCAGCTCGAAATAAACGCCATTTCTCAGCCCTTGGAATCGCAGTGTAACTGCCTTGCTCCAAAGAGCACACTGAGTCAGCCCTTAACCCCAGTGATCAGAAATTGTCACAACGTGTTTTTCAGCAGAAATAAACACGTTTTGGCAACTTTGGTCACCACCATGTAACTTATAGGGAAGGAATAGCACAGTTTTCAAAACGTGTTTTTCAGCTCGAAATAAACGCGTTTTCTCAGCCCTTGGAATCGCAGTGTAACTGCCTGGCTCAGAAGAGCACACTGAGTCAGCCCTTAACCCCAGTGATCAGAAATTGTCACAACGTGTTTTTCAGCAGAAATAAACACGTTTTGGCAACTTTGGTCACCACCATGTAACTTATAGGGAAGGAATAGCACAGTTTTCAAAACGTGTTTTTCAGCCCGAAATAAACGCGTTTTCTCAGCCCTTGGAATCGCAGTGTAACTGCCTGGCTCAGAAGAGCACACTAAGTCAGCCCTTAACCCCAGTGTGCAGAAATTGTCACAACTTGTTTTTCAGCAGAAATAAACATGTTTTGGCAACTTTGGTCACCACCATGTAACTTATAGGGCAGGAACAGCACAGTTTTCAAAACGTGTTTTTTAGCCCGAAATAAACGCGTTTTCTCAGCCCTTGGAATCGCAGTGTAACTGCCTGGCTCAGAAGAGCACACTGAGTCAGCCCTTAACCCCAGTGTGCAGAAATTGTCACAACGTGTTTTTCAGCAGAAATAAACACGTTTTGGCAACTTTGGTCACCACCATGTAACTTATAGGGCAGGAACAGCACAGTTTTCAAAACGTGTTTTTCAGCCCGAAATAAACGTGTTTTCTCAGCCCTTGGAATCGCAGTGTAACTGCCTGGCTCAGAAGAGCACACTGAGTCAGCCCTTAACCCCAGTGTGCAGAAATTGTCACAACGTGTTTTTTCAGCAGAAATAAACATGTTTTGGCAACTTTGGTCACCACCATGTAACTTATAGGGCAGGAACAGCACAGTTTTCAAAACGTGTTTTTCAGCCCGAAATAAACGCGTTTTCTCAGCCCTTGGAATCGCAGTGTAACTGCCTGGCTCAGAAGAGCTCACTGAGTCAGCCCTTAACCCCAGTGTGCAGAAATTGTCACAACTTGTTTTTCAGCAGAAATAAACACGTTTTGGCAACTTTGGTCACCACCATGTAACTTATAGGGCTGGAACAACACAGTTTTCAAAACGTGTTTTTCAGCCCGAAATAAACGCGTTTTCTCAGCCCTTGGAATCGCAGTGTAACTGCCTGGCTCAGAAGAGCACACTGAATCAGCCCTTAACCCCAGTGTGCAGAAATTGTCACAACGTGTTTTTCAGCAGAAATAAACACGTTTTGGCAACTTTGGTCACCACCATGTAACTTATAGGGCAGGAACAGCACAGTTTTCAAAACGTGTTTTTCAGCCCGAAATAAACGCGTTTTCTCAGCCCTTGGAATCGCAGTGTAACTGCCTGGCTCAGAAGAGCACACTGAGTCAGCCCTTAACCCCAGTGTGCAGAAATTGTCACAACGTGTTTTTAAGCAGAAATAAACACGTTTTGGCAACTTTGGTCACCACCATGTAACTTATAGGGCAGGAACAGCACAGTTTTCAAAACGTGTTTTTCAGCTCGAAATAAACGCCATTTCTCAGCCCTTGGAATCGCAGTGTAACTGCCTGGCTCCAAAGAGCACACTGAGTCAGCCCTTAACCCCAGTGATCAGAAATTGTCACAACGTGTTTTTCAGCAGAAATAAACACGTTTTGGCAACTTTGGTCACCACCATGTAACTTATAGGGAAGGAATAGCACAGTTTTCAAAACGTGTTTTTCAGCCCGAAATAAACGCGTTTTCTCAGCCCTTGGAATCGCAGTGTAACTGCCTGGCTCAGAAGAGCACACTGAGTCAGCCCTTAACCCCAGTGATCAGAAATTGTCACAACGTGTTTTTCAGCAGAAATAAACACGTTTTGGCAACTTTGGTCACCACCATGTAACTTATAGGGAAGGAATAGCACAGTTTTCAAAACGTGTTTTTCAGCCCGAAATAAACGCGTTTTCTCAGCCCTTGGAATCGCAGTGTAACTGCCTGGCTCAGAAGAGCACACTAAGTCAGCCCTTAACCCCAGTGTGCAGAAATTGTCACAACTTGTTTTTCAGCAGAAATAAACACGTTTTGGCAACTTTGGTCACCACCATGTAACTTATAGGGCTGGAACAACACAGTTTTCAAAACGTGTTTTTCAGCCCGAAATAAACGCGTTTTCTCAGCCCTTGGAATCGCAGTGTAACTGCCTGGCTCAGAAGAGCACACTGAGTCAGCCCTTAACCCCAGTGTGCAGAAATTGTCACAACGTGTTTTTCAGCAGAAATAAACACGTTTTGGCAACTTTGGTCACCACCATGTAACTTATAGGGCAGGAACAGCACAGTTTTCAAAACGTGTTTTTCAGCCCGAAATAAACGCGTTTTCTCAGCCCTTGGAATCGCAGTGTAACTGCCTGGCTCAGAAGAGCACACTGAGTCAGCCCTTAACCCCAGTGTGCAGAAATTGTCACAACGTGTTTTTCAGCAGAAATAAACACGTTTTGGCAACTTTGGTCACCACCATGTAACTTATAGGGCAGGAACAGCACAGTTTTCAAAACGTGTTTTTCAGCTCGAAATAAACGCCATTTCTCAGCACTTGGAATCGCAGTGTAACTGCCTGGCTCCGAAGAGCACACTGAGTCAGCCCTTAACCCCAGTGATCAGAAATTTTCACAACGTGTTTTTCAGCAGAAATAAACACGTTTTGGCAACTTTGGTCACCACCATGTAACTTATAGGGAAGGAATAGCACAGTTTTCAAAACGTGTTTTTCAGCCCGAAATAAACGCGTTTTCTCAGCCCTTGGAATCGCAGTGTAACTGCCTGGCTCAGAAGAGCACACTGAGTCAGCCCTTAACCCCAGTGATCAGAAATTGTCACAACGTGTTTTTCAGCAGAAATAAACACGTTTTGGCAACTTTGGTCACCACCATGTAACTTATAGGGCAGGAACAGCACAGTTTTCAAAACGTGTTTTTCAGCCCGAAATAAACGCGTTTTCTCAGCCCTTGGAATCGCAGTGTAACTGCCTGGCTCAGAAGAGCACACTGAGTCAGCCCTTAACCCCAGTGTGCAGAAATTGTCACAACTTGTTTTTCAGCAGAAATAAACATGTTTTGGCAACTTTGGTCACCACCATGTAACTTATAGGGCAGGAACAGCACAGTTTTCAAAACGTGTTTTTTAGCCCGAAATAAACGCGTTTTCTCAGCCCTTGGAATCGCAGTGTAACTGCCTGGCTCAGAAGAGCACACTGAGTCAGCCCTTAACCCCAGTGTGCAGAAATTGTCACAACGTGTTTTTAAGCAGAAATAAACACGTTTTGGCAACTTTGGTCACCACCATGTAACTTATAGGGCAGGAACAGCACAGTTTTCAAAACGTGTTTTTCAGCTCGAAATAAACGCCATTTCTCAGCCCTTGGAATCGCAGTGTAACTGCCTGGCTCCAAAGAGCACACTGAGTCAGCCCTTAACCCCAGTGATCAGAAATTGTCACAACGTGTTTTTCAGCAGAAATAAACACGTTTTGGCAACTTTGGTCACCACCATGTAACTTATAGGGAAGGAATAGCACAGTTTTCAAAACGTGTTTTTCAGCCCGAAATAAACGCGTTTTCTCAGCCCTTGGAATCGCAGTGTAACTGCCTGGCTCAGAAGAGCACACTGAGTCAGCCCTTAACCCCAGTGATCAGAAATTGTCACAACGTGTTTTTCAGCAGAAATAAACACGTTTTGGCAACTTTGGTCACCACCATGTAACTTATAGGGAAGGAATTGCACAGTTTTCAAAACGTGTTTTTCAGCCCGAAATAAACGCGTTTTCTCAGCCCTTGGAATCGCAGTGTAACTGCCTGGCTCAGAAGAGCACACTAAGTCAGCCCTTAACCCCAGTGTGCAGAAATTGTCACAACTTGTTTTTCAGCAGAAATAAACATGTTTTGGCAACTTTGGTCACCACCATGTAACTTATAGGGCAGGAACAGCACAGTTTTCAAAACGTGTTTTTCAGCCCGAAATAAACGTGTTTTCTCAGCCCTTGGAAACGCAGTGTAACTGCCTGGCTCAGAAGAGCACACTGAGTCAGCCCTTAACCCCAGTGTGCAGAAATTGTCACAACTTGTTTTTCAGCAGAAATAAACACGTTTTGGCAACTTTGGTCACCACCATGTAACTTATAGGGCTGGAACAACACAGTTTTCAAAACGTGTTTTTCAGCCCGAAATAAACGCGTTTTCTCAGCCCTTGGAATCGCAGTGTAACTGCCTGGCTCAGAAGAGCACACTAAGTCAGCCCTTAACCCCAGTGTGCAGAAATTGTCACAACTTGTTTTTCAGCAGAAATAAACATGTTTTGGCAACTTTGGTCACCACCATGTAACTTATAGGGCAGGAACAACACAGTTTTCAAAACGTGTTTTTCAGCCCGAAATAAACGCGTTTTCTCAGCCCTTGGAATCGCAGTGTAACTGCCTGGCTCAGAAGAGCACACTGAATCAGCCCTTAACCCCAGTGTGCAGAAATTGTCACAACGTGTTTTTCAGCAGAAATAAACACGTTTCGGCAACTTTGGTCACCACCATGTAACTTATAGGGCAGGAACAGCACAGTTTTCAAAACGTGTTTTTCAGCCCGAAATAAACGCGTTTTCTCAGCCCTTGGAATCGCAGTGTAACTGCCTGGCTCAGAAGAGCACACTGAGTCAGCCCTTAACCCCAGTGTGCAGAAATTGTCACAACGTGTTTTTCAGCAGAAATAAACACGTTTTGGCAACTTTGGTCACCACCATGTAACTTATAGGGAAGGAATAGCACAGTTTTCAAAACGTGTTTTTCAGCCCGAAATAAACGCGTTTTCTCAGCCCTTGGAATCGCAGTGTAACTGCCTGGCTCAGAAGAGCACACTAAGTCAGCCCTTAACCCCAGTGTGCAGAAATTGTCACAACTTGTTTTTCAGCAGAAATAAACACGTTTTGGCAACTTTGGTCACCACCATGTAACTTATAGGGCTGGAAAAACACAGTTTTCAAAACGTGTTTTTCAGCCCGAAATAAACGCGTTTTCTCAGCCCTTGGAATCGCAGTGTAACTGCCTGGCTCAGAAGAGCACACTGAGTCAGCCCTTAACCCCAGTGATCAGAAATTGTCACAACGTGTTTTTCAGCAGAAATAAACACGTTTTGGCAACTTTGGTCACCACCATGTAACTTATAGGGAAGGAATAGCACAGTTTTCAAAACGTGTTTTTCAGCCCGAAATAAACGCGTTTTCTCAGCCCTTGGAATCGCAGTGTAACTGCCTGGCTCAGAAGAGCACACTAAGTCAGCCCTTAACCCCAGTGTGCAGAAATTGTCACAACTTGTTTTTCAGCAGAATTAAACATGTTTTGGCAACTTTAGTCACCACCATGTAACTTATAGGGCAGGAACAGCACAGTTTTCAAAACATGTTTTTTAGCCCGAAATAAACGCGTTTTCTCAGCCCTTGGAATCGCAGTGTAACTGCCTAGCTCAGAAGAGCACACTGAGTCAGCCCTTAACCCCAGTGTGCAGAAATTGTCACAACGTGTTTTTCAGCAGAAATAAACACGTTTTGGCAACTTTGGTCACCACCATGTAACTTATAGGGCAGGAACAGCACAGTTTTCAAAACGTGCTTTCAGCCCGAAATAAACGTGTTTTCTCAGCCCTTGGAATCGCAGTGTAACTGCCTGGCTCAGAAGAGCACACTGAGTCAGCCCTTAACCCCAGTGTGCAGAAATTGTCACAACGTGTTTTTTCAGCAGAAATAAACATGTTTTGGCAACTTTGGTCACCACCATGTAACTTATAGGGCAGGAACAGCACAGTTTTCAAAACGTGTTTTTCAGCCCGAAATAAACGCGTTTTCTCAGCCCTTGGAATCGCAGTGTAACTGCCTGGCTCAGAAGAGCACACAGAGTCAGCCCTTAACCCCAGTGTGCAGAAATTGTCACAACGTGTTTTTCAGCAGAAATAAACACGTTTCGGCAACTTTGGTCACCACCATGTAACTTATAGGGCAGGAACAGCACAGTTTTCAAAACGTGTTTTTCAGCCCGAAATAAACGCGTTTTCTCAGCCCTTGGAATCGCAGTGTAACTGCCTGGCTCAGAAGAGCACACTGAGTCAGCCCTTAACCCCAGTGTGCAGAAATTGTCACAACGTGTTTTTCAGCAGAAATAAACACGTTTTGGCAACTTTGGTCACCACCATGTAACTTATAGGGCAGGAACAGCACAGTTTTCAAAACGTGTTTTTCAGCTCGAAATAAACGCCATTTCTCAGCCCTTGGAATCGCAGTGTAACTGCCTGGCTCCAAAGAGCACACTGAGTCAGCCCTTAACCCCAGTGATCAGAAATTGTCACAACGTGTTTTTCAGCAGAAATAAACACGTTTTGGCAACTTTGGTCACCACCATGTAACTTATAGGGAAGGAATAGCACAGTTTTCAAAACGTGTTTTTCAGCCCGAAATAAACGCGTTTTCTCAGCCCTTGGAATCGCAGAGTAACTGCCTGGCTCAGAAGAGCACACTGAGTCAGCCCTTAACCCCAGTGATCAGAAATTGTCACAACGTGTTTTTAAGCAGAAATAAACACGTTTTGGCAACTTTGGTCACCACCATGTAACTTATAGGGCAGGAACAGCACAGTTTTCAAAACGTGTTTTTCAGCCCGAAATAAACGCGTTTTCTCAGCCCTTGGAATCGCAGTGTAACTGCCTGGCTCAGAAGAGCACACTGAGTCAGCCCTTAACCCCAGTGTGCAGAAATTGTCACAACGTGTTTTTCAGCAGAAATAAACATGTTTTGGCAACTTTGGTCACCACCATGTAACTTATAGGGCAGGAACAGCACAGTTTTCAAAACGTGTTTTTCAGCCCGAAATAAACGCGTTTTCTCAGCCCTTGGAATCGCAGTGTAACTGCCTGGCTCAGAAGAGCACACAGAGTCAGCCCTTAACCCCAGTGTGCAGAAATTGTCACAACTTGTTTTTCAGCAGAAATAAACACGTTATGGCAACTTTGGTCACCACCATGTAACTTATAGGGCAGGAACAGCACAGTTTTCAAAACGTGTTTTTCAGCTCGAAATAAACGCCATTTCTCAGCCCTTGGAATCGCAGTGTAACTGCCTTGCTCCAAAGAGCACACTGAGTCAGCCCTTAACCCCAGTGATCAGAAATTGTCACAACGTGTTTTTCAGCAGAAATAAACACGTTTTGGCAACTTTGGTCACCACCATGTAACTTATAGGGAAGGAATAGCACAGTTTTCAAAACGTGTTTTTCAGCTCGAAATAAACGCGTTTTCTCAGCCCTTGGAATCGCAGTGTAACTGCCTGGCTCAGAAGAGCACACTGAGTCAGCCCTTAACCCCAGTGATCAGAAATTGTCACAACGTGTTTTTCAGCAGAAATAAACACGTTTTGGCAACTTTGGTCACCACCATGTAACTTATAGGGAAGGAATAGCACAGTTTTCAAAACGTGTTTTTCAGCCCGAAATAAACGCGTTTTCTCAGCCCTTGGAATCGCAGTGTAACTGCCTGGCTCAGAAGAGCACACTAAGTCAGCCCTTAACCCCAGTGTGCAGAAATTGTCACAACTTGTTTTTCAGCAGAAATAAACATGTTTTGGCAACTTTGGTCACCACCATGTAACTTATAGGGCAGGAACAGCACAGTTTTCAAAACGTGTTTTTTAGCCCGAAATAAACGCGTTTTCTCAGCCCTTGGAATCGCAGTGTAACTGCCTGGCTCAGAAGAGCACACTGAGTCAGCCCTTAACCCCAGTGTGCAGAAATTGTCACAACGTGTTTTTCAGCAGAAATAAACACGTTTTGGCAACTTTGGTCACCACCATGTAACTTATAGGGCAGGAACAGCACAGTTTTCAAAACGTGTTTTTCAGCCCGAAATAAACGTGTTTTCTCAGCCCTTGGAATCGCAGTGTAACTGCCTGGCTCAGAAGAGCACACTGAGTCAGCCCTTAACCCCAGTGTGCAGAAATTGTCACAACGTGTTTTTTCAGCAGAAATAAACATGTTTTGGCAACTTTGGTCACCACCATGTAACTTATAGGGCAGGAACAGCACAGTTTTCAAAACGTGTTTTTCAGCCCGAAATAAACGCGTTTTCTCAGCCCTTGGAATCGCAGTGTAACTGCCTGGCTCAGAAGAGCTCACTGAGTCAGCCCTTAACCCCAGTGTGCAGAAATTGTCACAACTTGTTTTTCAGCAGAAATAAACACGTTTTGGCAACTTTGGTCACCACCATGTAACTTATAGGGCTGGAACAACACAGTTTTCAAAACGTGTTTTTCAGCCCGAAATAAACGCGTTTTCTCAGCCCTTGGAATCGCAGTGTAACTGCCTGGCTCAGAAGAGCACACTGAATCAGCCCTTAACCCCAGTGTGCAGAAATTGTCACAACGTGTTTTTCAGCAGAAATAAACACGTTTTGGCAACTTTGGTCACCACCATGTAACTTATAGGGCAGGAACAGCACAGTTTTCAAAACGTGTTTTTCAGCCCGAAATAAACGCGTTTTCTCAGCCCTTGGAATCGCAGTGTAACTGCCTGGCTCAGAAGAGCACACTGAGTCAGCCCTTAACCCCAGTGTGCAGAAATTGTCACAACGTGTTTTTAAGCAGAAATAAACACGTTTTGGCAACTTTGGTCACCACCATGTAACTTATAGGGCAGGAACAGCACAGTTTTCAAAACGTGTTTTTCAGCTCGAAATAAACGCCATTTCTCAGCCCTTGGAATCGCAGTGTAACTGCCTGGCTCCAAAGAGCACACTGAGTCAGCCCTTAACCCCAGTGATCAGAAATTGTCACAACGTGTTTTTCAGCAGAAATAAACACGTTTTGGCAACTTTGGTCACCACCATGTAACTTATAGGGAAGGAATAGCACAGTTTTCAAAACGTGTTTTTCAGCCCGAAATAAACGCGTTTTCTCAGCCCTTGGAATCGCAGTGTAACTGCCTGGCTCAGAAGAGCACACTGAGTCAGCCCTTAACCCCAGTGATCAGAAATTGTCACAACGTGTTTTTCAGCAGAAATAAACACGTTTTGGCAACTTTGGTCACCACCATGTAACTTATAGGGAAGGAATAGCACAGTTTTCAAAACGTGTTTTTCAGCCCGAAATAAACGCGTTTTCTCAGCCCTTGGAATCGCAGTGTAACTGCCTGGCTCAGAAGAGCACACTAAGTCAGCCCTTAACCCCAGTGTGCAGAAATTGTCACAACTTGTTTTTCAGCAGAAATAAACACGTTTTGGCAACTTTGGTCACCACCATGTAACTTATAGGGCTGGAACAACACAGTTTTCAAAACGTGTTTTTCAGCCCGAAATAAACGCGTTTTCTCAGCCCTTGGAATCGCAGTGTAACTGCCTGGCTCAGAAGAGCACACTGAGTCAGCCCTTAACCCCAGTGTGCAGAAATTGTCACAACGTGTTTTTCAGCAGAAATAAACACGTTTTGGCAACTTTGGTCACCACCATGTAACTTATAGGGCAGGAACAGCACAGTTTTCAAAACGTGTTTTTCAGCCCGAAATAAACGCGTTTTCTCAGCCCTTGGAATCGCAGTGTAACTGCCTGGCTCAGAAGAGCACACTGAGTCAGCCCTTAACCCCAGTGTGCAGAAATTGTCACAACGTGTTTTTCAGCAGAAATAAACACGTTTTGGCAACTTTGGTCACCACCATGTAACTTATAGGGCAGGAACAGCACAGTTTTCAAAACGTGTTTTTCAGCTCGAAATAAACGCCATTTCTCAGCACTTGGAATCGCAGTGTAACTGCCTGGCTCCGAAGAGCACACTGAGTCAGCCCTTAACCCCAGTGATCAGAAATTTTCACAACGTGTTTTTCAGCAGAAATAAACACGTTTTGGCAACTTTGGTCACCACCATGTAACTTATAGGGAAGGAATAGCACAGTTTTCAAAACGTGTTTTTCAGCCCGAAATAAACGCGTTTTCTCAGCCCTTGGAATCGCAGTGTAACTGCCTGGCTCAGAAGAGCACACTGAATCAGCCCTTAACCCCAGTGTGCAGAAATTGTCACAACGTGTTTTTCAGCAGAAATAAACACGTTTCGGCAACTTTGGTCACCACCATGTAACTTATAGGGCAGGAACAGCACAGTTTTCAAAACGTGTTTTTCAGCCCGAAATAAACGCGTTTTCTCAGCCCTTGGAATCGCAGTGTAACTGCCTGGCTCAGAAGAGCACACTGAGTCAGCCCTTAACCCCAGTGTGCAGAAATTGTCACAACGTGTTTTTCAGCAGAAATAAACACGTTTTGGCAACTTTGGTCACCACCATGTAACTTATAGGGAAGGAATAGCACAGTTTTCAAAACGTGTTTTTCAGCCCGAAATAAACGCGTTTTCTCAGCCCTTGGAATCGCAGTGTAACTGCCTGGCTCAGAAGAGCACACTAAGTCAGCCCTTAACCCCAGTGTGCAGAAATTGTCACAACTTGTTTTTCAGCAGAAATAAACACGTTTTGGCAACTTTGGTCACCACCATGTAACTTATAGGGCTGGAAAAACACAGTTTTCAAAACGTGTTTTTCAGCCCGAAATAAACGCGTTTTCTCAGCCCTTGGAATCGCAGTGTAACTGCCTGGCTCAGAAGAGCACACTGAGTCAGCCCTTAACCCCAGTGATCAGAAATTGTCACAACGTGTTTTTCAGCAGAAATAAACACGTTTTGGCAACTTTGGTCACCACCATGTAACTTATAGGGAAGGAATAGCACAGTTTTCAAAACGTGTTTTTCAGCCCGAAATAAACGCGTTTTCTCAGCCCTTGGAATCGCAGTGTAACTGCCTGGCTCAGAAGAGCACACTAAGTCAGCCCTTAACCCCAGTGTGCAGAAATTGTCACAACTTGTTTTTCAGCAGAATTAAACATGTTTTGGCAACTTTAGTCACCACCATGTAACTTATAGGGCAGGAACAGCACAGTTTTCAAAACATGTTTTTTAGCCCGAAATAAACGCGTTTTCTCAGCCCTTGGAATCGCAGTGTAACTGCCTAGCTCAGAAGAGCACACTGAGTCAGCCCTTAACCCCAGTGTGCAGAAATTGTCACAACGTGTTTTTCAGCAGAAATAAACACGTTTTGGCAACTTTGGTCACCACCATGTAACTTATAGGGCAGGAACAGCACAGTTTTCAAAACGTGCTTTCAGCCCGAAATAAACGTGTTTTCTCAGCCCTTGGAATCGCAGTGTAACTGCCTGGCTCAGAAGAGCACACTGAGTCAGCCCTTAACCCCAGTGTGCAGAAATTGTCACAACGTGTTTTTTCAGCAGAAATAAACATGTTTTGGCAACTTTGGTCACCACCATGTAACTTATAGGGCAGGAACAGCACAGTTTTCAAAACGTGTTTTTCAGCCCGAAATAAACGCGTTTTCTCAGCCCTTGGAATCGCAGTGTAACTGCCTGGCTCAGAAGAGCACACAGAGTCAGCCCTTAACCCCAGTGTGCAGAAATTGTCACAACGTGTTTTTCAGCAGAAATAAACACGTTTTGGCAACTTTGGTCACCACCATGTAACTTATAGGGCTGGAACAACACAGTTTTCAAAACGTGTTTTTCAGCCCGAAATAAACGCGTTTTCTCAGCCCTTGGAATCGCAGTGTAACTGCCTGGCTCAGAAGAGCACACTAAGTCAGCCCTTAACCCCAGTGTGCAGAAATTGTCACAACTTGTTTTTCAGCAGAAATAAACATGTTTTGCCAACTTTGGTCACCACCATGTAACTTATAGGGCAGGAACAGCACAGTTTTCAAAACGTGTTTTTTAGCCCGAAATAAACGCGTTTTCTCAGCCCTTGGAATCGCAGTGTAACTGCCTGGCTCAGAAGAGCACACTGAGTCAGCCCTTAACCCCAGTGTGCAGAAATTGTCACAACGTGTTTTTCAGCAGAAATAAACACGTTTTGGCAACTTTGGTCACCACCATGTAACTTATAGGGCAGGAACAGCACAGTTTTCAAAACGTGTTTTTCAGCCCGAAATAAACGTGTTTTCTCAGCCCTTGGAATCGCAGTGTAACTGCCTGGCTCAGAAGAGCACACTGAGTCAGCCCTTAACCCCAGTGTGCAGAAATTGTCACAACGTGTTTTTCAGCAGAAATAAACACGTTTTGGCAACTTTGGTCACCACCATGTAACTTATAGGGCTGGAACAACACAGTTTTCAAAACGTGTTTTTCAGCCCGAAATAAACGCGATTTCTCAGCCCTTGGAATCGCAGTGTAACTGCCTGGCTCAGAAGAGCACACTGAATCAGCCCTTAACCCCAGTGTGCAGAAATTGTCACAACGTGTTTTTCAGCAGAAATAAACACGTTTCGGCAACTTTGGTCACCACCATGTAACTTATAGGGCAGGAACAGCACAGTTTTCAAAACGTGTTTTTCAGCCCGAAATAAACGCGTTTTCTCAGCCCTTGGAATCGCAGTGTAACTGCCTGGCTCAGAAGAGCACACTGAGTCAACTCTTAACCCCAGTGTGCAGAAATTGTCACAACGTGTTTTTCAGCAGAAATAAACACGTTTCGGCAACTTTGGTCACCACCATGTAACTTATAGGGCAGGAACAGCACAGTTTTCAAAACGTGTTTTTCAGCCCGAAATAAACGCGTTTTCTCAGCCCTTGGAATCGCAGTGTAACTGCCTGGCTCCAAAGAGCACACTGAGTCAGCCCTTAACCCCAGTGATCAGAAATTGTCACAACGTGTTTTTCAGCAGAAATAAACACGTTTTGGCAACTTTGGTCACCACCATGTAACTTATAGGGAAGGAATAGCACAGTTTTCAAAACGTGTTTTTCAGCCCGAAATAAACGCGTTTTCTCAGCCCTTGGAATCGCAGTGTAACTGCCTGGCTCAGAAGAGCACACTGAGTCGGCCCTTAACCCCAGTGTGCAGAAATTGTCACAACGTGTTTTTCAGCAGAAATAAACATGTTTTGGCAACTTTGGTCACCACCATGTAACTTATAGGGCAGGAACAGCACAGTTTTCAAAACGTGTTTTTCAGCCCGAAATAAACGCGTTTTCTCAGCCCTTGGAATCGCAGTGTAACTGCCTGGCTCAGAAGAGCACACTGAATCAGCCCTTAACCCCAGTGTGCAGAAATTGTCACAACGTGTTTTTCAGCAGAAATAAACACGTTTCGGCTACTTTGGTCACCACCATGTAACTTATAGGGCAGGAACAGCACAGTTTTCAAAACGTGTTTTTCAGCCCGAAATAAACGCGTTTTCTCAGCCCTTGGAATCGCAGTGTAACTGCCTGGCTCAGAAGAGCACACTGAGTCAGCCCTTAACCCCAGTGTGCAGAAATTGTCACAACGTGTTTTTAAGCAGAAATAAACACGTTTTGGCAACTTTGGTCACCACCATGTAACTTATAGGGCAGGAACAGCACAGTTTTCAAAACGTGTTTTTCAGCTCGAAATAAACGCCATTTCTCAGCCCTTGGAATCGCAGTGTAACTGCCTGGCTCCAAAGAGCACACTGAGTCAGCCCTTAACCCCAGTGATCAGAAATTGTCACAACGTGTTTTTCAGCAGAAATAAACACGTTTTGGCAACTTTGGTCACCACCATGTAACTTATAGGGAAGGAATAGCACAGTTTTCAAAACGTGTTTTTCAGCCCGAAATAAACGCGTTTTCTCAGCCCTTGGAATCGCAGTGTAACTGCCTGGCTCAGAAGAGCACACTGAGTCAGCCCTTAACCCCAGTGATCAGAAATTGTCACAACGTGTTTTTCAGCAGAAATAAACACGTTTTGGCAACTTTGGTCACCACCATGTAACTTATAGGGCAGGAACAGCACAGTTTTCAAAACGTGTTTTTCAGCCCGAAATAAACGCGTTTTCTCAGCCCTTGGAATCGCAGTGTAACTGCCTGGCTCAGAAGAGCACACAGAGTCAGCCCTTAACCCCAGTGTGCAGAAATTGTCACAACGTGTTTTTCAGCAGAAATAAACACGTTTTGGCAACTTTGGTCACCACCATGTAACTTATAGGGCTGGAACAACACAGTTTTCAAAACGTGTTTTTCAGCCCGAAATAAACGCGTTTTCTCAGCCCTTGGAATCGCAGTGTAACTGCCTGGCTCAGAAGAGCACACTAAGTCAGCCCTTAACCCCAGTGTGCAGAAATTGTCACAACTTGTTTTTCAGCAGAAATAAACATGTTTTGCCAACTTTGGTCACCACCATGTAACTTATAGGGCAGGAACAGCACAGTTTTCAAAACGTGTTTTTTAGCCCGAAATAAACGCGTTTTCTCAGCCCTTGGAATCGCAGTGTAACTGCCTGGCTCAGAAGAGCACACTGAGTCAGCCCTTAACCCCAGTGTGCAGAAATTGTCACAACGTGTTTTTCAGCAGAAATAAACACGTTTTGGCAACTTTGGTCACCACCATGTAACTTATAGGGCAGGAACAGCACAGTTTTCAAAACGTGTTTTTCAGCCCGAAATAAACGTGTTTTCTCAGCCCTTGGAATCGCAGTGTAACTGCCTGGCTCAGAAGAGCACACTGAGTCAGCCCTTAACCCCAGTGTGCAGAAATTGTCACAACGTGTTTTTCAGCAGAAATAAACACGTTTTGGCAACTTTGGTCACCACCATGTAACTTATAGGGCTGGAACAACACAGTTTTCAAAACGTGTTTTTCAGCCCGAAATAAACGCGATTTCTCAGCCCTTGGAATCGCAGTGTAACTGCCTGGCTCAGAAGAGCACACTGAATCAGCCCTTAACCCCAGTGTGCAGAAATTGTCACAACGTGTTTTTCAGCAGAAATAAACACGTTTCGGCAACTTTGGTCACCACCATGTAACTTATAGGGCAGGAACAGCACAGTTTTCAAAACGTGTTTTTCAGCCCGAAATAAACGCGTTTTCTCAGCCCTTGGAATCGCAGTGTAACTGCCTGGCTCAGAAGAGCACACTGAGTCAACTCTTAACCCCAGTGTGCAGAAATTGTCACAACGTGTTTTTCAGCAGAAATAAACACGTTTCGGCAACTTTGGTCACCACCATGTAACTTATAGGGCAGGAACAGCACAGTTTTCAAAACGTGTTTTTCAGCCCGAAATAAACGCGTTTTCTCAGCCCTTGGAATCGCAGTGTAACTGCCTGGCTCCAAAGAGCACACTGAGTCAGCCCTTAACCCCAGTGATCAGAAATTGTCACAACGTGTTTTTCAGCAGAAATAAACACGTTTTGGCAACTTTGGTCACCACCATGTAACTTATAGGGAAGGAATAGCACAGTTTTCAAAACGTGTTTTTCAGCCCGAAATAAACGCGTTTTCTCAGCCCTTGGAATCGCAGTGTAACTGCCTGGCTCAGAAGAGCACACTGAGTCGGCCCTTAACCCCAGTGTGCAGAAATTGTCACAACGTGTTTTTCAGCAGAAATAAACATGTTTTGGCAACTTTGGTCACCACCATGTAACTTATAGGGCAGGAACAGCACAGTTTTCAAAACGTGTTTTTCAGCCCGAAATAAACGCGTTTTCTCAGCCCTTGGAATCGCAGTGTAACTGCCTGGCTCAGAAGAGCACACTGAATCAGCCCTTAACCCCAGTGTGCAGAAATTGTCACAACGTGTTTTTCAGCAGAAATAAACACGTTTCGGCTACTTTGGTCACCACCATGTAACTTATAGGGCAGGAACAGCACAGTTTTCAAAACGTGTTTTTCAGCCCGAAATAAACGCGTTTTCTCAGCCCTTGGAATCGCAGTGTAACTGCCTGGCTCAGAAGAGCACACTGAGTCAGCCCTTAACCCCAGTGTGCAGAAATTGTCACAACGTGTTTTTAAGCAGAAATAAACACGTTTTGGCAACTTTGGTCACCACCATGTAACTTATAGGGCAGGAACAGCACAGTTTTCAAAACGTGTTTTTCAGCTCGAAATAAACGCCATTTCTCAGCCCTTGGAATCGCAGTGTAACTGCCTGGCTCCAAAGAGCACACTGAGTCAGCCCTTAACCCCAGTGATCAGAAATTGTCACAACGTGTTTTTCAGCAGAAATAAACACGTTTTGGCAACTTTGGTCACCACCATGTAACTTATAGGGAAGGAATAGCACAGTTTTCAAAACGTGTTTTTCAGCCCGAAATAAACGCGTTTTCTCAGCCCTTGGAATCGCAGTGTAACTGCCTGGCTCAGAAGAGCACACTGAGTCAGCCCTTAACCCCAGTGATCAGAAATTGTCACAACGTGTTTTTCAGCAGAAATAAACACGTTTTGGCAACTTTGGTCACCACCATGTAACTTATAGGGAAGGAATAGCACAGTTTTCAAAACGTGTTTTTCAGCCCGAAATAAACGCGTTTTCTCAGCCCTTGGAATCGCACTGTAACTGCCTGGCTCAGAAGAGCACACTAAGTCAGCCCTTAACCCCAGTGTGCAGAAATTGTCACAACTTGTTTTTCAGCAGAAATAAACATGTTTTGGCAACTTTGGTCACCACCATGTAACTTATAGGGCAGGAACAGCACAGTTTTCAAAACGTGTTTTTTAGCCCGAAATAAACGCGTTTTCTCAGCCCTTGGAATCGCAGTGTAACTGCCTGGCTCAGAAGAGCACACTGAGTCAGCCCTTAACCCCAGTGTGCAGAAATTGTCACAACGTGTTTTTCAGCAGAAATAAACACGTTTTGGCAACTTTGGTCACCACCATGTAACTTATAGGGCAGGAACAGCACAGTTTTCAAAACGTGTTTTTCAGCCCGAAATAAACGTGTTTTCTCAGCCCTTGGAATCGCAGTGTAACTGCCTGGCTCAGAAGAGCACACTGAGTCAGCCCTTAACCCCAGTGTGCAGAAATTGTCACAACGTGTTTTTCAGCAGAAATAAACATGTTTTGGCAACTTTGGTCACCACCATGTAACTTATAGGGCAGGAACAGCACAGTTTTCAAAACGTGTTTTTCAGCCCGAAATAAACGCGTTTTCTCAGCCCTTGGAATCGCAGTGTAACTGCCTGGCTCAGAAGAGCACACTGAGTCAGCCCTTAACCCCAGTGTGCAGAAATTGTCACAACTTGTTTTTCAGCAGAAATAAACACGTTTTGGCAACTTTGGTCACCACCATGTAACTTATAGGGCTGGAACAACACAGTTTTCAAAACGTGTTTTTCAGCCCGAAATAAACGCGTTTTCTCATCCCTTGGAATCGCAGTGTAACTGCCTGGCTCAGAAGAGCACACTGAATCAGCCCTTAACCCCAGGGTGCAGAAATTGTCACAACGTGTTTTTCAGCAGAAATAAACACGTTTCGGCAACTTTGGTCACCACCATGTAACTTATAGGGCAGGAACAGCACAGTTTTCAAAACGTGTTTTTCAGCCCGAAATAAACGCGTTTTCTCAGCCCTTGGAATCGCAGTGTAACTGCCTGGCTCAGAAGAGCACACTGAGTCAGCCCTTAACCCCAGTGTGCAGAAATTGTCACAACGTGTTTTTCAGCAGAAATAAACACGTTTTGGCAACTTTGGTCACCACCATGTAACTTATAGGGCAGGAACAGCACAGTTTTCAAAACGTGTTTTTCAGCTCGAAATAAACGCCATTTCTCAGCCCTTGGAATCGCAGTGTAACTGCCTGGCTCCAAAGAGCACACTGAGTCAGCCCTTAACCCCAGTGATCAGAAATTGTCACAACGTGTTTTTCAGCAGAAATAAACACGTTTTGGCAACTTTGGTCACCACCATGTAACTTATAGGGAAGGAATAGCACAGTTTTCAAAACGTGTTTTTCAGCCCGAAATAAACGCGTTTTCTCAGCCCTTGGAATCGCAGAGTAACTGCCTGGCTCAGAAGAGCACACTGAGTCAGCCCTTAACCCCAGTGATCAGAAATTGTCACAACGTGTTTTTAAGCAGAAATAAACACGTTTTGGCAACTTTGGTCACCACCATGTAACTTATAGGGCAGGAACAGCACAGTTTTCAAAACGTGTTTTTCAGCCCGAAATAAACGCGTTTTCTCAGCCCTTGGAATCGCAGTGTAACTGCCTGGCTCAGAAGAGCACACTGAGTCAGCCCTTAACCCCAGTGTGCAGAAATTGTCACAACGTGTTTTTCAGCAGAAATAAACATGTTTTGGCAACTTTGGTCACCACCATGTAACTTATAGGGCAGGAACAGCACAGTTTTCAAAACGTGTTTTTCAGCCCGAAATAAACGCGTTTTCTCAGCCCTTGGAATCGCAGTGTAACTGCCTGGCTCAGAAGAGCACACAGAGTCAGCCCTTAACCCCAGTGTGCAGAAATTGTCACAACTTGTTTTTCAGCAGAAATAAACACGTTTTGGCAACTTTGGTCACCACCATGTAACTTATAGGGCTGGAACAACACAGTTTTCAAAACGTGTTTTTCAGCCCGAAATAAACACGTTTTCTCAGCCCTTGGAATCGCAGTGTAACTGCCTGGCTCAGAAGAGCACACTGAGTCAGCCCTTAACCCCAGTGTGCAGAAATTGTCACAACGTGTTTTTCAGCAGAAATAAACACGTTATGGCAACTTTGGTCACCACCATGTAACTTATAGGGCAGGAACAGCACAGTTTTCAAAACGTGTTTTTCAGCTCGAAATAAACGCCATTTCTCAGCCCTTGGAATCGCAGTGTAACTGCCTTGCTCCAAAGAGCACACTGAGTCAGCCCTTAACCCCAGTGATCAGAAATTGTCACAACGTGTTTTTCAGCAGAAATAAACACGTTTTGGCAACTTTGGTCACCACCATGTAACTTATAGGGAAGGAATAGCACAGTTTTCAAAACGTGTTTTTCAGCTCGAAATAAACGCGTTTTCTCAGCCCTTGGAATCGCAGTGTAACTGCCTGGCTCAGAAGAGCACACTGAGTCAGCCCTTAACCCCAGTGATCAGAAATTGTCACAACGTGTTTTTCAGCAGAAATAAACACGTTTTGGCAACTTTGGTCACCACCATGTAACTTATAGGGAAGGAATAGCACAGTTTTCAAAACGTGTTTTTCAGCCCGAAATAAACGCGTTTTCTCAGCCCTTGGAATCGCAGTGTAACTGCCTGGCTCAGAAGAGCACACTAAGTCAGCCCTTAACCCCAGTGTGCAGAAATTGTCACAACTTGTTTTTCAGCAGAAATAAACATGTTTTGGCAACTTTGGTCACCACCATGTAACTTATAGGGCAGGAACAGCACAGTTTTCAAAACGTGTTTTTTAGCCCGAAATAAACGCGTTTTCTCAGCCCTTGGAATCGCAGTGTAACTGCCTGGCTCAGAAGAGCACACTGAGTCAGCCCTTAACCCCAGTGTGCAGAAATTGTCACAACGTGTTTTTCAGCAGAAATAAACACGTTTTGGCAACTTTGGTCACCACCATGTAACTTATAGGGCAGGAACAGCACAGTTTTCAAAACGTGTTTTTCAGCCCGAAATAAACGTGTTTTCTCAGCCCTTGGAATCGCAGTGTAACTGCCTGGCTCAGAAGAGCACACTGAGTCAGCCCTTAACCCCAGTGTGCAGAAATTGTCACAACGTGTTTTTTCAGCAGAAATAAACATGTTTTGGCAACTTTGGTCACCACCATGTAACTTATAGGGCAGGAACAGCACAGTTTTCAAAACGTGTTTTTCAGCCCGAAATAAACGCGTTTTCTCAGCCCTTGGAATCGCAGTGTAACTGCCTGGCTCAGAAGAGCTCACTGAGTCAGCCCTTAACCCCAGTGTGCAGAAATTGTCACAACTTGTTTTTCAGCAGAAATAAACACGTTTTGGCAACTTTGGTCACCACCATGTAACTTATAGGGCTGGAACAACACAGTTTTCAAAACGTGTTTTTCAGCCCGAAATAAACGCGTTTTCTCAGCCCTTGGAATCGCAGTGTAACTGCCTGGCTCAGAAGAGCACACTGAATCAGCCCTTAACCCCAGTGTGCAGAAATTGTCACAACGTGTTTTTCAGCAGAAATAAACACGTTTTGGCAACTTTGGTCACCACCATGTAACTTATAGGGCAGGAACAGCACAGTTTTCAAAACGTGTTTTTCAGCCCGAAATAAACGCGTTTTCTCAGCCCTTGGAATCGCAGTGTAACTGCCTGGCTCAGAAGAGCACACTGAGTCAGCCCTTAACCCCAGTGTGCAGAAATTGTCACAACGTGTTTTTAAGCAGAAATAAACACGTTTTGGCAACTTTGGTCACCACCATGTAACTTATAGGGCAGGAACAGCACAGTTTTCAAAACGTGTTTTTCAGCTCGAAATAAACGCCATTTCTCAGCCCTTGGAATCGCAGTGTAACTGCCTGGCTCCAAAGAGCACACTGAGTCAGCCCTTAACCCCAGTGATCAGAAATTGTCACAACGTGTTTTTCAGCAGAAATAAACACGTTTTGGCAACTTTGGTCACCACCATGTAACTTATAGGGAAGGAATAGCACAGTTTTCAAAACGTGTTTTTCAGCCCGAAATAAACGCGTTTTCTCAGCCCTTGGAATCGCAGTGTAACTGCCTGGCTCAGAAGAGCACACTGAGTCAGCCCTTAACCCCAGTGATCAGAAATTGTCACAACGTGTTTTTCAGCAGAAATAAACACGTTTTGGCAACTTTGGTCACCACCATGTAACTTATAGGGAAGGAATAGCACAGTTTTCAAAACGTGTTTTTCAGCCCGAAATAAACGCGTTTTCTCAGCCCTTGGAATCGCAGTGTAACTGCCTGGCTCAGAAGAGCACACTAAGTCAGCCCTTAACCCCAGTGTGCAGAAATTGTCACAACTTGTTTTTCAGCAGAAATAAACACGTTTTGGCAACTTTGGTCACCACCATGTAACTTATAGGGCTGGAACAACACAGTTTTCAAAACGTGTTTTTCAGCCCGAAATAAACGCGTTTTCTCAGCCCTTGGAATCGCAGTGTAACTGCCTGGCTCAGAAGAGCACACTGAGTCAGCCCTTAACCCCAGTGTGCAGAAATTGTCACAACGTGTTTTTCAGCAGAAATAAACACGTTTTGGCAACTTTGGTCACCACCATGTAACTTATAGGGCAGGAACAGCACAGTTTTCAAAACGTGTTTTTCAGCCCGAAATAAACGCGTTTTCTCAGCCCTTGGAATCGCAGTGTAACTGCCTGGCTCAGAAGAGCACACTGAGTCAGCCCTTAACCCCAGTGTGCAGAAATTGTCACAACGTGTTTTTCAGCAGAAATAAACACGTTTTGGCAACTTTGGTCACCACCATGTAACTTATAGGGCAGGAACAGCACAGTTTTCAAAACGTGTTTTTCAGCTCGAAATAAACGCCATTTCTCAGCACTTGGAATCGCAGTGTAACTGCCTGGCTCCGAAGAGCACACTGAGTCAGCCCTTAACCCCAGTGATCAGAAATTTTCACAACGTGTTTTTCAGCAGAAATAAACACGTTTTGGCAACTTTGGTCACCACCATGTAACTTATAGGGAAGGAATAGCACAGTTTTCAAAACGTGTTTTTCAGCCCGAAATAAACGCGTTTTCTCAGCCCTTGGAATCGCAGTGTAACTGCCTGGCTCAGAAGAGCACACTGAGTCAGCCCTTAACCCCAGTGATCAGAAATTGTCACAACGTGTTTTTCAGCAGAAATAAACACGTTTTGGCAACTTTGGTCACCACCATGTAACTTATAGGGCAGGAACAGCACAGTTTTCAAAACGTGTTTTTCAGCCCGAAATAAACGCGTTTTCTCAGCCCTTGGAATCGCAGTGTAACTGCCTGGCTCAGAAGAGCACACTGAGTCAGCCCTTAACCCCAGTGTGCAGAAATTGTCACAACTTGTTTTTCAGCAGAAATAAACATGTTTTGGCAACTTTGGTCACCACCATGTAACTTATAGGGCAGGAACAGCACAGTTTTCAAAACGTGTTTTTTAGCCCGAAATAAACGCGTTTTCTCAGCCCTTGGAATCGCAGTGTAACTGCCTGGCTCAGAAGAGCACACTGAGTCAGCCCTTAACCCCAGTGTGCAGAAATTGTCACAACGTGTTTTTCAGCAGAAATAAACACGTTTCGGCAACTTTGGTCACCACCATGTAACTTATAGGGCAGGAACAGCACAGTTTTCAAAACGTGTTTTTCAGCCCGAAATAAACGCGTTTTCTCAGCCCTTGGAATCGCAGTGTAACTGCCTGGCTCAGAAGAGCACACTGAGTCAGCCCTTAACCCCAGTGTGCAGAAATTGTCACAACGTGTTTTTAAGCAGAAATAAACACGTTTTGGCAACTTTGGTCACCACCATGTAACTTATAGGGCAGGAACAGCACAGTTTTCAAAACGTGTTTTTCAGCTCGAAATAAACGCCATTTCTCAGCCCTTGGAATCGCAGTGTAACTGCCTGGCTCCAAAGAGCACACTGAGTCAGCCCTTAACCCCAGTGATCAGAAATTGTCACAACGTGTTTTTCAGCAGAAATAAACACGTTTTGGCAACTTTGGTCACCACCATGTAACTTATAGGGAAGGAATAGCACAGTTTTCAAAACGTGTTTTTCAGCCCGAAATAAACGCGTTTTCTCAGCCCTTGGAATCGCAGTGTAACTGCCTGGCTCAGAAGAGCACACTGAGTCAGCCCTTAACCCCAGTGATCAGAAATTGTCACAACGTGTTTTTCAGCAGAAATAAACACGTTTTGGCAACTTTGGTCACCATCATGTAACTTATAGGGCAGGAATAGCACAGTTTTCAAAACGTGTTTTTCAGCCCGAAATAAACGCGTTTTCTCAGCCCTTGGAATCGCAGTGTAACTGCCTGGCTCAGAAGAGCACACTAAGTCAGCCCTTAACCCCAGTGTGCAGAAATTGTCACAACTTGTTTTTCAGCAGAAATAAACATGTTTTGGCAACTTTGGTCACCACCATGTAACTTATAGGGCAGGAACAGCACAGTTTTCAAAACGTGTTTTTCAGCCCGAAATAAACGTGTTTTCTCAGCCCTTGGAAACGCAGTGTAACTGCCTGGCTCAGAAGAGCACACTGAGTCAGCCCTTAACCCCAGTGTGCAGAAATTGTCACAACTTGTTTTTCAGCAGAAATAAACACGTTTTGGCAACTTTGGTCACCACCATGTAACTTATATGGCTGGAACAACACAGTTTTCAAAACGTGTTTTTCAGCCCGAAATAAACGCGTTTTCTCAGCCCTTGGAATCGCAGTGTAACTGCCTGGCTCAGAAGAGCACACTGAGTCAGCCCTTAACCCCAGTGTGCAGAAATTGTCACAACGTGTTTTTCAGCAGAAATAAACACGTTTTGGCAACTTTGGTCACCACCATGTAACTTATAGGGCAGGAACAGCACAGTTTTCAAAACGTGTTTTTCAGCCCGAAATAAACGCGTTTTCTCAGCCCTTGGAATCGCAGTGTAACTGCCTGGCTCAGAAGAGCACACTGAGTCAGCCCTTAACCCCAGTGTGCAGAAATTGTCACAACGTGTTTTTCAGCAGAAATAAACACGTTTTGGCAACTTTGGTCACCACCATGTAACTTATAGGGCAGGAACAGCACAGTTTTCAAAACGTGTTTTTCAGCTCGAAATAAACGCCATTTCTCAGCACTTGGAATCGCAGTGTAACTGCCTGGCTCCGAAGAGCACACTGAGTCAGCCCTTAACCCCAGTGATCAGAAATTTTCACAACGTGTTTTTCAGCCCGAAATAAACGCGTTTTCTCAGCCCTTGGAATCGCAGTGTAACTGCCTGGCTCAGAAGAGCACACTAAGTCAGCCCTTAACCCCAGTGTGCAGAAATTGTCACAACTTGTTTTTCAGCAGAAATAAACATGTTTTGGCAACTTTGGTCACCACCATGTAACTTATAGGGCAGGAACAACACAGTTTTCAAAACGTGTTTTTCAGCCCGAAATAAACGCGTTTTCTCAGCCCTTGGAATCGCAGTGTAACTGCCTGGCTCAGAAGAGCACACTGAATCAGCCCTTAACCCCAGTGTGCAGAAATTGTCACAACGTGTTTTTCAGCAGAAATAAACACGTTTCGGCAACTTTGGTCACCACCATGTAACTTATAGGGCAGGAACAGCACAGTTTTCAAAACGTGT
Organism: Atractosteus spatula; assembly: GCF_055471065.1. NCBI lineage: Eukaryota > Metazoa > Chordata > Actinopteri > Semionotiformes > Lepisosteidae > Atractosteus > Atractosteus spatula. The sequence continues at coordinate 18,736,603 of NC_142721.1, read as the reverse complement.
TTTTCAGCCCGAAATAAACTCGTTTTCTCAGCCCTTGGAATCGCAGTGTAACTGCCTGGCTCAGAAGAGCACACTGAGTCAGCCCTTAACCCCAGTGTGCAGAAATTGTCACAACGTGTTTTTAAGCAGAAATAAACACGTTTTGGCAACTTTGGTCACCACCATGTAACTTATAGGGCAGGAACAGCACAGTTTTCAAAACGTGTTTTTCAGCTCGAAATAAACGCCATTTCTCAGCCCTTGGAATCGCAGTGTAACTGCCTGGCTCCAAAGAGCACACTGACTCAGCCCTTAACCCCAGTGATCAGAAATTGTCACAACGTGTTTTTCAGCAGAAATAAACACGTTTTGGCAACTTTGGTCACCACCATGTAACTTATAGGGAAGGAATAGCACAGTTTTCAAAACGTGTTTTTCAGCCCGAAATAAACGCGTTTTCTCAGCCCTTGGAATCGCAGTGTAACTGCCTGGCTCAGAAGAGCACACTGAGTCAGCCCTTAACCCCAGTGATCAGAAATTGTCACAACGTGTTTTTCAGCAGAAATAAACACGTTTTGGCAACTTTGGTCACCACCATGTAACTTATAGGGAAGGAATAGCACAGTTTTCAAAACGTGTTTTTCAGCCCGAAATAAACGCGTTTTCTCAGCCCTTGGAATCGCAGTGTAACTGCCTGGCTCAGAAGAGCACACTAAGTCAGCCCTTAACCCCAGTGTGCAGAAATTGTCACAACTTGTTTTTCAGCAGAAATAAACACGTTTTGGCAACTTTGGTCACCACCATGTAACTTATAGGGCTGGAAAAACACAGTTTTCAAAACGTGTTTTTCAGCCCGAAATAAACGCGTTTTCTCAGCCCTTGGAATCGCAGTGTAACTGCCTGGCTCAGAAGAGCACACTGAGTCAGCCCTTAACCCCAGTGTGCAGAAATTGTCACAACGTGTTTTTCAGCAGAAATAAACACGTTTTGGCAACTTTGGTCACCACCATGTAACTTATAGGGCAGGAACAGCACAGTTTTCAAAACGTGTTTTTCAGCTCGAAATAAACGCCATTGCTCAGCACTTGGAATCGCAGTGTAACTGCCTGGCTCCGAAGAGCACACTGAGTCAGCCCTTAACCCCAGTGATCAGAAATTTTCACAACGTGTTTTTCAGCAGAAATAAACACGTTTTGGCAACTTTGGTCACCACCATGTAACTTATAGGGAAGGAATAGCACAGTTTTCAAAACGTGTTTTTCAGCCCGAAATAAACGCGTTTTCTCAGCCCTTGGAATCGCAGTGTAACTGCCTGGCTCAGAAGAGCACACTGAGTCAGCCCTTAACCCCAGTGATCAGAAATTGTCACAACGTGTTTTTCAGCAGAAATAAACACGTTTTGGCAACTTTGGTCACCACCATGTAACTTATAGGGCAGGAACAGCACAGTTTTCAAAACGTGTTTTTCAGCCCGAAATAAACGCGTTTTCTCAGCCCTTGGAATCGCAGTGTAACTGCCTGGCTCAGAAGAGCACACTGAGTCAGCCCTTAACCCCAGTGTGCAGAAATTGTCACAACTTGTTTTTCAGCAGAAATAAACATGTTTTGGCAACTTTGGTCACCACCATGTAACTTATAGGGCAGGAACAGCACAGTTTTCAAAACGTGTTTTTTAGCCCGAAATAAACGCGTTTTCTCAGCCCTTGGAATCGCAGTGTAACTGCCTGGCTCAGAAGAGCACACTGAGTCAGCCCTTAACCCCAGTGTGCAGAAATTGTCACAACGTGTTTTTCAGCAGAAATAAACACGTTTCGGCAACTTTGGTCACCACCATGTAACTTATAGGGCAGGAACAGCACAGTTTTCAAAACGTGTTTTTCAGCCCGAAATAAACGCGTTTTCTCAGCCCTTGGAATCGCAGTGTAACTGCCTGGCTCAGAAGAGCACACTGAGTCAGCCCTTAACCCCAGTGTGCAGAAATTGTCACAACGTGTTTTTAAGCAGAAATAAACACGTTTTGGCAACTTTGGTCACCACCATGTAACTTATAGGGCAGGAACAGCACAGTTTTCAAAACGTGTTTTTCAGCTCGAAATAAACGCCATTTCTCAGCCCTTGGAATCGCAGTGTAACTGCCTGGCTCCAAAGAGCACACTGAGTCAGCCCTTAACCCCAGTGATCAGAAATTGTCACAACGTGTTTTTCAGCAGAAATAAACACGTTTTGGCAACTTTGGTCACCACCATGTAACTTATAGGGAAGGAATAGCACAGTTTTCAAAACGTGTTTTTCAGCCCGAAATAAACGCGTTTTCTCAGCCCTTGGAATCGCAGTGTAACTGCCTGGCTCAGAAGAGCACACTGAGTCAGCCCTTAACCCCAGTGATCAGAAATTGTCACAACGTGTTTTTCAGCAGAAATAAACACGTTTTGGCAACTTTGGTCACCACCATGTAACTTATAGGGAAGGAATAGCACAGTTTTCAAAACGTGTTTTTCAGCCCGAAATAAACGCGTTTTCTCAGCCCTTGGAATCGCAGTGTAACTGCCTGGCTCAGAAGAGCACACTAAGTCAGCCCTTAACCCCAGTGTGCAGAAATTGTCACAACTTGTTTTTCAGCAGAAATAAACATGTTTTGGCAACTTTGGTCACCACCATGTAACTTATAGGGCAGGAACAGCACAGTTTTCAAAACGTGTTTTTCAGCCCGAAATAAACGTGTTTTCTCAGCCCTTGGAAACGCAGTGTAACTGCCTGGCTCAGAAGAGCACACTGAGTCAGCCCTTAACCCCAGTGTGCAGAAATTGTCACAACTTGTTTTTCAGCAGAAATAAACACGTTTTGGCAACTTTGGTCACCACCATGTAACTTATAGGGCTGGAACAACACAGTTTTCAAAACGTGTTTTTCAGCCCGAAATAAACGCGTTTTCTCAGCCCTTGGAATCGCAGTATAACTGCCTGGCTCAGAAGAGCACACTGAGTCAGCCCTTAACCCCAGTGTGCAGAAATTGTCACAACGTGTTTTTCAGCAGAAATAAACACGTTTTGGCAACTTTGGTCACCACCATGTAACTTATAGGGCAGGAACAGCACAGTTTTCAAAACGTGTTTTTCAGCCCGAAATAAACGCGTTTTCTCAGCCCTTGGAATCGCAGTGTAACTGCCTGGCTCAGAAGAGCACACTGAGTCAGCCCTTAACCCCAGTGTGCAGAAATTGTCACAACGTGTTTTTCAGCAGAAATAAACACGTTTTGGCAACTTTGGTCACCACCATGTAACTTATAGGGCAGGAACAGCACAGTTTTCAAAACGTGTTTTTCAGCTCGAAAGAAACGCCATTTCTCAGCACTTGGAATCGCAGTGTAACTGCCTGGCTCCGAAGAGCACACTGAGTCAGCCCTTAACCCCAGTGATCAGAAATTTTCACAACGTGTTTTTCAGCAGAAATAAACACGTTTTGGCAACTTTGGTCACCACCATGTAAGTTATAGGGAAGGAATAGCACAGTTTTCAAAACGTGTTTTTCAGCCCGAAATAAACGCGTTTTCTCAGCCCTTGGAATCGCAGTGTAACTGCCTGGCTCAGAAGAGCACACTGAGTCAGCCCTTAACCCCAGTGATCAGAAATTGTCACAACGTGTTTTTCAGCAGAAATAAACACGTTTTGGCAACTTTGGTCACCACCATGTAACTTATAGGGAAGGAATAGCACAGTTTTCAAAACGTGTTTTTCAGCCCGAAATAAACGCGTTTTCTCAGCCCTTGGAATCGCAGTGTAACTGCCTGGCTCAGAAGAGCACACTAAGTCAGCCCTTAACCCCAGTGTGCAGAAATTGTCACAACTTGTTTTTCAGCAGAAATAAACACGTTTTGGCAACTTTGGTCACCACCATGTAACTTATAGGGCTGGAACAACACAGTTTTCAAAACGTGTTTTTCAGCCCGAAATAAACGCGTTTTCTCAGCCCTTGGAATCGCAGTGTAACTGCCTGGCTCAGAAGAGCACACTGAGTCAGCCCTTAACCCCAGTGTGCAGAAATTGTCACAACGTGTTTTTCAGCAGAAATAAACACGTTTTGGCAACTTTGGTCACCACCATGTAACTTATAGGGCAGGAACAGCACAGTTTTCAAAACGTGTTTTTCAGCCCGAAATAAACGCGTTTTCTCAGCCCTTGGAATCGCAGTGTAACTGCCTGGCTCAGAAGAGCACACTGAGTCAGCCCTTAACCCCAGTGTGCAGAAATTGTCACAACGTGTTTTTCAGCAGAAATAAACACGTTTTGGCAACTTTGGTCACCACCATGTAACTTATAGGGCAGGAACAGCACAGTTTTCAAAACGTGTTTTTCAGCTCGAAATAAACGCCATTTCTCAGCACTTGGAATCGCAGTGTAACTGCCTGGCTCCGAAGAGCACACTGAGTCAGCCCTTAACCCCAGTGATCAGAAATTTTCACAACGTGTTTTTCAGCAGAAATAAACACGTTTTGGCAACTTTGGTCACCACCATGTAACTTATAGGGAAGGAATAGCACAGTTTTCAAAACGTGTTTTTCAGCCCGAAATAAACGCGTTTTCTCAGCCCTTGGAATCGCAGTGTAACTGCCTGGCTCAGAAGAGCACACTGAGTCAGCCCTTAACCCCAGTGATCAGAAATTGTCACAACGTGTTTTTCAGCAGAAATAAACACGTTTTGGCAACTTTGGTCACCACCATGTAACTTATAGGGCAGGAACAGCACAGTTTTCAAAACGTGTTTTTCAGCCCGAAATAAACGCGTTTTCTCAGCCCTTGGAATCGCAGTGTAACTGCCTGGCTCAGAAGAGCACACTGAGTCAGCCCTTAACCCCAGTGTGCAGAAATTGTCACAACTTGTTTTTCAGCAGAAATAAACATGTTTTGGCAACTTTGGTCACCACCATGTAACTTATAGGGCAGGAACAGCACAGTTTTCAAAACGTGTTTTTTAGCCCGAAATAAACGCGTTTTCTCAGCCCTTGGAATCGCAGTGTAACTGCCTGGCTCAGAAGAGCACACTGAGTCAGCCCTTAACCCCAGTGTGCAGAAATTGTCACAACTTGTTTTTCAGCAGAAATAAACACGTTTTGGCAACTTTGGTCACCACCATGTAACTTATAGGGCTGGAACAACACAGTTTTCAAAACGTGTTTTTCAGCCCGAAATAAACGCGTTTTCTCAGCCCTTGGAATCGCAGTGTAACTGCCTGGCTCAGAAGAGCACACTGAGTCAGCCCTTAACCCCAGTGTGCAGAAATTGTCACAACGTGTTTTTCAGCAGAAATAAACACGTTTTGGCAACTTTGGTCACCACCATGTAACTTATAGGGCAGGAACAGCACAGTTTTCAAAACGTGTTTTTCAGCCCGAAATAAACGCGTTTTCTCAGCCCTTGGAATCGCAGTGTAACTGCCTGGCTCAGAAGAGCACACTGAGTCAGCCCTTAACCCCAGTGATCAGAAATTGTCACAACGTGTTTTTCAGCAGAAATAAACACGTTTTGGCAACTTTGGTCACCACCATGTAACTTATAGGGCAGGAACAGCACAGTTTTCAAAACGTGTTTTTTAGCCCGAAATAAACGCGTTTTCTCAGCCCTTGGAATCGCAGTGTAACTGCCTGGCTCAGAAGAGCACACTGAGTCAGCCCTTAACCCCAGTGTGCAGAAATTGTCACAACTTGTTTTTCAGCAGAAATAAACATGTTTTGGCAACTTTGGTCACCACCATGTAACTTATAGGGCAGGAACAGCACAGTTTTCAAAACGTGTTTTTCAGCCCGAAATAAACGTGTTTTCTCAGCCCTTGGAAACGCAGTGTAACTGCCTGGCTCAGAAGAGCACACTGAGTCAGCCCTTAACCCCAGTGTGCAGAAATTGTCACAACTTGTTTTTCAGCAGAAATAAACACGTTTTGGCAACTTTGGTCACCACCATGTAACTTATAGGGCTGGAACAACACAGTTTTCAAAACGTGTTTTTCAGCCCGAAATAAACGCGTTTTCTCAGCCCTTGGAATCGCAGTGTAACTGCCTGGCTCAGAAGAGCACACTGAGTCAGCCCTTAACCCCAGTGTGCAGAAATTGTCACAACGTGTTTTTCAGCAGAAATAAACACGTTTTGGCAACTTTGGTCACCACCATGTAACTTATAGGGCAGGAACAGCACAGTTTTCAAAACGTGTTTTTCAGCCCGAAATAAACGCGTTTTCTCAGCCCTTGGAATCGCAGTGTAACTGCCTGGCTCAGAAGAGCACACTGAGTCAGCCCTTAACCCCAGTGTGCAGAAATTGTCACAACGTGTTTTTCAGCAGAAATAAACACGTTTTGGCAACTTTGGTCACCACCATGTAACTTATAGGGCAGGAACAGCACAGTTTTCAAAACGTGTTTTTCAGCTCGAAATAAACGCCATTTCTCAGCACTTGGAATCGCAGTGTAACTGCCTGGCTCCGAAGAGCACACTGAGTCAGCCCTTAACCCCAGTGATCAGAAATTTTCACAACGTGTTTTTCAGCCCGAAATAAACGCGTTTTCTCAGCCCTTGGAATCGCAGTGTAACTGCCTGGCTCAGAAGAGCACACTAAGTCAGCCCTTAACCCCAGTGTGCAGAAATTGTCACAACTTGTTTTTCAGCAGAAATAAACATGTTTTGGCAACTTTGGTCACCACCATGTAACTTATAGGGCAGGAACAACACAGTTTTCAAAACGTGTTTTTCAGCCCGAAATAAACGCGTTTTCTCAGCCCTTGGAATCGCAGTGTAACTGCCTGGCTCAGAAGAGCACACTGAATCAGCCCTTAACCCCAGTGTGCAGAAATTGTCACAACGTGTTTTTCAGCAGAAATAAACACGTTTCGGCAACTTTGGTCACCACCATGTAACTTATAGGGCAGGAACAGCACAGTTTTCAAAACGTGTTTTTCAGCCCGAAATAAACTCGTTTTCTCAGCCCTTGGAATCGCAGTGTAACTGCCTGGCTCAGAAGAGCACACTGAGTCAGCCCTTAACCCCAGTGTGCAGAAATTGTCACAACGTGTTTTTAAGCAGAAATAAACACGTTTTGGCAACTTTGGTCACCACCATGTAACTTATAGGGCAGGAACAGCACAGTTTTCAAAACGTGTTTTTCAGCTCGAAATAAACGCCATTTCTCAGCCCTTGGAATCGCAGTGTAACTGCCTGGCTCCAAAGAGCACACTGACTCAGCCCTTAACCCCAGTGATCAGAAATTGTCACAACGTGTTTTTCAGCAGAAATAAACACGTTTTGGCAACTTTGGTCACCACCATGTAACTTATAGGGAAGGAATAGCACAGTTTTCAAAACGTGTTTTTCAGCCCGAAATAAACGCGTTTTCTCAGCCCTTGGAATCGCAGTGTAACTGCCTGGCTCAGAAGAGCACACTGAGTCAGCCCTTAACCCCAGTGATCAGAAATTGTCACAACGTGTTTTTCAGCAGAAATAAACACGTTTTGGCAACTTTGGTCACCACCATGTAACTTATAGGGAAGGAATAGCACAGTTTTCAAAACGTGTTTTTCAGCCCGAAATAAACGCGTTTTCTCAGCCCTTGGAATCGCAGTGTAACTGCCTGGCTCAGAAGAGCACACTAAGTCAGCCCTTAACCCCAGTGTGCAGAAATTGTCACAACTTGTTTTTCAGCAGAAATAAACACGTTTTGGCAACTTTGGTCACCACCATGTAACTTATAGGGCTGGAAAAACACAGTTTTCAAAACGTGTTTTTCAGCCCGAAATAAACGCGTTTTCTCAGCCCTTGGAATCGCAGTGTAACTGCCTGGCTCAGAAGAGCACACTGAGTCAGCCCTTAACCCCAGTGTGCAGAAATTGTCACAACGTGTTTTTCAGCAGAAATAAACACGTTTTGGCAACTTTGGTCACCACCATGTAACTTATAGGGCAGGAACAGCACAGTTTTCAAAACGTGTTTTTCAGCCCGAAATAAACGCGTTTTCTCAGCCCTTGGAATCGCAGTGTAACTGCCTGGCTCAGAAGAGCACACTGAGTCAGCCCTTAACCCCAGTGTGCAGAAATTGTCACAACGTGTTTTTCAGCAGAAATAAACACGTTTTGGCAACTTTGGTCACCACCATGTAACTTATAGGGCAGGAACAGCACAGTTTTCAAAACGTGTTTTTCAGCTCGAAATAAACGCCATTTCTCAGCCCTTGGAATCGCAGTGTAACTGCCTGGCTCCAAAGAGCACACTGAGTCAGCCCTTAACCCCAGTGATCAGAAATTGTCACAACGTGTTTTTCAGCAGAAATAAACACGTTTTGGCAACTTTGGTCACCACCATGTAACTTATAGGGAAGGAATAGCACAGTTTTCAAAACGTGTTTTTCAGCCCGAAATAAACGCGTTTTCTCAGCCCTTGGAATCGCAGTGTAACTGCCTGGCTCAGAAGAGCACACTGAGTCAGCCCTTAACCCCAGTGATCAGAAATTGTCACAACGTGTTTTTCAGCAGAAATAAACACGTTTTGGCAACTTTGGTCACCACCATGTAACTTATAGGGAAGGAATAGCACAGTTTTCAAAACGTGTTTTTCAGCCCGAAATAAACGCGTTTTCTCAGCCCTTGGAATCGCAGTGTAACTGCCTGGCTCAGAAGAGCACACTAAGTCAGCCCTTAACCCCAGTGTGCAGAAATTGTCACAACTTGTTTTTCAGCAGAAATAAACATGTTTTGGCAACTTTGGTCACCACCATGTAACTTATAGGGCAGGAACAGCACAGTTTTCAAAACGTGTTTTTCAGCCCGAAATAAACGTGTTTTCTCAGCCCTTGGAAACGCAGTGTAACTGCCTGGCTCAGAAGAGCACACTGAGTCAGCCCTTAACCCCAGTGTGCAGAAATTGTCACAACTTGTTTTTCAGCAGAAATAAACACGTTTTGGCAACTTTGGTCACCACCATGTAACTTATAGGGCTGGAACAACACAGTTTTCAAAACGTGTTTTTCAGCCCGAAATAAACGCGTTTTCTCAGCCCTTGGAATCGCAGTATAACTGCCTGGCTCAGAAGAGCACACTGAGTCAGCCCTTAACCCCAGTGTGCAGAAATTGTCACAACGTGTTTTTCAGCAGAAATAAACACGTTTTGGCAACTTTGGTCACCACCATGTAACTTATAGGGCAGGAACAGCACAGTTTTCAAAACGTGTTTTTCAGCCCGAAATAAACGCGTTTTCTCAGCCCTTGGAATCGCAGTGTAACTGCCTGGCTCAGAAGAGCACACTGAGTCAGCCCTTAACCCCAGTGTGCAGAAATTGTCACAACGTGTTTTTCAGCAGAAATAAACACGTTTTGGCAACTTTGGTCACCACCATGTAACTTATAGGGCAGGAACAGCACAGTTTTCAAAACGTGTTTTTCAGCTCGAAAGAAACGCCATTTCTCAGCACTTGGAATCGCAGTGTAACTGCCTGGCTCCGAAGAGCACACTGAGTCAGCCCTTAACCCCAGTGATCAGAAATTTTCACAACGTGTTTTTCAGCAGAAATAAACACGTTTTGGCAACTTTGGTCACCACCATGTAAGTTATAGGGAAGGAATAGCACAGTTTTCAAAACGTGTTTTTCAGCCCGAAATAAACGCGTTTTCTCAGCCCTTGGAATCGCAGTGTAACTGCCTGGCTCAGAAGAGCACACTGAGTCAGCCCTTAACCCCAGTGATCAGAAATTGTCACAACGTGTTTTTCAGCAGAAATAAACACGTTTTGGCAACTTTGGTCACCACCATGTAACTTATAGGGAAGGAATAGCACAGTTTTCAAAACGTGTTTTTCAGCCCGAAATAAACGCGTTTTCTCAGCCCTTGGAATCGCAGTGTAACTGCCTGGCTCAGAAGAGCACACTAAGTCAGCCCTTAACCCCAGTGTGCAGAAATTGTCACAACTTGTTTTTCAGCAGAAATAAACACGTTTTGGCAACTTTGGTCACCACCATGTAACTTATAGGGCTGGAACAACACAGTTTTCAAAACGTGTTTTTCAGCCCGAAATAAACGCGTTTTCTCAGCCCTTGGAATCGCAGTGTAACTGCCTGGCTCAGAAGAGCACACTGAGTCAGCCCTTAACCCCAGTGTGCAGAAATTGTCACAACGTGTTTTTCAGCAGAAATAAACACGTTTTGGCAACTTTGGTCACCACCA